>NC_139348.1:29616917-30015858 GCF_055883805.1 Amblyomma maculatum
AAGCGTATGCTGCCACTTTTGGGAATGTCACAGGTTTCTCCTAATCAAGAGTCCAAAATTGGGCACACATCATCTCCAGTTCCGCGTACCTTTCAGTTTAAAAATGGCAGGCATTAGCGCGAAACCACATGACATTTTTGCTTCGGACTCTCCTACATGGTTATTGCAATGGAATTGTCGGGGAATCCGTCGCAAACAAGCGGAACTTCAGAGGAGACTGTCCATCACGTCAACGCCTCCTATAGCTATCCTGCTTCAGGAGACCGCCATTAATAAGCCCAATTTAATAGGGTACAATTCTTACTGAACCCCTTCCATAGTGCACCGACGTCCCGGGCCAGGATCGCGAACAGCGGCTCCAATGGCCAATGGGCAGGCATGCGTCCTTGTTCTGTCGCGTACTGCCCATACTGAACTAGATACTTCCGCGTGGTGCACGCAGACGCAGGAGGTAGCGGGAGTACGCCTTAGCTTAGATAGCGACCAACAAGCCTTAGTTTTTTCAGTTTATGCGAGATCATTCGGTACTACGACATATCGAGTGGATATGTCCTTTTTAGAGCACTTCTTAAGGATATATCCCCAGGATCGTGTTGTGGTTGGGGGTGATTTTAACGCCATGCACACCAGCTGGGGATATAATCGCTCAGATGCTAGGGGAAGGCACCTTTGGCAGCAAATTGTCAGAGCGAAATTGACCAGAGCCAACGACCTCACTCTACCCACTCGCTTTGGCCAGCACAAAGGTCAACAAGACACTTCCCCAGACTTGACACTAGTGTCTCATCCCAGTGAGATCCTATGGTCACTTGCTGATGATGTCATGGGCAGTGATCATTATCCTGTGGTGGTCTCATGGCTCCTCGAAGGCGAAAGTCATTACAGCGACAACAAGGCCGTCGAATAGAGGAGCACGTCTCATGGGACGATTTCCGTAGGATGCTCGGTGAGGTGAACGTTCCCACAGGATTAGACGAGCTCATCACTCTGATCACCGATGCCAAGAAGAAAGCTACAACGAAGCTTTCAGTCAAATTTGATGCCCCAAAGCCGGACTCTCACCTTTTGCGTCTGTGGAATCGTAGGCTTCGTGCTCTCAAGGCGTATCGCCGATCAGGCCGGACATCCCATCGGAGGCGTGCTCTCGCTCGCATTAGCCAAGAAACTGAGAGGTATACTTTGCACCTCGCTCTCCAAGACTGGCAGCTGCTGTGCCACTCACTCAATGAAACAGTCAACTTGTCGAAGGCCTGGCACATATTTCGAGCTATCCTTGGACGCAAGAAGCCGATTTCCCCTGCCCAAAGTATGGCCCTGAAATTGAACGTCTCCCCGGCAGAGTTAGCTATACAAGCAGGGAAGGTATTTTTTCCCCAACCTGAAAATGCGGATGCCTTGCCTGTGGACACCTTATCAGGTACATTAAACGAATACGACGTTCCCTTCACATTAGACGAACTGGAGGCAGCACTTTATGACTCCAATCTCAATAGCGCCCCAGGACCGGATGGTATAAGCTACTCAGCACTTCTGAACCTTCCCAAGTCACACAAACTTGCCCTGCTGAAAGAGATGAACAAATACTGGTCCGACGGTGATCCTCCTCTTGCTTGGAAGAAGTCAGTGGTAATACCAATTCCAAAACCTGGCAAGCCAAGTCGAACATTACAAGACCTCAGGCCGATATCGCTGACGTCCAACCTTTGTAAGGTCATGGAACGTATGGCTCTAAGACTTGAATGGTACTTAGACAAGTACAACGTCCTCTCTCCTATGCAAGTAGGTTTTCGTCGAGGGCTCTGAGCCCAAGATATCCTCAGAAGGCTTCATAACAACGTTCTCGCATACCCTAGCAGCGCACAGCTCCGAGTGGTTGTTGGGGTCGACGTCAAAAAGGCGTTTGATTCCGTGCCCCACTCGACCATACTTCGCCGGCTCCAGGAAGTGGGGATAGGCGGCAACCTCTACCGCTTCGTAAAAGCCTTTCTGGCAGAAAGAACCTTTTCAGTAATGGTTGGAGATACTCAGGGTGGTTGGCAACGCAACCAAACAGGTGTCCCCCAAGGCGCTGTCTTATCACCGGCTCTCTTCAATATAGCTATGTCAGGTCTCCCGCCAATGCTGTCGTTGATACCCGGTCTCAATTTCGCCGTGTATGCGGACGATATAACGCTGTGGACCAATTCAGGGTCCCCTGCAGAGCAAGAACAAGCCCTACAGACAGGCCTCAATGCCGTCCATGAATACATCGAGAAGTGGGGAATGAAAACCTCTCCGGAAAAAAACGAGTACGTGGTTGTCATAAACGGCCCGCGGGTACGAGCCGAGGCAGAACGCAAACTTATCTCTCTTCATTTAGGGCACTCGGTTATTTGCCGGAAACCAACAATCCGTATACTAGGCATGCTTATTGACGAGGATGGAGGAGCCAAAAGCTGGCTTCATAACACGATGCTTAGCTGTCATCAGGCTTTACACCTAATGCGCCGCGTCTCTGCGCGTGGATGGGGAATCAAGGAGGTGGGGCTCCGTCAGATGGCATTAGCACTCATAACATCGAAAATCCTGTACGCACATCCGTACATGCGACTTAACGCGACCCAACACCTTCAGCTTGAGCGAATCAATCGCAAGGCGATGCGCCTAGTTACTGGTCTGCCACAGTACTGCCCAGTAGTGAACCTACACGCATGCAGCAATATTAATGCCCTTCAGGATCTGGCAGAGCAGCAATCGCAAGCCCAGCGAGTCCGTCTCTCCACAACGGTGGCTCGCCGACAGATCCTGCAGGCATTAGGCTACAACGTTGACAATTTAGAGCCACTTTCGTCCGCCGCCCCACCATGGGAGTTGATTGACTTAGTAGATGGTATACCATTACCAAAGAATATGAGTTCGGCTAATCCTCAAAGGCGCAAAGCTGCCGCCAAACGTCATAGGAAGATGTCACACAAGCTAGCCCAGGAAGGAGCTATCCAACTATACACAGACGCCGCTCAGTTTCAACACTGCGCAGCTATAGCTTGTCACGACTCTGTGTCAGATACCTCGGTAGTTCAACGGCTTTCCGAGGAACACACTGTTACCAATCTCGAGCTCATTGTCATACGACTTGCCATTACTCGAATAGTAGCAAGACAGGATCGGGCTCCGTGCACCTACCATGTTTACACAGATTCACAAGCAGCGTACACTGCATGCCGCGCAGGGGGAGCAGACTATGCCATTCTGAACACTATTCGAAAACAAGCCCGTCGCCTGAGAGAGGAGGGCTACACCTTAATTATCAAATGGATTCCTGCACACGAAGGAATCACTGGAAACGAAAAGGCACACCAGGCAGCGCGCGCAGCAGCTCTTTCCGCACCTTTGCCTGGATCCACATTCGTTTCCGCTTCGTGGCCCCTTGAGGACGTTACGCATCCGTCGTCGCCTCATATGGATAGGGCGGAGACATGGCATCGAGCACAACGCTATCGTCGAAGCATACTGCAGCACTTGGCCAACCCTGAGCAACTATATCGCCGCCCCGATAGCTCATTCCGGAGAGTGGAGGCAGTACTCCTTCGCCGAGCCCAAACTGGTCAGCTTCTGTCCCCCGCGAAGCTGCACCTCATAAACCCGCAGGTATACCCTTCTCCTCAGTGCCCGACATGCCCGGCCAGAGGCACGGCCGAACATCTCCTGTGGAGCTGCCCTACTTTTGACGCAGTACGGGAGAGAGCACTCAAGTCCCTGGGCGGGCTTCGACCTGCAACCCTGCAGGCATGGGTCGATCCCCCATCGCACATCGGGCTATCAGACGCAACCCGGCTCTGGCGAACTTTTCTTTCTTACTTCAAGGAAGAAGAAGAACCAGGTCATTACTTCACGGAGCCGACCTCGGGACGACCCTACCTCGAGGAAGAAGTGGACACCGGTCCCTCATATCTATCCCAACCTTCACCCCCCCACCCATACCCTCACCCCCACCCTTAACCGCTCCCCCACCCCTACATCCATGAAGCAACTTAGTTCTGCCGCAAGGTAAACGCCTACCGTAAGCAGAAATAAAGACGTAATAAAAAAAAAAACTGTTCGTCGCGCAACGTTCCTATGGGCCCATGAGCTGCTTCCCGCAACCTCCAGATAACTCAATTGCTCTCTTCATTTCATCATCATCAGCCTGATTATACCCACTGCAGGGCGAAGGCCTCTCCCAAATTTCTCCACTTAACCCGGTTCTGTGCTAGCTTCATCCACTTAACCCCTGCGAACTTCTTCATTTCTCCGACCACAAAGCTTCTTTCATCACAGCCAAGAACTGTTACTGGACTGTTTCTTGAAGAAATACGTGTGAAAAATTAAAAAAAGTTGTCTGTAATTGTACATACGTGTCTTGCTCGAAATCTTTGCCTCAATCTAACGAAAAGGTGAAACAGCTGATGGGCTGCGCTCAAATTTCGCATTAGGAAGTAACGTAATCATGGGCAATTTTTTCTTGCGGCAATAAAGTGATTTTCTTCAAACTATTGTTCAAGTATGACTGTCGACATCATTACCTGGTTATGTAGTGTCGTCTTCGTCTGCCGGTCGGAGTAGGTTGTCTTTTTGCAAGAAGTTTTTTCAGCTGTCCGCACCCTCAGGTCGAGATTTTCGGATGAGTATCTGGCTGTTGTCACGAAGAAAAAGTCGTACAACGATCTGCTGGATGCGTTTTTGCCAGTGCCCGTTTATCGCAGTCGATATCTTTTGGGTCCAGAACGCGACGTGCAGAAGAGAATCAAAAGAAGGCCTGTGAATCCCTTAGTGCGTTCATCCTTTTTCTAATTGCCCAATGACACACTTCCGGTGAAGCCGCGGTTGCAGAGCAAAGGCCTTTTTGTAACGTGGTCGGTCGATTGTATTATATGTAAAAAGGTGGAAACAAATGGACATATCTTTCTAGACTGTTCGCGGTGCTGTTTTTCTTTGGGATGTCTTCAAACGCACCCTGAAAAAAAAAAGTTACCTTTGACGCCTTTTGGAATACGTTTCCTACCATGCGCAGAACTAGGTGAAGTGCCTTGCTGTTAATGTTGCTCCCCCATGCACAGTGTTTGGCACACGCGAATGGATGTAACACATGAACATCCTGCTTATCAGTATCTCAATAAAAGCATCATCTATACACAGGAAGTGTTCGGGCAGCAAGATCCTCAACCTGAGTGGCTGCCAGTCCTCGACAAACTAAAATCATTTAGTCCATTCTATCATCGTGCAGTAGCTAGAAAGTGATTGTTGCTTTTATTGTCATGTAAAGGTATTTTGTTTTTGTTTGTGCTGCCAAGACAATAATAAACAAAAAAAAACAAGCGTGGCGCAGTTTGTAAAGCGCTGGGCTCAGGATCCAAGGGATGGAGGTTCGATTCCCGGTGGAGACAAGGTTTATCCATTTACTTTTAACTCGCTCTCGAAAATGTGTCACCTCTGCTGACAACCTTCTGTTGACAACGATTAGACATTATAAATTTTCACCTAATAAAAATTAAAGAGCACTGCAGAATCTTCATTGGAGTAATGCGAAAGCATGAAGGCTGCTGTTGGTTGCTTCTAGTTGCTTAATTCACTCCTTGTTTGCCCTTTTTAGTCTTTGGTACTTTCATATTGCACGCGAATTCCTTCCTATGCCCCTTTTTCGGCTCTACTTCTGGTTGCGTGACGTCACATCCTCTACCTAACAATAATTCACTTCTTGTTTCACTGGGCACACTGAACCTCCACACCGTAGGCCCCGCACGACTTGCACTTGCTATCTACGCAGCCGCCAACGTCGACCACTGCCTGGCGGTTACTGTCGACCAAGTCCACCCCACTAACAACACCATCACAGTGAGCACGCCCGACAATGTCCGTGCCGTGTCTTAGGCCAAGATCGGCATTATCTCCATCGACAAAACAGTAGTCCCGGTTGCAGCCTACGCCCCAGCCCCGGACAATTCCGTATGGGGGATTTTGTACCGAGGCTACAGTTACGAAAACGATGCCGAGATCCTGGCTGAGCTCCGCGCTCATAATCCCGATCTCCCCATCGTTGCTGCGCGTCGTATGGGAAGACACAGCACTTCGTCGTGGCGTTCGCCAACACCGAGCTGCCCCGATACATGCGGTACTTGGGGTTTACTTTCGAAGTATTCCCTTTAAAGTCTCACCCGGAGGCGTGCTTCAACTGTCGCAAGCTGGGTCACCGAGCGGGCGTGTGCCCCCGACCACGAATACCTACTTGCCGCCGCTGCGGCGTCGCCCACGAGTGCCCCCCAGCCGGCCAGCCTCCTACCTGTCAAGCCATGTGCATCGTATGCAAAGGCTCACATCCAACAGGCAGCAGAAGCTGCACATACCGCTTCGTGGCTAGCCACATGCCCAAATCCTCACAATCCCCCACGGACACTGCCACTGACCCAGGCACTTCGCCAAGCGGCCGCCAGTCCTGTCCCCGAGAACGCGGCCACCAACAACCACCCCCAAGGGATGAATCCTTCCCGCCACTGCAAAGCAGCAGTCCCCCAACTGACCCCGCCACAAGCCAACCACTTCAGCCGCAGGAACCAAGAGATGACTCTTTTCCCCCTCTACGTGGGCGCAGTGGGAGCAGAGATAGGAGCAGGATGACTTCGAGTGCATACTCGTCTTGTTTCCGAAGGTGGAGGTAGGGAGTCGAATACGGGATTTGACTGGTCACGAATGCATGCGCCAGCCGTAAGGCGTTTTTGCACCGCAACCCCCCCTCCCCATGTTTGTTAGAAACCCGGCGAACTATGCGGCCCACCTGGTCCCTCACCTTACGTAGTTTGGCCAGCGTAGTGTCCGACCGTCTATGTTGATGAATGAAGAGCCCCAGTACCCGGACTTCTGTGTTCAGGAATTGGTCCTACAGGTCAATTTTGGCCGTACACTTGCCTTGTCAGATGGAAGGAAGGGTGCACTAGGTGCGATCCTCCTGTGAGGGTACAGACCTCAACCTGCGACCATCATCATTCTACGGCTACCCCAGGCAAGGCCTCCCGCACATTAAGGTTTGGGGTTTTTTTTTGTTTCGGGGAGCGGGCTTTTCCCAGCCAAGGGGCTCATGCAATCCGGCCTGTTCCCACCAGGGCGGGGTCGCAGTGCATATGCACCACGTCCGCACCACCCCGGTGGGTCGAAGCCTGACGCGAGCAAATCTTCTAATATCTCACTTCGAGTTTTCCGTTTTCTTCTTTGAAGATCACCATGGGGTGTCCCCATTCTTCAAAAAACTTCCTTCTCCCTAAGTGGCGTCTCTCTCTCTCTCTAGGTGGAACCATAATTCTTTTCTGATTTTGGCCTTCACTTCATGGAGGCTCGGAGTCTTGTTCGAGTAGACCGCTTTGCAGCGGGCCAACCACACCTGATAGTTGACCTCTGCCAGTGTCAAGACAAACTGCTTGCGCCCTTCCATTGGAAGCGGGTTGAAGTAGCGCACGGTGGGGTATGGGATCCCGGGGAGGCCGAACATATCTCTCAGACGCTCTAGGAGTGCTGCGGGAATTAGGCAGTCAAGAAAGATGTGCTCCGCTGTCTCTCGGGCCAAGCAGAAGGGACACAGGTCAATCATTCCTGACGTCGCAGGGACGAAGGCACGCCTTCTGATTGGTAAGATGCCTCTTGCGAACCTCCACATTAGGGAGGCTCGGCGTGCATCGAGGAAGTGGGCGGTTATGTACTGCCAACTGGGTCTTTCTGCACATAGCATGTAGCTTGATAGGCGGGCAGGGAGCGGAGGGGTGATCATATTGATAATATCTTTCAGGTGCATGGTTCGTGGGTCAACGTCAGACGAGTTTTCTTTCAGGTACTCTAAGTCTGTGGCATCGGTTCGGTAAAATGATAGGGGCGACCCTGCATGCGGGGTGTTGTGGTGTAGGGCCTTCTCAGTGAATGTTCGCAGCCGTGTCGACAGATAGTACGAAGCCATCGTTTTTGTTAGCGGCATGTCGCATTCGACGGCTCTGAATGTCCATTTGATGTGCAGAGCCCTTGCGAGAATATCCAGATCGGGCAGCCCCAGGCCACCTTTGAATCTGGGCAGGCAGACAATGGCTCGCTTTACCTTATCGGGGGCTCCCTGCCACAAAAAGCGGTATATATGTTTCTGGAGCTGTTTTTTTCTTGTCTGGGGGGATGTCAAGAATGCTGGCCACAAAGCTGAGGGTAGAAATCAGCATTGTCTTGATGATGGTGGCCTGCGCAGTCAGGGGACATTTTAGAGCACCAAGGTTGTGGGTTCTGATGCATAGTTGCTCTTCAGCCCTATTCCAATTTCTAGGCGCTGGCCCAGCCGAATCGAAGAAATATCCGAGGATTCGTGTCTCGCGAGTAACAGAGATCGATTGGATAGTGGTAGGGGAGGGGGTCGCGTTCAAGGCCATAACAGTGGATTTCTTGTGATTGAGGCGAGCCCCACTCGCTTGGCAGTACTCCGTAGTTAATTCAAGTAGTCTCTCCAGTGATGTGTCTGGCACCACCACAGAAACGTCATCCGCGTAGGCGAACACTGGAGTGCAGGGAGGGCCAGCTGGCAAAGGTGTTTTGCGGATGCCGCCATCTCTAACAATCTTTTGCAGGAGGGGTTCAATCGCTATAACATAGAGCAACGGGGAGAGGGGGCAACCTTGACGGACACCCCTTTCCACGGGGAATGGCATTGAGATGCGCCCCTGTACAATGATTGCTGCGTGTGGTGCGGCATAAAGCGCCTTGCACATATTTATGTATTGTACGGGAATGCGCGCGAGCTCAAGTGTCCTAAACAGGTACTCGTGACTCAGACGGTCGAATGCCTTCTCTTGGTCCAGGGAGCAAAGAAAGCCATTGAGGCTGCGCGATTCCATCCATGTCAAAAGGTCTCTCAGAGCCATGCCATGGAGTTCTACCGAACGGCCTGGGACACAGCAAGCCTGTTGCGGGCCTACTATTGACGATAGAGCAGGCGTCAGGCGTAAGGAGAGAGATTTGGCAATTGCCTTGTAGTCCGTATTTAGAAGGGTTATTGGCCTCCAAGCTTTAAGGTCGCTGCTCCTGGAAGTGGCCTTGCACAGGAGTGTGATGAGGCCTTCGTTCATACTTGGAGTTAGTTCCCCTCGCTCTAGGGCGTCGTTTGCTAAGTTGGTGAAAGCGGTCTTTAGCGACGGCCAAAACTGTATGTAAAAAGCTGGCGGGAGTCCATCCATACCTGGGCTTCTGTTTGGCTTCATCTGTTTTAGGGCTGTGTGTAGCTCTTCAGACGACAGCCATGTGTCGTCTAGGTTAGCTGCGTCAGTGGCTACCTCCAGCTGGAACGATGTGGGGGTGCAGGGCTCAGCAGCATAAAGTTCGATGTAGAAATCGCGTGCTAAACTCAATACCTGCTCAGGGTTCGTAACAATATGGCCGGTGAGTGGATCTTCGACTGCAGAGACGGTTTCGTTCTTTCTGGCAAGGCGACGGCGTAGCAGATGACGCGAACACCATGCCTCGGTTTCCCATCGTTCAGCGCGTGCTGTTGCGCGAAGTCTGTCCCAGCGCCGATTTAGAAGACGATGGAACTCCGTACGCAGGGTGGTCAACGCCGCGGGGATGCTTGGTCCTTGAGAAAATGGGGCCGATAGCGCGATGATGGCATCCGAGACTATTCGGATTTCTTCTCTCTCTTCCCGCGCCATCTTCTTCCCCCACTCTTGGAGGCAAATCTTGATGGAGGTTTTCATATTATCCCAGCTTTGTGCATCCATGTTAGGGGAGACGTAACGCTTTATAACTTTGACGACTTCCTGCTGGACACGCTCGTCATCCAGAAGTCGGGTGTTTAATTTCCAGCAACCGTTTTCTCGTGGAGAAATATCAGCCGCACACAAGCGCGTGATAAGCAGCTTGTGATCACTTAGGGCATTGGGGAATACCCACACAGAGTGCAGGGAATCAGCTACGCTAGCAGAGACATAGACGCGGTCAATACGGCTTTCGAGACCACGGCCAGACCAGGTCATGCCGGCGCGACCAGGTTGGAGTGCGCGCCAAGCATCGGTTAAGTCTAACTCCTCCACCAGTTCACGCAAGGCCTGTGCGCCATTGGGGTCTCGTCTAAGCCGCCGCGGTGTACCCCGAAGAGAGCGGCGGTCTTCTTTGAAGAGGACACAGTTAAAATCGCCCAATAACACTATTTTGGCTGGGCCAATAAATCTCTCTTCTAGCCCCTCAAAAAATTCTCGCTGTCCAAAACGGCATGGGGCATATACATTAATGATGCGCATGCCATTGTTAAGGTCAATCTAGACAAAGCGTCCTGCGTTGTCCCTATCATGGCGTAGGACTGACAGGCCGGCGTCTCTTAGGAAGATGAGCGCAACTACCTCTGAACCCTTCCTTCCGAAACTCCAATAGGATTTTGTGCTGAAACGGAGGTCAAAATTTTCAATTTGTTCTTGCCGGTGAATATATGTTTCTTGAAGTGCGAGGATGTCGATCTTTTTGGCGCGGGCTATGTCTATTGTTTCAGCTTGTTTCGCTGCTTTAGTAAAGCCGCGAATGTTTAGCGTTGCGAGAACGAAGGAAAAGGCCAGGATGTAGCTAAAGGAAGGAAAGGGGGGAAAGCGCGACCACCTCATGAGGAGGGAGCGGTGTCATGTGTAGTGGGAGAAGCGGAAGGTGACTCCGCTGTGGAATCGGCGTCGTAGATGTCCGCGATGTCCGAGTAGCAATCACAATTCGTTGTGTTGCATATGTGACAGCGAGGTTGGCTCGGCATTTCTGTTTCAGTGTCAGAGCTGCTCTCGCTTATTGGTGGAAGGTTTTTCAGAAACGCACGCCTCGTCAACGGCGCGTCGGCGGAAGTTTCCGATGATGTTGATGGCCCTGATTTTTTGGTTTTCTTCTGTTTGGGACCGGAGTATGTCGTCGTCGTTGTGGCTGTAGAAAGAAGGAAAAGAAAATGCACGGGCTTGCTACTGGCTCTGTAGCTGAGCCACCTCCGCTGCCTCGTGCGGACAGAAGAGAAAATAAAGAATAAAGAAAAAAGAAGAGGGAGAGAAAGGCGCGCGCCGCAGCAACAGCCGTCGTCCACCACCTAAGCGGTGGCGGGTGCAATGGCGGCCTACAACAGACAAAAATTCGGTGGCTGGATAGTCCCCGCCGCTAGCGGCGTTGACCTACCGTCCCAGCCTTAGGGCCAGGAACTGTCACCCTTCACCACCTCCTCAGGAGTATGTGTACAAATTCAGATTTTTGATGGGAGCATTGAAGCCCGTATCGGCGAGTATAACAGTCCACTATGGTTGCTGCTTGCTGCAGGTTGGCCTCAATATCTCCGAGGCTGCCTTGCGTGTCCCACAGGGTGATGTCATCGGCATACAGCGCATGCTGCACACCAGCGGCAGCACTCAATTGGGCCGGCAGGTGCATTATAGCCAGATTGAATAAGAGAAGAGACAGCACTCCACCATGTGGAGTTGCTCTATTTCCAAGTTTGAACGGGCCATGTTCAGTGTCCTGTCAAAAATTGCCGCATGTAACTGAACGCATTGCGTCCGTAGCCGGTTTGTGAGAGATGAGTGCATATTACCTCATGAGTAACGTTGTCGAAGGTTCCCTTCAAATCTAAGGTGAGTACGACCCTGTCATTGGGAGGGGGGGGGGGGCACAGCGCGTCGTCGCCGCTTCCCGTTGCCGTCGGTTCGCGCTGTCGCGAGCATGTATATCTTGCCCAGTAGGCAACGGAGCGAACCATGACCGCTTTCGCCGAGCCGCGCCTTGTCACGTCGCTCTCTTTTTCGCTCGGATGTCAACATTCTTAGATAGAGATCTTATCCCAGAACGTTGTCACATGTAGCTCAACTTTAAGGATCCCCAAGTAGTCGAGAAACTATATTCCGCAGCCCTCCACTGCGGCTCCTCTCTCTCTTTCCACTTTCACTCCCACCGTCCTTCCTTTCCTTGCGGCGTGGTTCAAGTGTCCACAGAAGCAATTAAGTGTGACAGATACTGCACATTTCCCTTCCTGTGAACTAATTATCATTATTACTATTATTAAGTACATGTTAGTTTATGGGAAAGGAATATGGATTTGACCTGTACTGTGTTTATGGTTAAAGCAGAATGAGCAGTCCATTGCTTAGTCTCTACGACAGGAGTACAGAGCTTGCGCGCTAAAACAACGTCACGCTGGTAACGTCCGGTCCCATGACCTTCGAATTTCGCGTTTCGCATCCGGTGCTGTACTGACTGACCTACGGCGATGGCTGTTCAGTGAGCCTTCTCTCTCAGGTATTGTTTTGCCTTTAGTGAGTATTTTCCGACATCTGTTCGTCGAGTTGTACTTTTGATGTAATTTTAGCTACTACTACTACTACTACTACTACTACTGGTTGAGAGAGAGAGAGAGAGAGAGAGAGAGAGAGAGAGAGAGAGAGAGAGAGATATATAGATAGATAGATAGATAGATAGATAGATAGATAGATAGATAGATAGATAGATAGATAGATAGATAGATAGATAGATAGATAGATAGATAGATAGATAGATAGATAGATAGATAGATAGATAGATAGATAGATAGATAGATAGATAGATAGAGAGAGAGAGAGAGAGAGAGAGAGAGAGAGACTTTATTTACACTGTCCGATGAGTATCGGCAGTTTGAACGGTTTGAACTTTGGCGCGGTTTTATTACATTCCAAGTTGTGCTTAATGTCTGACTTTTTTAATTGGGTCCTGAATAATGTTACTAATTATTCGTTTTTTATGTTTTGGCGATTATCATCGAGATGGCTTTCTTATTTGTTACTCCATTCTTACCGGCTGTTTTCTCGCCCGCCAAGCAACCAAGTCAAGCTATATAGTCAAGCCACGGCCGCTCAATGGAGGCGCACTTGGGTGCGGCCCGTCGCGTCGCCCAGAAGAGCCGTATTGCGCCTAGTTCTCATCGCCACCGCTGCGGCGCCACCGCTCCGGGACGAGTCCGGGCGGAGAGCTGCGCGCAGCGGCCGTGGCTGTGCTTTCGTTTCGGCGTCCGCGTGGTCGGCGCTTGCTCAATTTAGGATTATGAGCGGCATTTCACACAGTATGTGATGCTATGTGCATGTTTGCTATTGATAAGGTGATAGCGGCAAGTCATCATCACTAGGCTTTTCCAAGTCATTCGTGGTCTTCCGTTTACAACGAGAACGAGGCAGTCGTGTGCTTCGCTGAGTGCGCACCCATTTAGTTGCGTTTCAACCACTGTAGTAACTATTATATATTGCAATCTTGAAATCGAGACATGGTTTGGGGCCATTTATTCAGCGTGCACTTTTCTGGAAACTTACAACAGGACGTAGCGTTCAACATTATTGTTCAGCCTGTTTCTCCGTTTTCACTGGAAATAATATTCAAGTGGGTACCACCCCCAAAACATACCAGCTAACACAAACTGTTGCAAAAGAAACAACACAAGACAGCCAGTTCAACGACACGCTCGCAGGCTCAGGCAATTTTTTTCTCGTTTGATTATGAAGCCGCGTGATGCACAGAAGACACGCAAGCTTGTTTTACAAGCGAATACCTTTTCTCGAAAAAGGTTTATGTGCAAGCGTGATTTTTTACACTGTCTGATTGATGTTGCCTGTCCAGTTGGTCAGCAGTGGTCGCATTAGTTTGGTCAGGTCCTTAGTGTGGCGGCGGTCTTCTCTCTCGCAAATCAACTCCGGAAATTGCACAAAATAGGGAAGAAGGGATGAAATTAACATTTTGCATAGCTTGCTGCTTCTTATGACCTGCGGGCACTTCATCACCTTGCTAACAAAGGTGCATGGTGATTTTCAGATACCTTAGGCGTCCATCATCAAGAATTTTGATAAGTCCAGGGTTTTGCGGGAATCACAAGGCACAAAGTTAATAAATGGATGGGGACTAATAAAATAGAATTATTGACACTCTAAAGTAAGCTCTAGAAGTTATTTAAACTTTGGTAATATATAAATAATGAAAACATGGGCAGGCACTGAAAACAGAATAAATAAAAATGTTTCATGAGATTTTGTAAAACTATTCATACTCTCTCTTCAAATGGACGTGCAAGGTAACCAGCCAAGAATGCAACCGGTGCTAACTCTATCCCAGCTGCTGGTTCACACCACACATGAATGAATCCAAGGTGACTCGAAAACTCTCTCGCAGTAGACGTGATATGGCTGTTGGCAAGGTACGACTTTCATAATCACAAATTCCAAGTTTTATAGCTGCCTATTGTTGATAGGTGCATTTGCAGACCGATGCTTGCAAGATGCCAACCTGCACAAAGCATGGCAAAATGTGTATAACAGCAGTCGATATATATATTTTTTTCGCTAGTGGTACCTTCAATATTTTCTCCGAGGTGAAAACTGCAGCCCTTGCGTCAACTTTGTCGTTCCCGCCTTTGAATTGCCTTAGGCTGCTGAAAAGCGATACTATAGACCCGCTTTCAGAGCCTGCTTTAGGGCCTATCGGAAGCTGAAAATAAGATTCGGTTAAATGCAATGCACTATAGTAAGACACACAGAAGACATTGTTGTAAGATACTTGATGTGATCAAGGAGGTCCTTAATTTGCGCCACTGTGGATCTGGTTGTCATGATTGTTGATTGCTTCGTACGCCTGCTTGGTTAGCCTTTGCTTCGACGTGCCTCCTTGGACCTGAATGTCTTCGATATGGCAAAGTCCAACTCTAACCAAGAGAGTCGCTCGTCATCTGACAAATAGAGCGGCTCCTCTTGGTGTCTCCATGGCTTCACTTATGCGATGTTGGGCAAGGCATACCATTTTGATATCGTTGTCATAAAAGTGATCGTGGCGCAGCTATCTTGAAACACACATGCTTCAGAATGACACGGGGGGGTTGTCCAGGAGGAAATGAAGTGTAGCTATAACAAGTGGGGAAAATAAAGCTATTGACCTGCGCACATTAATTTTTCCAAGGTTGTTTGGCTCAACATGAGCCCGCGTGAGTAACTTAACTTGCAATGTGGGCAGTTCGGGAACACGGAGGGGACAGCTGAAGGAAGCAGGATCTTCAGTTTTATGTTTTTCCTGTAATCGTCATCTGTGAAGTGTAGTGAGTATACCAGTGACTTGTCACTCGGCTCCCACCGGCTTCCTTTTCCGTCCTAGCCCTCCCGAGATATGTTTTTCAGCCATGCTGCTCGACGTTGTGAATCGCACGGGAACTCATGGTAACCGATCTTTTCTTGCTTTCGTGGTGCACAGCGGCACACAGCAGTTGCCTGGCATGGTGCTGCATACGCTTAGGACGCTGTTATGCTGAGTAGTCAAAACGATAACACGCGCCAACCCAGCCAGCGCGCTCCTTCCGCGTCGTCTGCTCGTTCGTGCCGGCGGCGCCTTGTCCTGGAGTGGTAGCGCCCCCGCGGAGAATGACGGCGGAAACTGTAACTTCTCCAAATACGCGCTTCCCCAGCCATTGAGGCGCGACGCGACGGGCCGCACCAAGCATAGAGTTAATACTCTATGGCACCAAGTGCGCCTCCATTGAGCGGCCGTGGTCAAGCCAAGCTGGGCACAGTGATATGGCGCGCGCAAATGTGTGTTCGTGCTTGTAGGAAGAACTCGCGCTGGGCTGGTACAGGATACGTAGTTTTATTGTTTACAACTGTGATCAGGTTGCTCTGGTTCATGTGTTAGACTAAAATGCCCATGGCTGTCGAAGGAAAGTTAACCGAGGTCAAGTACACGAGGCCGGAATGCGCTTTTTGTGACATGAGCGAGCGCTTCACGCTCCCTGAGCGAACCTTCAGCCGGCAGTATGCCTCTTTCTACTGCGCCCGGTACAATGCGATGCGATCCATTCTCGAAGGTCGTGCCAAAGAGAAATGGGGTAAGTAAGGTCTCCTATTTTATGCTCCAAATCTTTTTATAATCTTAATCGGCAAAGGCGTTGAGCTGTGCAGTGGCGTAGCCAGAAATTTTTTTTCGAGGGGGGCTGACGTTGCTGCTCAGCCTCCTCCGTATCGAGATACCTATCACCAACATTTCACCATTCAACTGCATGCGCCATAAATTCTGCATGCCGGGATGAAAAAAATTGCACGGAAGAATAGTACCGTCTGGGGCTTTCGTTCTACGAGATTCTGCGCATGTATTGTTTCAGACGAAGATCATTTGCTTAATTTAGCAAATGTAGAACTGAAAATTCATCATAGGCAGTTTTCCAGCCAAACAATTAACATTAGGTCGAATACGTAGTCTTCCTGACGGACCCGCAAATGAAATAGTTGCTGCACTGTCTCCAGTGTGCTTATAACTTTGATTATAATGCAGATTCTGCACTCAAACTGAAGTGTTACGAACAGATGAGGACTCTCAGCAGACCACTTCGACAGACTTTCCACCGGAGCATAAAAAGCGGCTAAAAACACCGAGATTCATTACGAACAAGAGGCCCGAGAGGGAGAAGACAACGCGGCGTGAGAAGGTCGCGCTCTCTCCCTCGAGACCGGCCGTGGTTTGCCCTGCGGAGGTTGCGCATGTGGCGTTGCGCTCCCTCCTAGCTTTTTTTCTTTTTCTTTTTCTCCACGCATTCCATCTCCGCGTGCTTTGTCAGCTTGTTGGATAGTATGGCTTGTCTCCTTTGTATGGTCCGATGAGCGAATCAGAAAACTAAATACACCTTTCGTTTTTTTTATTCCCGCCGACACCTCTTTCTGAGCGTGAAAAAGACACACTGGAGTCCAGATTGATTTCCGGCTCTGCTGGTGGTTTGGTCTGCGGTGTATGACAGTACGAAAACATTCCGGGGGAGGGGGGGGGGGGGGCTGAAGCCCCATAAGCCCTCCCCCCGGCTACGCTCCTGGAGCTGTGTTGACTCCGGAATCGTGCTGTCTTGGGCACACCTAGGATAAAATAACAGAGCACAGTGCGACACAGTGATTGCAAGTGACTGCTGTGAAATATTGAGGTGCGATGCAAAAGCAAAATTGTGCATAAAACATTACGAATCTGTGTGTAACTACGCAAAATCTATAAAAGAGCAGCCCCAAAATTGCAGTGCTACGCTACCCTTAGCTCCCCTGATCATTTCTTGTGTCATGCATGTCATGCTTGCTCTCAGCACCTCATGTTGGCGCAATAGTTACTTTATTTCCTCCACATGGCGGTCTAGCTTGCACTTGCTGCACTAGAGCGTAACTTCTTCGTTCTAGAAGTATTCATCAAGTAGAAGTGCGCTCATTTGGCGTCTAAATCGGTCGCATTGACCTTGGAAAAAGGAATCCTAATATCGGTTTGCTTTGTTTGTTTTTTAACACTGCCCGTATTGTTGCTAAGCGTGTTATTTTATGAACAAAACTTTGGTAGTGGAGAGTTTAGCAAGTGCAGTATGTTTTCCGCTACTGTGAGGTGCAGCAGTGCATCCCTACAGTGACAGTTGCGCAGCCGCACCTGCCTTCTTAAAGCTATCTTCACATATGCCTTTGGTATCGGCAGGTAACATTATGCCACTATGCATAATAATGTGTACCATAGCTCGAATTCCACTTCTTGAGAGCATGGTCAGTTTGACCTTTGTTATTTTTCAGATCAAAAGGGTGTCATTTTTCAGTGCACATTCTTTCTTTTGGTGGGCCCAGGCAAGTTGAAAGCTCCGATAACAAGCTTGTGTGAGCTTGTCGAGGACAAGAGGTCAATAGTTGTAGGCACGCTGTTCAAGATCATGGAGCTTCAACCGAGCATCCTAAAGGAAATCAGCGAAGAGGTGAACTCTACATTGCACATTTTGAATGTCTTGCTAAGCGATTGGTTATTGTTGCCTGTCACACCTTTTTCTCCCAGCTTAATGATGTGTTCATTCTTTCATAACACTGAAGGAAGTATAAGGGATGTCCATTCAGGAGGTCCTTAACTCTGAAGAAGACTTCAGTATACATAGTATTCTGTATATTGCCACGTTGTCTGCCAGCTGGCACATGAAGATAACAGAATTGAAGTATCTTGTGCGCTCTTTCGCTTTGAACAAGGGTTGTTGCATAGGTGTCGTCCTTCGTTCCATAACATGCTTTTAGTAGAAATTTCTCATGTCAGTATTTTTTTGTCAAATTTAAATTAAATGAGCGGAGTGCACATGGGAGAAGTCCTTGTGCTGCTGATAAACTGTGGTTTGAGATGAAGTGCAATCTTTTCGAGGCTGGCCTTGCAGCATGGCCAATGCCACTTGCTGACGTTCAGAAAGCCTAGGTGTTGTGGTTTACATAAAAACGCTTTTGATTTTCTGTCAGTAGTGCCTACATTTCTCCAGTGCAAAGATTTGCAAACATTACAAGTGAGAGTAGCCTTGGCCAGCAAGTTTATCGATACTAAGTTTGCTGTTTCGTATGTGCCTGTTTGCTGCTCTGAATTTTATGAACAAGAATCCTAATTATAACAGAATGTGTTAGCTGACGTCAGCAGAGCAATGTTCGTTATGGGGAAGCAAATGTCATAAGCACACTACTATAGCTGAAGCTTGCAATGCATGAAGTGAAAAAGTAAAGCTGCACAAAGAAGACAGGACAGAAGACACACGTAAGCACAGACGAGATGCTGACTTCCAACTAAATTTATTTACGAAACAGGTGACTCATAAGACCTCTGAGCATAACAAGAAAAACGCTATCGCAGAAAAGGCCCAACTTAGTGACAGCGGCACTTAATAGGTGAATCAGGGTGGTTGTGGGAAATATGGTGATGCTGGATCTCCAGGGAAATCAAATCCGGCATCATCGTTGTGAGCAAAAACTTGTGGGCATGCCCCTGGCAGGCAGTAGTTGGCCACTGACATTGCGCCATGCACTCACTGGTTATCAGGTTAAGCGACGCTACAAGACCACATGATATAGAGCCAGGCCAACTCGGGCTTCGCTTTTAGGATCCAGCCTTCCAGGACCCTTGCATCCTGAGGTACACATACTGCCCTTGGGCCAGGCAGGCACGTTTGTATGGCTTGGTTAAAGCAGAGCTTTGTATCTGTGTCGGGTGGCTTTTATTTAATCTGGCAGTTTATGACTGTATACTAATGAGTATGTCTGGGATGGTAGAGGCACAGTTTAAAAAATTGATGCATGTGCATGAATGAAGATAATGCTGTCATGTCATACCCTCAAAGATGGAGTTTGAAAGGGCCCTTAAAAGCTAATAGCACTAATATTCTAACGCGAGAAATCCATAAATGGGGGGGTTTTTGACTGTTTGAGACAAATTTAAAAGCTCTGCGTTTAGCCTCTAATTTACAAATAATTCTCAAAGAGTGCTCCTGGCAACCATTCGTAACCGATTGGAGCGGCAACTTCCCGTGTGCTCCCTTCCTGGTGACATCAACTGGGCTTTCTAGGTGCACCCACTCACTGGACATACTTGAATTCCCCTCCATTTTTTTTTCTTGTTGTATACTATGTTTAATACCTGCTTCTATTGAAGTGTTTAACCTCTGCGTAATTTAAATATTCGATGTGCAATGTTTTGAGCAGCTTCTGTCTTCTCCTAGATTCTTCTGTTTTCAACATCTGTGACACATTTAAACCCCTATTGACCTCTACTTCATTTATGTTTTTCTTTTTTATTAATTTTTTTCGGTCAGCATCATGTGGCACCCCAACCTCAGCGTAGCCACTTCACAGACAATGCTGATTCACTTGTCCTAGAAGATGATAAGCAGCGACTTGCCTTGGCTGGCAATATAGACGTTCACGCCCATGTCACAGGTACGCAAGCTATCCCTCCTCTTCTGTCATAAATCTGTTCATTTATTTGTGCGTCTGGTTTATCTGTGCAGGGGCCTGAAATTTGAAGAGTATAGACAGGAAATTTCTGGCTGCATGTTTTTCTTTTAGAGATGCACGAAACATTAGTATACGTGGATCAGCCTACTGTGTTTGGTTAGAGCTGGTAAATTGTTTTTGACTTTTGTCTGTCAACTTTAAAATTATCCCGCCCCAAGAGCCGAAAAAACAGCGAATGAAGAAGCAATGAATACATTGCAGTTTCATCTTGCCTCACATGACCTAAGCTCACATTTGACGCTGTGTATTGTTACGGGGCAGCAAGCCGATGAACACAGGAAAAGGGAACAGAGAGAAGACGTCTGATGACGATGAGACGAGTTTAATGGATGCCAGCGGGCTTAGCGAGAACACTCCTGCCTATGCCATTGCCTGCTTCATCTTCTTCTTCATTCGTAACAATGTTGTTTAGCGGTCATAATCAAATACCAAGAAGTGATGCATGTATTACTAATGTCTTCCTCATCATTGAAAAGAAGAAAATGTGCAAGCAAAAGTAGCTTTCTATGCTGTCCTTGTACTTTGGTTTTCGTGCATTATAAACTGTTTGCTGCAATGCTAGTGCCACAAGTATTTGACGCGAGGGTCTTAGTAGCCACTCACTTTGCCAGGTAGTCATGACATCACCCTTTCAAGCTTGCTCAGAGAACCTCTGATACCTTTGACTTGAATGTCAGTAGTGAGCTACTATTTGACATAGGCATCAAACATTTTAAATTTGCTATATGTCTGTCTAGTCATCTGAGTGATCTGTTCTCTGCAGCCTCTTTTGTAACCCAAGAACAAGTACTAAGCTTCAATTAAACCTGACTGTTCGAGTTCTTACTCGAGGCAGCACAGGCAGCACTGATTATTGACATGCTTCGACTGATGTCACACAGTCTACACAACATGCTCACCGTGTAGCATCAGGTCTCATCAGTAATTGTGTTTCTGTTATTTTTTCTTTGCTTAGCTTCAAATTTTGTTTGAAATTTTAACCATGTTTTCACACTTGAGTGAAAAATGCTGATTTCCTTTGTGTTCATTGCTTTAATGGCACCTGGCCTCCTATTTTTCTTGCATACTTGTTTGCTTCATCTCCCTAGCGCATCTTTTTCATGCCTTTTGTCTCGGTGCTGACCTATTGTCGCTCATCATGGCATAATGCCCAAACCGCATGAAAATGGCAATGGACACTGAAAGATACATTGTGTGGCAAAGATGGGCTTGGGTTTCCATCCTTGCTAGGTGTCTTGCTGATGTATATATGTTGCCATTACCATTGTGCAGGTGTTCCAGTAGCGGTGCTTGGCCAGGTTGGCACAGATGGCCGTTTCACAGTCGAGGAATTCTGCTATGCCGATTTGCCGGAGCAGATCCAGAGGCCACTCTTGAAGGCCGACCTGTACGTCTCTCTTCCTAGTAAAATGTATTAAATATATATATATATATATATATATATATATATATATATATATATATATATATATATATTATATATACACGGCCGGTCTCGAAGGCGAGTGCACGCTCTTTCCTACGGCCTTTTCAATCGCCGCGGAAGCAATGGGAGCTTTACTCCTGGAGTTACACTCTTCACTGCCACAAGGGGCGCAATCTATTCACTGTTTGCTTCGCATCTGCTTCAGCAGCGGCAGGTGGCTTTTACCTGGTTTCGCGCTGTCACCCGTGGGTTTCGTGATGAGCGCAGCCCCGAAATGAATGAGCACAGAAGGTAGATTTTTCAGCGGCATGGTTGTCAGCGTACTACACACGTGAACGGAGTTCATATAAAAACATTGTCGCTCAGCGAACGCTCGACAAGCATATGAGCTACATTGCGGCGTGGTAGCTACTTTTGTTCATTTTAATCTGAATTTTTCCCAAGGTCTCTTCTGGTGTGCTTTCGCTTTGCATTCTTCGAAGAACTAGATGCATGAGAAAGACCTATTGCAGCATTTAAAGGCCTCAATTGATTTGCTTGCAGCAGAAAATAGGGTGCTAGCTGATATGCATATATTTATTACAATGCACTTTAACTGAAGAGGATACCTGCGAGCTTTCCCTTCTATAACCTGGGCTAGTTTTTGTATGCTCGTGGGCTAAAATGAAGCAAAAATAAAAATAAACCAGAAGGACCAGGCAGAGGAGAATGGCATGGAGACTATCCAAAAAAAAAATGGCGGATCAAGGTTTGAGGTTCACAATTAGTAAATCTCAGCAGATGCTGGTACAGTATCATGTGTCGTGCATTTTTTGTTGTAATCTTCATCTTTTCAGCAAGCTGTTTTATAGCAAATACAATTTTCAAGTAATGTTAGCTGAGCCAGTTTTCGTGGCATTTTCATCATCGTGCTGCATATTCTTTTAAAAAAATTATAGAGGTTCAACTAACCTTGAACCAGGTTTCACGAGCGTTAGCCATAGCTGCAGTCGCTGCTGGCGCTTCGATCTTGGTTCGCTTCCACATGGATACAGTCATTCGGGGCCGACTGCTGTAACGCAGCATTTTTCTATAGCATAATAAATGAAGTGAGCGTTTGAACTAGTGCTGTAGTTCCTCACAGCACTTTATGAAAGTCATTCTCTGAGATGGCTAATCTCATACTCATGATCTCAAGTGAGTCTGAGCTTTATTGAGAATAGTTGTGAGAATAGAGTTTCTATAGCATAATAAATGAAGTGAGCGTTTGAACTAGTGCTGTAGTTCCTCACAGCACTTTATGAAAGTCATTCTCTGAGATGGCTAATCTCATACTCATGATCTCAAGTGAGTCTGAGCTTTATTGAGAATAGTTGTGCACATCAACCAGTAAAACTTGTTGCTAATGGTGAAAAAGCTTTCCTAGAGTCAAGCTGGCTGCTTGCTCTTAGGTGGCCAGCCACGCTCACTGCGTTCTTTCAAGCAGGAAAGAAAGCCCCACGGCAATATTCTTGACAACATGGTTCTATAATATCGCTGGTACTGCTCTGTGTGCCACCTCTGCATTTTTCAGCTGTCGAAAAGATAGGAGAAGAAAAAAATTGTCAAATGAAGCAGTCTTCGGCTGGTCTTAACATGCTTAGAAATTAATGTGTTTCAGTTTAAGCGATCTCACATATTGTTTGTTTTTTCTTGAAATTCTTGAAAAATCCTTGAATTCTGATGTGATAAAAGGGAACGCCACAAAATAATGCTACTGTCCTCCAACATTTATTCTTTTTTTTTTTTCACAAAAGTTTTTGCATTGTTGATACCTGCTCCAGAACTCGGCCACCGAATCATTGGCTACCATACCTTTGGCAAGCATTGTTTAAAAGCAGACGACGCTACACTGCCTCTGCCCAACGCTGCATACGGTTAGGCTACCGTAGCTCGCAACAGATGTGTGGCTCGGGCGCAATGCTATAGGAAAGGCACACACGAGAGCAACCGGCAACAATGTACAAGTTTGGTTTGGTTTGGTTCGTTTTATGGGGTTTAATGTCTCAAAGCAACTCAAGCTATGAGATACGCCATAGTGGAGGGCTTCGGAAATTTCGACCTCCTGCTTCTTTACCATGCACAGACATCGCACAGCACATAGTCATCTGGCTTTTGCCTCTTTCGAAAAGCAGCCGCTGTGGCCAGAGTTCAATCCCACATTCCTGGGCACAGTAGTCGAGCAACCCTAACCAGTGCACCACCATGGTGGGGCACGACGTACATGTATAGCAAGCCTACTTATAGCCAGATATATGACTTTAGTTTGCAGTGACAGCTTCACAGAATTTCTCCATGATAAAAGCGCTTCAGCTGTTAAAGCTTCATTACCTAAAGGAAAGGACTAAAGGAAACAAGCAAATTGGATACCAAGGGAAGGAAAGTGTAGCAGGGGGAGGCAGGAAGTTAGGTGGGCAGATGAGATTAAGAAGTTCGCAGGAGTCAAGTGGATGCAGCACAGGACCGGGTTAGTTGGAGTAACATGGGAGAGACCTTCACCCTGCAGTCGGTATA
Organism: Amblyomma maculatum; assembly: GCF_055883805.1. NCBI lineage: Eukaryota > Metazoa > Arthropoda > Arachnida > Ixodida > Ixodidae > Amblyomma > Amblyomma maculatum. Next base: position 29,640,672 of record NC_139348.1, read on the forward strand.
GTCCGGCTGATGATGATGACCTAAAGGAAAAACTAACCATGAGATGAAATTATCAGCCCAATAATTTATTGCTTCTAACTTGTCTGATGCAGTCGAACATTAAAAATATTATTCCGTTTAATGTCGTGATTTCTTCAACAAAGTAATACAAGACACTGCAGACAATGAATGACCTTTTGTTGCCAACTGTTTTTCCTTTTTTTTTTAACTTGTATTCTGCTATAGTCATGATGAAAGTGGTTCACCCGCATGCAGAAAGTGTCAGCAAGAAATATTTGTGGGGTCTCGAAAGTCTGTGAAAACATTCATTCACGCATGTGAAAATGCTGGTTCATTCATGATGATCAATTCATATTTGTAGGACTTGCTATGAATCTCTCTTCTTCTTCTATCTCTCTCTCATCCTCTGTCCGGTCCTATCCTTTCTTGTGATTGCCTTTTGAGCACACAGCGCTTCATAAGTTGCAGGTGCAATGCCGGTGTGCGGGAAGAGCCCTGATTGTTATTGTCACCACCCTGTTTGAACATAGAGGATAACACTAAAGCCTACTCCTCTGAATTGTCGAGGACAAGACGCACTATACATATCTCCGTCTCTGTTGTCATTGGCCTGCAAGGCTGTTGTTCTCTCCGCTGAGGTGTGTCTACGCAAGTGGCCCTTCGATTAACATTGTGAATCCCGTATTGTTCTGTCTTGCAGGTTTGTCCTCTTGGTTTCGGGAATAGGCCTAACCGAAAAGGCAGACAGCCTGCTGCCATTCCAGCTGCTGATTGACTACGTGTCTGGCTTCCTGGGTTGTGATGACGACCAGGAGAAGGCGTCGCACATTGTCCGCGTTGTCCTCGCTGGCAACAGTCTGCGCCAGAAAGGGTCGAGCAAGGACATGGCACGGGTATTGCAGCAGCTGCATTTTGGGAACTTCCTGTTGCTTTGTTGTTTGTCCCTTGTGCTTGAGGGCATGGGCTGACTCGTGGCTGCAGCAACAGTGTTTTCATTGAGGGGAAATTTGCAAACGCCTATGTGCTGTACCATTTCAGAGCACATTAAAGAACCCCACATGGTCGATACTTATTCAGTGCCATTCACTAAGACACTCTTCTTTTATTCTCATTCATCCCTTCCCTTGTAAATATTCATTACAGTGTTAGAAGCAGTCAGAACTAATGCAGTGAAGGGGTCAGAACCCTTTCACTGCAGCATTCCTTGTAGTTTGGGTGTAGTTTTTGTGCATGTAAGTTTATTTTAATTTTCTAACAGAAAGTTTAATACCATTTTGAAGAAGCTTGAAAACCCTCTTTCTAGCTGCATCCTGCATTCTTTCAGTTTATTGCCTTCCTTGGTGGCTTATGCTGTGTCAAGGTGCAGTCAGCTATCTCGTCACATATGTAACTCTATTGCTAGCTGGTCTTCTTGTCTGTAGGAAAAACTTTGAAACAGCGCTAAGACACACAACCACAAAGGATAGACGACCGACGAGACACGAGCATTTGTATCTCGTCAGTCGTTTATCCTTTGTGTCTCGTCGGTCGTCTATCCTTTGTGGTTGTGTGTCCTAGTGCGGTTTCAGATTTCTTCCTATAGTCGAAATGAACCAGCTCGCCCAAAAAGAAGTGTTAATGGTCCTCTTGTCTGCTAGGAAAGAGCAGAGGGGCAACATTTGTCTGTTTCCTTTATGGAATATTGTAGCAGCTTTAAGCTTGGAGAAAGAAGAGGGCGAAGTGTGTGGTTGATGATGAAGGTGAAGTGTGTTTGAACACTGGGCCCTCCATGTTTGGCTTTGTGGCCATCTGTTCCTGTTTACCATAAAATTCCGAGCAAGTGCCCCTCCTCTCAAGAAGCCTAATTACAGGAGAAGAGGGGGCGCTTTCCTGGTGCGGCACTGAAATTCAAATAGGCGACGACAAATTTTTTCCCGCCAGAAAAAAAGAGCACAGTGCATATGGATTTAAAGTTTCATTTTTCTCTGATCGAACCCAACGGGCTTGGAAGTGTACACAGAGACATCGGCGAGCTGCCGCCGAGTGTCCTCGCTACTCCACTGCCGATGTACTATTCTAGGCACTATAGCCGATGCAAACTCGGCGCCCACCGACAATGTTTCCTCTTCATGCGCTATTTAAATATGTTCCCAGTTGTCTTATTTCTTTCGGCGCCAGCTCCATTGGCCGCTCGCATCGGATGTCTCTCTTGTGGTAGTCATCTGACCCCAGCCATCAACCTTTGGACATGTGCACATCCGGGCAAGTCAGCGCCGTGCTCATGACATTTTTGTTTTTGATGTTTTGACAGCTGAGTTTGGATTGTATTCTAGGACTGAATAGGGCTGGCAGTGTTGCCTGAGCCAGGAGTAAGGTTTGTGCTAAGGGTAGGGAGCAGGGAAGTGCAGCACGTTAGAATGGGAAGGGGGGGCTTTCCCGGAATGGCATCGAAATACGAAATTAGCAGTGAGGTTAGGGGCACTTGCTCGGAATTTTACAGTATATCCTTAATCCTATTTTGTAAATATATTTCTTCCAGTTACATTATTTGTGGAGGTGCATGGAGGCAGGAGGAAGGGGGGGAACAAGTCGGCTCACTGTCTCTCGCGCTGTCTTGCCGTAAAGTTGCAAGCCACTGCGCAACATAGTGAACATGTTTCTGTTATCCAGATTAGTAGTTTGCAGGTATTCCGCGCACTGAATGGCATTCATATAATGTTGCACTCTGTAATGTGTTTGCTCTCTTTTAAGTGTCTCTTGCCCGTTGACAGTATGGCGGACCTGAAGCATTAGTAAAGCGTACTTTGAACTTGCAGGGAAACGAAAGTTTACTTGAATGATGTGGAGTTCAAATGAAGGGCCACCTCTCAAGCGTAGTTATGTTGGAAGTTCGAAGCACCAATTTGAATGCAAATTCAATTCATTTCACCAAGTGCCACCGTAATGCATTGCTGTTATTTGGCTCAGTGTTTGTAATTATCGCCCGGAGGATAATGCTACTTTAAATGCCCTGGACGTGTTTTGTTTGAGGCAGGTGTCATATCTGCAGCCACTGAAACGTGTGGCTGGTGTCTTTTTGTGCCCAGGCAAAGTTTACCGTCCGCAAGGAGTCGTCTGCAGATGGCTCTGTGGCACGCCTTCTCGATGGCCTTCTTGAACAGCTCTCTGTGAGTGCTCTGTAATATGCCCCTCCTGGCTTTTCTCTTTCCTTGCTTTTCTTCCTACTTGCTTATGTGTCTGGCAGTGTTTGAACCCACAAAAATTTTGTGGTCGTGTTTTTGTTTTCGGTTCACCTTTTCACAGAATGAAGCGCCAACTTCGTATGTGACGTAAGGGGCACTTGCTTGAGAGCTGCTGCCATCTGTTGCTGGTCACCAGCATAAAAAGTGCATGTACGCCAGGGTCTGGCTGCTTGTTTTGGATTGATGGAGCTTGGGAGAGGGCTGAGAAAGTGAGGCGAACACGTGCAGACCGGCCGTGTGTAATAGACAGGCTGTAGTCAGCTCATCATTTTGTCAGAGGGTGCCTTCTGAAGCAAGGCCAATGTTGGTCATCTGTGTGCTGCATTCAGTTCGTTTCCATCTTTTGTGGCTCTTTTGAGTATCGAAAGTCATGCCGATTGTTTAATCCCGGGCACTGGACTGCGCCATTTTTGTGTGTGTGTTTCACCTTTGCTATAGCTGAAGGTTAGGTAGCTTTCCGAAACAAATAAAGGATTTTGCCTCAGCATGTGCCAGTGCAAGGTGGATACTCTAACCACAGGCCTTTGCCTAATGCGGGATGCCACTCATTGTCTGCATTCTTGGTCACAATGGAACAAGAGTTTAATTACATACATCATATCAAACAACAGTGTAGAAACATATGTGGGACATTGGTGCAGGTTTGGTTACTTATCCTTTGTGTTAGCAGCTCTACACCAAGTTTGGTGTCAAGAGGAAAGGAAGAAGCTTTGGAGTAAAAAAGATTGCTGCTTCAACAAGTGTGTTGAGTCAGAGAGCAAACTGCTCGGGACAGCACGACTATTCTCCAAAATATTTTTGTTGAGTGCTCAGTGTCCACTCTCACACACCACAAATCTTTACCTCTAATTACCTTAATAGATGGAATCTGCTACCTGTTATAAACAATTTCTAGAGGGTTTCTTGCTAACCACATTCTGTGCCTTATGGCCCCTGCATTATGGATGACTCTTGGGTGTCCAGATGGTAGCAGTGAAGAAAGAAACGGTATGCTAATCTGCTGCCTCTAGGAAAGGTGTAATACTCATTGCAATTCTCTTCAAACTTTGTCTCACCTAAAACTTGGCAGAAGACGCACTCAGATCATACGAAATCATAGTGAAGGGTTAGTTTGACACTTAGCACTAATTATGAACTCCTAATGTTGAGTTTTTACTTGCCGTCTTTAGCAGATAACTTATGCTGGTCTCATAAAATTTCCGATGCTTTTTGTTTTTAGTTTAGTATTCTTCTCTTTATCTGTCAGCTGTGTCTCACTGATTTTTCTCAAAGTCATTTTTCTTGTTCGTGTCATTACCTCAGGTGCAGCAATATTTGAAGTATTGTAGTAATAGTAACTGGTCTCCATAGTGAGCTTCTTGTCTGCACCCATAGCATATGGATGGCGGAATGAATATTTGACTTGGTAACGATGGAAAACGAGGCCACAGGGCGTTCAGAGGTGTGCAAAAGTGAAGCGGCATGCTGCCTGTAGGGTCGTTGTCTGTGTGTGTGTTTGTCTGCTGCAAGCTTCCTCTCCTCCTTTTCAGCATTCGGTGGAAGTGGACGTAATGCCGGGCCTCTCAGACCCGGTGGGCACCCTCCTTCCCCAGCAGCCCCTGCATCCGTGCCTTTTCCCCGGTGCCTCGCAGAGGGCTGCACTGCGTTGCGTCACCAACCCGTACCAGTTTGAGCTGGACGGCATGAGGTAGGCGCCGCTTTTCTGGGGTAGTTTTACGCAACCGTCACTTCACACATCTGTCACGGACTGTTCAATTAGTGCCACTGCCATTGGTCAGTTCTAACTGGCAAACATATTTACCAATATGAGTGGATCTAACTGAGAGGTGTTTTTGTTTATGATCATGGGGGGATGCAGGGCTCCCTCTTGGTCACTCTTTGTCGGAAGGAATAGCCGCCTTAGCGGGACATTGAGTAACACTACTTTGAACTGTTATTCTGGGCAGAAATTGGCCTGTGGCTGTTGCAGGTAATTTTGTTGCTTGTCCTGAAGTGTCTCTTCTAAGTGCAGGGAAGATGTACACATAGCAACATTGTCGGCAGTTTTTTGACGCACCCTTAGAATGGCTAATTGTGAAGTGAATCATAATCTCTTGCTGAGATGAAAATGGGGAGAAGGAAATTAGGAAACTGAAAGAGGTCAGAGGATGACTGAGTGATACAGTGGTAAGCAAGTGAGCAATTTACACTGGAACAGTGATCACTTAGCGCTCGGCTAAAGTTATTTCCATGATAATCACACAGCGCTCGCATTACAACAAATTGCCACGGGTACAATTCCGGATCGTTGGCACATGCCAGTGGTGCACTCACAGACCCACGAAAGTCTTCACTAGAGAATGAAAATTTCAAGCACTAGAGAGCAGGATGCTCAATATTTAGCCACACCTGTACATCATTAAATACTATTACTACTTGATTGCTCTCTCCAATAGAGAGCTCCTCACTCTTTTCATCATTTTTGAATATCTGTGCTTGAAAATCCATGCTTGCTCAGGTATTACAGGAGGAAGGGACAAGCATACGCAAGAGGTAGCACAGTGCCCCTACAGAGCTGTGTGGCAATGCTCTGGGTTTGGGCCTCCCATTGCCCACAGTTTACTTCTAGAGGGGTTGCTGTGGAGATGGAAACATGTTCATTCAGGCTTGCCATAATCAGTGGATGGGGATAAGGAGCTGTGGTTTTTCTTCATTTTTCTTATGTTTGAGGTGAGCAAACTAATCCAAAGGTTTGGTTGCAGACTGCATGCACAGTCATATGGAAACTTGCTTAGAGTGGCTGAATGCTGATCGCCTGGTGCCTTGTCAGTAGCCAGGAGCTACCTTTGTCACAGGTTGTTTCACACTGCATTAGAAACTGATAGTGAAGGTGTATGTTGTCTTTCTCAGCATCTTGACTGTGGGTGAAAGCAAGGTCGTTTTGCTCTCAGAACGCAAAACTGCATAATGGTTTTGCTGTGTGTAAAAGTCACATGTGATCAGCATAAACTGTGCTTAACTCACAGTTTATGCGGAAAGACAGATGGATATGAAATTTCGACTGTCACAGGAAAAAAAATCTCTCATCTTTTTTTCTCACCTACTTAACCCTCCCTTAAAATAATGTCAATTTTTCTTGAAAAGCAAAAAAATAAAATCAATGGCTTCATTACACGAGCATACACAGTGCTGCATTGTCTTGCAAAAAAAGAAATGCTTTGTAAAATAGGAGTCTCGTCATCTTTTCATCTTTATGGAGCTGCCATAAAATTACTAGTACACTCTGACAAACAAAAGATATTGTTATTATTAATGACTGAGTAGTGTTCAGGTGGTTCGGCTGCTTTGCATGAGACTTGCCTCAGTGGAATGAACTGTGCGTCATATGCACGCTAGGCAGCCACTCAATTCTGCCCCTCGCGGATTGCATGCAGATTCCTGGGCACATCAGGGCAGAACGTGACAGATATCCAGCGTTACAGCCAGCTCACGTGTCCTCTGGAGATCATGGAGAAGACTCTTCAGTGGCGTCACCTGGCACCCACATGCCCAGACACGCTGTGTACGGAATTCACTTCTCTCCTCTTCTCTCAGTGCTGTTTCTTGTCCTGCCTGTCTAGGTCGACTGATTTTCTCTTGAATTTAATGGAAAAATTTGAGGGAACAGACATTGTTTTAATGTGGTCACGTTAAGGAGCTTGCTACCGTATTTACTCGCATAATGATCGCACTTTTTTTTTTAAAATACTGACGCAAATTTCGGGGTGCGATCATTACGCGGGGTAAATTTTCTACGAAAAATTTTTGAGCACCGAAAACGCAAACAAGTTGCAGGTCAGACGTCTTAGAACATATATCTCGATTACAACCAAAAATAAAAGCTGAGTAAGGCTTACCTTCGCAATAAACACGCACATTAAGCATCACATGGAGTGCACAATGCCCATTTATTTTTTTTCGTCAGTACTCTAATCAAAGTCTGAATCCTCGCCATCCTCGCTTTCACTGCTGCACGACTCATCGGAAACGGCAGTGTCGTCGCTGGGAGCATCTTCACAATCCCACAGGAAGTCATCTTCCGTTCCATCCAAAGCGTTAGATATGCCTGTCTTCTTAAAACTCTTAGCCACTACCTCGTCGGGGGCTGGGAGCCGCTGGCACGACGACGTCCGCCGCCTCAGGGAAAGTCCATTCCGTCGCATAAAGCGAGTCGTCCAACCGGAGCTAGCGCGGAAATCCTTTGCGGCGATTCCCAGCTTCCTGGCAGTTGTGCGCGCCTGCGTCTGTATCATTTCTAATGACACTGCACAACCATCCTTGCGCAGGTCCCTCACGTATTCTAGGACCGCCTCCTCAACACGAGGGAACTTGTCCGTTTTGGGTCCACGGAAAGCCCGCCGTGTCTTGTTCGTAGCCATCAGCTTCTCGCGCTGCTTCTTCCAATAGCGTATCTTCATTTCGTCCACGCCGAAATGCCTACCAGCAGCGCAGTTGCCATGCTACAGTGCATAGTCGACAGCCTTGAGCTTGAACGCGGCGGTGTAACTGGCATACCGCCCCATGGTGAAATGGCGTAAACTCGCACAAAAACACAAAGCACGCTACGACGCTGCCGAATTGCAAAATGGCAAACGCCGCAAAGCATGGAATCATGGGAACTCCAACGTTACTAGACTAGGTTGGGAACTCGTCGGAATGCATTCGCTGCGGGATGACTGCAGATCAACCACCAGGCGGCTCCATGTTCGGGGTGCGATCATTACGCGGGGAATTTGAAAAATGGAATTTTGACCTCAAAATTCAGGGGTGCGATCATTACGCGAGTGCGATCATTATGCGAGTAAATACGGTACATTGGAAACCTGGTAGATTTGGCAGCAGTTTTGTTGGAAGTCATAATTTGAGAATCTGAAAATGAAGTCCGGGTATTAGAAGAGAGCCCAAATGAAGTCAAAAGTGGTGAGGAAATTCCTGTTATGTAGTAGTAATGTGATGTAGTACCTCAGAAAATGGCAAATAACGTGGCTGAATTCCTGGTGTCAAGGGTCGATCCCAGACCCTCTGTACTCCTGACAGGCATGGAACATAAAAAGGCATTTTCGTACGAGAGTGTTAGTGGGGAGCCTAGTGAATGCGTTGTGGTGTGTGGTGTATGTGACCTAGCATGTGTGTGATTACTTTAGCGGCAGAGTGTTTAGTGTAGTGTATTGCAGCATTCTGGTATGTCATGCAGTATAACCTGGTCGGTTGTTTGTGTTTGCTAATTGATTGACATCGTAAAATAGGAAGCCACTGTTGCTTTCTGCTCTTGAGCTGAAGTGTAAGCAACCTGCAAGTTTTTTATTTCTCAATTGCCTGAGCCTCATTAACTGGATTTTGTCCACTGCAGGCCGAAGACCTGCCCCATTGGCTAAAAATTTGCGTATCTCAAGTTATCTCGGTATGAATGAAACACCTGGCCTAGCTTCACGGTTTTATCCACACTAGGGAATCCTGATGGCAGTGCCAAGCCACCTGTTCAGTCCACTGAGGCAGCCTGCTGCTCTGGTATAGAGTGATCAGAGGCAGAATCATCTGTGTTCCTCTCGTTTTTGCTTCGCCTTTTTCGTGCTGCGATCACTCTGTGCCATGGATTGTAACCAAATAGCCCAAACAACTAACCTATCACAATCTGTTGCTACTCTTGAAAGGAGTAAGATGCCTTGGAGCATGCACGGACAAAAGTTGCAGTTTTCATTGCTTGTTGCTCTTACACATCTCTTCCATTTGCCACGGCAGAGGAGTGCAGACTATGGAGTTCAGCTGTAGACTCGGGGTGCAGCGGTGAATCCCAGTCGACTACATTTTGATGGTAGCTAAAGAAAGCGGCAGTATACTCATCGATATCAGTGCACAATATGTAATCTCCTCTATTGGTTGAAATGCATGCGAAAGCCTCTGATTCAGCATTCCTCATGGCCCAGTTGCAGCTTTGGAGAATTCAACTGCACATACCGTAAAAACCCGTGCGTAAATTTTAGGTTAGTAAAAATGGAGAAAAAAAAAATATATGATGACAGCGAGGAAAGATCACCAAAGTATTTATTTGCATTACATTTTGTGGTTGCCCCAAGAGGCGTGCGCACTCCGCTCTTTCGCGTCCAACGCCGCCCCGCAACAGACATCGAATAGTGCCACAAACCTTCATGTGCCAGTGCCTGTTTGCTCCCCTTCTTACGTGCCAGCACGCTTGATAAGAAAATTTCACGTGCCGTGAGGAGAATAGTAGCTCACATTCGCTCCGGCAATCGTGAAAGCCACATGGGCCCTCCGGTTGTTCTAAAGCTAGTAGCCGCTTCCAGCTCGAATGCCGGGTGCCAGCGCATGAGCTGCTTGCTAAGCATGCACCGCGCTCGCGCCTGTTCGCATTGATACCGTATGCAGGCGCACAGTACATATTGCCAAGGGAGTGTTCTCGTATTCAAGATTTTAAGGTGAAAGCCTTTAATGCCTCATGCGGTGTCCGACGTTCGTCCTGTCCCACTATAGCTGTCAATCATCCTGACTTGGCCATGCCGAGCACGTGAGAAGCATATCTTAGTTCCTTTTGTCTAGCGTCGTGCCAGTGCGGTTGCCGTGGAGACCGCCACCGCTATTTAGTGGTAGATAGTGACTGATAATGATAGTTAGTGGTAGTTAGTGATAGTGATGATGGTAACGTCAGAAATGACTGACGATGTCACCAGGCAATTCATGTGTATACGAAGCTGACTCTGCCGGGGCCCGATCCAGGCGTTCATGCGGCGCTTTTCATTTGGTGCTTCTTCAAACACCGCACCACACAGAAGCAGACGCAGCACAGCAGGCATCAACGGCGTTTCAAATTAGTTTTCAGGGGTTGCAGTATTAGTTGCAGTATCTGTCACAAACTTTAGCCAGTAGCCAGCATTATGCAGTAGCCAAGTCACTAGTAGCCGGTAGTCACAGCTGCAACGGTCTAGCACTGAGCATGCCAGGCATCCGTGTGGCACCTTTCACTTGGCGTTTCCTCGAACGCTGCGTCACACAGCATACAGAAGCAGATGCAGTACAGCAGGCATCAGCAGTGTTTCAGAATGGTTTACAGGAAAGAAAAGGCGCCGTGTCGGTCACAGTTCTCTGCGGACACCTTAACTGAGCCATAAGGAAAAGGAAGGAGCTGAAAGTAAAAATAGAGAATGAGGTGTCATTGCCGAGGAAGTGCCCCCTAGAATCTGTTTCGCAATCATGGTTGTCTGGTATGTGTATCGTCTGCCGATAGTCCCTTGCTGGAGACATCTTTCAGTAGAAACTCTTCAGTACACGTAAATGTGTTTGGTATCCCGCATTTCTCGAAAGCGCGACCGATGTGCTCCTTGGGAATACTGGTGAGGCGTCCTCAATTCAGATGTAGGGCGTGGCCAGCACGGCGGGAGAGGCGCATGAGGGACCCACAGCAATGTGCTAAATGATCCTTTCTCTATATTTATATCATGCAAGGTGAGATCGACCTCCGGTGTGTCGCGGGCACTATGATTTTGAGGATCGCGGAGTCAGCGTGGTGAAACTGAAACCATCGAAACAGTCTGTCTATGCTGCCACTAGATAGCGCCTCCTCTCGCTGAAAGCCTCATGCTGATGGAAGCCTCATGCATGTTGGAAAGCCCCTCAGTTCAGTTATTCAATTTGATTTTTTTTTTTTTTTTCAGAAATATGAAATGTTTACACGCATAAGGTGAATATAAAGGAGGAGGTCACAAGGCAGGAATGCCACAGGCGGAGCCTCCCTGAAACAGTGTGCCTTGGAACAAAAGCATGGGACCACCATAATTTCCGATATAAGGACTGTAGGCTAGTTATGTTTGAAAGTTAAAGTTTTGGACTTGCATACTCTCTAGGTGCAGGCTGTACAGATTTCTTTTTCTTCTTTTTTTTTGTGTGTTTTCTTTTGTTATATTTCTATGCAGCATGAAATGGCCAAGGAATCCTGTCCACTGGTTGCAGGCAGTCGAGTAATTGTGGCAGTCCCATAGTTGTCTTAGCTAGTAAAGCTAGTAATGGTACTTTATTTTCCGGGATATAAGATACTACCTTTGTTTTGTTTTGTTTTTTAAACAAAAATTTTGCTAGTGCATCCTATACTATGTTCATCTCATAGGCTCCAATCATTAGTACTAATATGAAATGTCAAAAGATGACGACATATGTGCTCCTCGCCCGTCCACACTGCCAAGACAAACCAGGAGAAGCTAACTCACTTTTCCAGTTGCCATTTGTTTGGTATCTGCTGCATGTGTGTCTTTTCCACTTCTTGCGGGTACTCACAGGTGCGGAGCATTTTGAGACGGTTGCACAAGCATGTATAGTCAAGGCACATTGCTCTGAGTAAACAAAGGTGCGTCTTATACACCAGAAAATAAGGTTAATCTATTAGTAAATCTGGTAGCAGACAATAAGTCAGTTTTTTGGAACCAGACTGAGCCCTACAGACCACACACTGGGCGTAGACTGTATAGCGGAAATTACTATTGGAGTGTTTGGGCTCATTACATGGGAGTGCAAGCCAGTGCTGATCAAAACAACACATTAGATGAACTGGTACAGCAACGCCACGATGCTCTTAGCCCTTTTGCACTCACTGCGAGCACTCTGGGCCTATGCTACACACCATATTGTTGCCGCCATCGCCAGTTCTTCCTCCATGGAAGTTTGTTCAGCTGAGCGAAAACAAACCTACTGACCTTCATCGACCAATCACATCTTATGCATCACCATCCCTTCGGGAAAGGATCACAAAAAAAGATACTAAGCTGCCCCAAGGCTCGATAATTATATGTAGATGCCAGCATTGACGGATGTGAAACGACAACTGCTCTTCATTGTCCTTGTAAGCCAGCACTTAATAGGACATCCAGATATCAATTTGCAGAACCTCCATCTTCCTTCTGGGCTGAGCTGGTTGCGGTCCAAGACTTGCTTCGCTCTCTATCTGTCATAACATTACCACCTACAGCCAAAATTGTCATCCGCAGCGACGCCCTTCAGGCAACGCGTCTGCTCTGATGCATCAGTCGCAGCCCAAAAATCTGCCAGACTATACATCGTCTGGCGGCTCGTATCTCACAAACCGTTTGAATTGAGTGGGTCCCACATGACCTACTCAGTTCGCAAACCTTTGCAGATTCTGCAACCCGCCAGCTGACTCTACCCTCCTCAATGCCATGCTTCCTCAGTATAGATAATGCCACCCTGCTTCTCACAAGAAAGGAGCATCTCCGGCGCCGCACACAGGCTCTTTTCCCACCGTGTGCGGTAACCCTCCCCAGCGGTCTTATCCGCGCAGAGGAGGTTGCGCCACAGAGGATCAGGGTCGGGGTTGCCTCCACGCCTGCTGTAACACGAACATGGCCTCAATTATATCAGTTATATTATGGCCTCAATATATATCAACATCCAGGATGTCCTGTCTGCAACACACAAAATACCGAGGCAGATATTCACCACTTGTGGGTTTGCCCGGCACTGAAGCCGACAAGAATTCAGCACCTGACGGCAGTGGGCCTTTCGCCGAACAACCCATCTTCGTGCATTGCTTGGATGCAAGGGCTTTATTATCTATTTAGATAATATTCTTGCAAGTATTTGCATTCTTACATGAAATACACTTAGTTGTAAGTCAGAGCTTGTGTCTGTGCTTCTTTTCTGTCGTCCCGTGGTTTCGCACTGTTTTTATTCTAAATCATAAACCAACTAGCCAAACAATATTCCCTTTTGGCCTTATTATCGTTTCCTCTTGAACTGTGAGGCCTTTTTTAGTGTATGGCAGGGGAGGTATGTATGCGAAGCCTGAAGATGATGAAGTCACTGCAACGATCTCTTAAGCACAGTAATGCATTGGTGCTTCATTGTGGGGCATTGGCATCACTGCCTCTCAGTCTGTTTGTTCACTAAACAATGGTAGGTATGGGATTGAAAAGCCTCAGAGCATATTAACGATGATTTTTTTGTTTTAATGCATTACTACTGCAAGGCTGCATTTTGGCAATGCCTCAAAAGTTGTGTCTCAGAAATGTGTACTAGAGCCTCCACTGCCTAAGGAATTGCGTGCATTTCATAGGGCTAGTGTTGCAGCGCTGCAGCGGTTAACCCTTTACTGCACATTGTGTTAGGTGTGCGAGAACCCAATTGTTCCTTTTTTCGCAGTCCATAATATCGTTGGTCAGCATTCACTGTTTAGGCTGACTGCCTAGAAAAAACATGCACTAAAACTGGTCCATTTTTTTTATATATATAATGTGTAAGAGCGTTTTACAGATGTAACAGCTGGCCTTGCTTTTTGTGAACTGGCAACTGTCTACTAGCAGGATGTGTACTGTCTCCTTTTTAACAGGTGCTGGGATTAGCTAAATGTCTTTTGTTTGAAGTAAGCTCATCACATCAGCCATGATTTGCTAACTGTAAACTTGTCGGCCATGCAGGCTACTAATTTGTGGTTGCCGTCTTTGCTTTTCTATGCTTTCTTATTGGTTATGTTTAGGGGTTGGAGTTTTCGGTTTTTATTTTCTGAGAATTCGGCTGTCTTTTTTCGGTGTTTATGTGCAAACACAACTTCCTTTTCTTTTTTTGTTTTTTCAGTTAATATTATTGTCTGCTGAAGAAATATCAGCTTTTCTCGGTGAGATAAAGACATCCATGTTCAGTTAAAAATGACATGTACATTTTGGCTTTTTTTTTTCTTGCATGCTGTTTTACGAACTTTTATTTAATGTACATTTGGTTATATATAGAGCTAAGATTCTGGAAGAAAATGCTATTGCCATGAAGAAAATTAGCTTTAAGACAAAACGCATATGTAAAAGGATGAATTCATACGCTTGAAAAAGGAGTGACTGAAATAATTTATTGCGATCAAATGTTTGCTTAAACCAAATTACTTAAAAAACAAACTCGCTTCTCTCAGCTTGTGTCTGAGAAATGTCACGTGGCGAGAACCTGCCGGGCTTTGGTCTCCGCAATTTTCTGGATACACTTGCGCTGCAAATTCTCTGGTCTGTCCTTCGCAACCTCGAAATGCCTGTCATGCCGCAGGCACCCCTTCTGGAACGCTTCGCATGTCTACGAGGGTCAGGAAGAACGACTGCCATTCTTTTCCCCATTCGTGAGACCATGAACAATACCTCAAAACTCTCAACCGCTGTACTTAAAATGACGATCCCACTGTCTCAAATCATGCCCCTGGATTTAACACTGTTGTAACTTTCTCCTGTCATCGAGAGTTTGCGGTGTCCATAAAAAAGTACTGACCTTTTTCGGTTTAAACTGAACCTTTTAAAATGCTTTCGGCATACCTTTATCGGTGTTTTTCGGTTTAAACTGAAAACTCAAACCCCTAATTATGTTGAATGATAGAGCTTCATGTGCACAAGCAATATAGCAGCCACAAATTATTTTCCATTGCATATTCTAGTAAATTGTTTCGTTACTGCAATGCTATTAGGTGAGTGTGATCACACACACCTATTCCAAATCCAAGTTAAATATGAATTGCAGATTTTACTAATATTTACTACTTGTGCAAATATTCATAGCAAACCGGCAGTCTTGTGAAACATGGAGCACCAGTGTTGGTACTGCAGTTCAACAGTATAACGTGTGGAATTAAAACCCCCGCCGTCGTGGTGCAGTGGTTAGGGCGCTCGTCTGCTGTGCCCAAAGATACGGGATTGAATCCCGGCTGCAGCGGCCACTTTTCAGTGGAGGCAAAAAGCTACTCTGTGCGATGTCGATGTCCCTAAAGAACCCCAGGTGGTCGAAGTTTCTGGAACCCTCCACTACAGCATCTCTCATAGCCCGAGTCGTTTTGGGACATTAAATCCACAAAACATATGGCGTTAAAGCTCCTACATTAGGTATTAGATGCAACACTAAGATGTCACGGAGGGAAGTATTCGCATTATGATTGTCAAGTTGTATGTATAGGGAAATTACCTTTTGCTAGGGATGACGATAGGGCATGAACTAAGCCCACACTTGGGAAATGGGTCAGGTGACAGCTGTCTATGAGCCGTGGCCTTCCAGTGAGGGAATCAAGGCAGGGTTTTTTGAAATTGTCGGAGCCCTGCTGCATTTTCCAGTCTTAGAGGTCATGTACAGTTATATTGTAACATTCTTGACATCACTACCTGACGTTACTGTTACAATGACAGAGGGTCGGTGCACAGGAGCCAGGCAGCACCTCAGCACACGCACGTTTTCTTCCTCATCTTTCCCCCTGTCCTGATTTTCATAATCTTGTCTGTAACACTTGCTCCCTCTTCTTCACAAGTGAAGCCTTGTGGGTGAGTCAAGTCAGCTGTTGTCACGAGAGTGGCACTTCTTCAAGCGGGTGACATGTATAACCTCAGTGTAAGGCCTCCAGTAGTTTAGTAGTTTAGCTCGCCGAGTCGCTCCGAGATCACATATTTATTTATTTACTCTCAACATATGTTGCACAGGCAACATACGTTGCCTGTGCAATGTGCCAGCATTTCTTGGTGTGAAGCGAGCTTTCTCGTAGGTCTCCAAAGTCTGTTATTTTAACGACAATAGTAAACGCCACCAGACAAACGCAGACCAGTTGTGGTAGAATGGTATATGGTGTTGATGTTGGCTCTGTGTCTGGAACAGTAGTCAAAGTAAAATATGGCATGCTGTTTTCGAGCCTCATGCCAATTATCTGAACACTTTTCAAAAGGTTGTGAACATATCCAATTAGTTTTGAACAATTCTGAACATAGGCCGTTTGATTCATTTGAATAATTGGAGAAGAGGATATTTCATTTGCTCTCCGAGTTTTTCAAACATTCACAAACCCCTATGGTTTATGTGGTGATAATGACATGCATGTTCCTTTCTGCTAAAGACATAACAAGCACTCTTTAATGTAACGCCATTTTTTTTAGTTGTTAATATGCTTGGTTTTGTTCTTTTGTAATTGATGCAGCCTGCTATCCATTCACGGACCAAGACCCCTTCATTTTGGATTCATGCCCACACGTCTATTTTGTCGGCAACCAAAAGAAGTTTGCGACGAAGCTCTTCAAAGGTGAGAGGCCTTTTTCCTTACACGTGCAGGCAGATTTTTGCATGGTCATCTCTGATAGCCTGTGTTGCTTTGGGACGTAAGGGTAGAATTGGAGAAATAAGATGGCTACACAGTTTGAAAAAACTTCAGAGCCAGATACTGCAGTGCTCAGTGTAGAGCTGTGCGCGGGCTCCGGCCGTGCCAAGGCCAGAGTATGTTTGACTCGGGTGGGCCGAGCCACCCAATCCCAAGTAGACGAAAATGTTGTGAAAGTGCGAGTATGGCCATGGTGCACTGGGCATTTCAAATACAGAGCAGGAAGTGTTGTTCCTGCTCGCGCGAGAGCATCTGAATTCTCTCTGTCACCACCGAGAGCTTAACAGAACCAGTGGCCATCTGTTTTGGATCCATGAAAGGATCTTTGCCAGCCGTCAATGACTGAACAAAAGGGCCACTTGTGAGCTATTGGGTTTAAACTTTCGTGTCTCCCGTTTCGGTAACATGGCGCAGATGTTTAGGTATTTGTTTCTAGGGGCGCGCCACACTGTTAGACACAGCATCAGCGACATTGCATTGGCATAGCTTCAGCGGAAGCTGACCATATTGTGTAGTTACAGCATTTGTCATGCTTGATTGATTGATTGATTGATTGATTGAAAACTTTATTGAGTGCATGGGAGTTCTCAGAGTTGTGGGTGGTCCGCCTATTCCGGCAGCCCAGTGGCCTGCGCCGCAGCGTGGGCCCTGCGAACCAGTCCTTGTTGGTCGGGGTCCTCGCTGTGCAGAATGGCCTCCCACTGCTCCAAATTGGGATTAGGAAGTTTATCGATAAAGGGATTTAATTGGCATGCCCACACCATGTGAAAAGCCGTAGCTATTTCTCCACAGTGTGGGCACTCTGGCGTGTAAAGTGAGGGGTACGATTGGCAGAGTTTAAATGGTGTAACGAGAGTGTCTGTCTGTCATGCTTGAGTTACGTCATGTTTGTCAGTGCGGACAGTGCTGGGCCAGCATGTTGTTGGTGTCGTGAAAGACACATATGTTGTAAGGCAGCTGGTGAACTAGGCGAGTTCACTGAGTGCTTGCCCACAGAATGAGCCTCTTAGAGTTTGAGCTGGCGCAGTTTGGAGAGTCGAAGAAGCCATGCACCCACAACTTCTTTTTTTTTTTTTTCTTTTTTTTTTTTTTTTTCTAAGAATGTGGTGGTAGTTCCAGCCACTGGTTAGAGCAGCGAAAGAAATTTCAGCACTGCCAGATTCATAATGCTGCAGCACTGCATATGCCTCAAGCCTTCATCAATGGATGACTAGTTTTTTCATAATTACTTGGAATGATAATCTTATCTATGCCTCTATATATTACACAGACTTGCCATTTTATATATATGCGTTCTAGTTTAAAGATCTTAAATGAACTCATCCTGAAGTTTCCTCGCGGAAATACCTCCTCTGTATGCCCTGTTGAGGGCTACATAGAGCCCCCATTGATGCCAGCTGTTGATGCTTCACTGTCAACCCGAATCATTAATCGACCCTAGGTCACCTAAGGGCAGAGAGCTGCGCAACGATGCATCTCCTATTGCAGCGCTTCCTTTCCTGCTGATCAAAAAAGCTGCAGTTAACATATCCTGATAGATGCATGCAAAAACATTCATGCGCTAAGGTTTTTGTGCTCACTAAGCAACTGCTGGTGGTTACAGACATAATGTGGAATGAATGCTCCACTATGGCAATATTCTTGGTGGTAGGCTGGTTGGAGAATTTTTCCTGTGAGGTACTCTTCCAGGGTGTCTAGCAACTGGGAAGCCAGGAAAATTTTATGCAGCGGAAAAATCAGTGAAATGTCAGGGAAACCATAGAAAATTTCGCCGTCAGGGAAAATGGCACGATACATTCTGCAGTGTATTTTCATTTTACGCTAGCACGCAGCAAGTGTGTTACTCATGTAGATTTTTTTTTTTTCTTTTATGCTGTCTTGTCAGCACGCAGCTGCAAGTTAAGGCGCGATATATTACTTTGACGCCAGTGCATGGCTAAGCTGCCACTATAGAAGAACCAATACGCATGGGAGGTGGGTACTCAATAAAATATGCGGAAGCGCTACTTGAGAGTACTACACGATAAAAAGCAGGAATAACCGCGCCGCCAGCGGCCATTACAAAAATAAAAAAAGCAATCGACGAGCTGTGCTGCCATTGCATTGGATTGGCTCGGCGTTTTGCTGGGTGGGTGTCTTGCGTGCTCTGAGGCTGGTATCAGTGCACTTTTAATTTTCATTAAACTACTGATGTTCTTATCAGCCATTAACACTAATGACAGCCTTTTCACTATTGTAAATTGCCGAATATGATTAATAAATAGTTTTTTGTTTTAAATTATTCATATATGCTCATTATCATCAGCAGCTACATTTTTGAACCTTATCACTCATCAGGGAAATTGAACTGAAATAATCAGGGAAAACCTGGAAAAGTCATGGATTTTGAAAATAGAGGTTTGCTAGACACTCTGCTCTTCCCATCAAGTGCAGTTGTGAGCGTGCTGCTAGTGAGACATGGCCAGAAAAAAAAAAAAGTCTGTAATGGCCAACTGTGTGAGTATGCGTTGTACACCGTAGACTGAAATTCAAGTCTTGCGTAACATTGTAGCAGTAAAGTCTTAGGCTTCTCATGGCTGGCTGGTTATTACTGGTTATTACCTGATTTGTTACTACTTATCTCTGAAGCTTTTTTTTTTCTTTACACGATTCGGACGTCTAGAAGTTCTTAATTCTCAGCAGGCATGACTGTAGACTTTATTGCATAACTTGTATTGAAACTCGGTAAGCTTAGAAATTTTCTCCGTTTGTGCACTTGCATGTTAACTATGCTTTAGGGTTTACCAGAGTCTAATACTCGGGAAAATGTCGTTTTGAGATGAGCCTGCTTTTCTTAGGTGTGGTCTGTGATTTATGGCCAACTGGAAATTATCTAATGCAGGAACGGCAGGAACTCAAGGAAAGAAAGCCCATAAGCGAGATTTGTGCACTAGATCTGTCATATTCCACGAGATGCGTTCTTATCTAGCATTCGTACCATCTGCAATCCCACACTTGAATGCGCGCCAAGGAACGCCACGTGACAAGAGCGATGGTGTACCATCCAAGCTCACACTTGCCGGAGAAAGTGTCACAGATACTGCGCCTTTCCTTTCCTGTAAACCAATTATCAATTTATGTAGCACTTCAACGAACGCCAATGAGAGGCAAATGATAGGAGACGAAGGTTAGGCTTTCGCCATTCTCCTCTTGAGAGACATCTAAGAGACCGTCTTATTGTTTTAGGGATAGAAATGGATGGCATTTTCAGCACTGCATTGATGGAATCCTTGGCGATGATGCCATACCCTTTTGAACGGGCTATCACACAAAGGGACCTGACGAAAAAAAGGAACAGAAAAAGAAAGCACTCCAGGCTAAAAAAAAACAGGTCCCGAAGAAGGTTCTTTTTTTTTTTTTTTTCCCTCGGTGCAGCCTTATCAAAAAAGTAATTAATGGCTGCCAACACGTGTTTGGCAGTCGTAGCTGCTGATATTACAGGAAAATTCTTCCACGCGCATTCTGTCTTAGCTTAAAAAAGAAAGATTTGAAGCCGTTTTTTCTTGTTTGCTCTTGGCTCGTGTATAAGCTTTGTTATGGGAAAAGAATTTTTGGTTTTATAAGTGTTCAAAAAATTGACCAGAGCATGTATTTAGGTACATCTTGATTTTTTTCCTCAGGTGAGCGGGGACAAACAGTTCGTCTGGTGGCCGTGCCAAGCTTCTGCAAGACTTTCACCTGTGTCTTGTTAAATATGCGAACCCTCGAGTGTGATCCAATGATCTTCGATATTGACCTGTGAACAGTCAGGCATGGAATTCTGTGTACTTCGACATTCGTTGACATCTTATATATGTATATCTTTATTATATTTGAAAATAAACTGTGCACTTTGATCCTAGTTCACTTTGTGTGTGCACGATATGAGTGAACTATGGAGGTGGTCTGTCTCAAATGTTCTGACTTTGTTTGCAGCCAGAAAATTTGCCATACAATGGGCTGTTCAAGTAATGGCTTGTTCACAAGCTACACACCTAAGCCTGAGGATATGGATATGTATATATATGTATAATTATTACGGGATAGCGATGACACCCAGGAGACACGCATACAGGTTAGGAGCACACACAGTCACAGAGACAGGCACCGTCACTCGCCGAACATCGGCTCCATCGACCTCTTCCTCACGCTCTCTCTTCCACGCGCTAGTGCCGTACTTCATCATCTTCCATACCATAACAATATATATTGTGTTGCCGGCGGAACTTGCGCCATGATGTTAGGGCGTCTTCTCGGTTCTCGTACCAAGTACAAGCGTCATTCCAGGCTGAAGAAGACGTTTCTAAGCTTGGCGGCGGCGTCCCACTGACTAAATGAGGCGACCCGTTCAAACTGGATGAGCCAGTCTTTGACGTCTTCGGTCTGACTGCCGTGGAATGGCTGAGGCAGTCGTGGGTTCTGCAAGGTGTAGTAACCTGAAGCTGGCATGGCAGGTCGAGGGACGGCTGCGGTGCTGAACTCCAACAACCCGTGCTCAGGGGGCAGGCCTTGATTCGTCCGGCTAGTACGGTGCACAGGGGTGTCGACTGGCACAGGAGTTTATTCCTGGGCGTGCAGAGGTATACAGGACATATACTGGGATCAATACCCAGTTCTCCACCAAAATATGTAACTGAAAGCAGGTCTACTTTTCACAAAAAAGGCAGGCGATGCTTTGTCAACAAGCAGCATTCCGCTGACAGCGCGAGAATCCACTTCGTCTTTTTCTTTTAGGTGCCACCTGAGAACACCGGGTGGCAATGCATATATACATATACCTATATATATATATTTTCCCTTATATATATATATTTTCCCCTATATATATAGTTGTCCCTTAATATTTCAAGCAATATTAAGGGACAACTTTTTTACCAAAGTTGTCCCTTAATATTGCTTGAAATGTGTGGAGATACCACCAATATTTTCTTCAGTATATGATAAGGAATTGGTAGTTTCATTTGTGTCTGCGGAAAGTATGTAACCATAGCTATCAACCAGCTGTTCGTGATTTTCCTCATGCTTTATTCTAAGTTTTTGTCTCAAATCACGAGGTGCAAAGTTGCTTACTTCAGCCGAGTCATCCTCTTGCGCGAATAATATGCACTGCTTGGAATGCATGAGAAGTCCAACTTCTTATTCATCTCTTTCCAGAAGAAATAAAATCAAGTATCATTTAAAAAAATATTGGTAGGATAAATGTCTGGAAGCATTTTTTTTATACTTAATCCATCTTGACACACACTTTTTTGCAGTGGGCACAAATTTTGCAGTGCTGCTGCAATTTCGCATAAACATTTCTAGTTGTTTTTCTAATGCACCAACTAGCAAAATTCTTTACCTCGTTCCGCTCCCTCATTTTTTGATTGTTCAGGTTTGCTCTATACTCAGTAAAACAAAATGCTTCGCTTTTTGCATCTCACTGTCAGGTCGCCAACAAACTAACATCGAGCAAAAAGAAAAAAAAAAGTGGTTTCGGTTATGTTCGTTATGGATTCGTTATGGTTTAGGTTAGCTTGCACTGCTTGCATCGACGGTATCTTACTCTCCTCATCTAGCTTTTTCTACCGCTGCTGGTTGACAGACGGGTTGTTGCATTTTTTTTTTTTTTTTTTTTTTTTATGCGGAGGCAACATATCATTTCAAGTAACATGAAACTTCTAGTGACATTTTTGCAGTTTCTAGTTCGCTCATCCAGCTTCTGCTTCAGTTTCGTCTCTTGATCCGCTGACTCTGCTCGCTTGAATTCTCAAAAATAAGCAACAAAGCGCCTATCACTGCGTGTTCATTCGTTTTATTTCGCTCCTCTGCGCTTCATGCACTGCGTACATAGTACGGACGCTGTAATTTAAACGCGTAATTACGGTCCGCTTGCGCAATTTTTCTTGCCACGACGCCTTTGTGATCGCAACTCGTCTGGCAACGTCCATCCGGGAACTCGCTGTGCGGAGTTTCTGGCGCATGCGCAGAGAGGTCGCTACAAGATTTGTTGGGAAAAGAGTGGTGCGATGTTTCTGAAAAATCCAAAGAATCCTCGTTATGAATTGACTACAGCGGTATGAAAACTAACAAGAAAGGTGCTTTGATAGTGGCCTAGCGCTGTCCCGCAGATCCTGAGCTGGTGAAGGCCCCTGCCGCCGAGGTGAACCGCTGCAAAGAGTACGATATTGTTGTCAGAATCGCCCAGTATCCTTCCAAGATGGCGGCGTATTTTCGTTGAAGAAAAATTGACAGGGTACCCCAATTCGTTTCGTCCGAGCGACCAGCGGCCGATTCCAGCCTCAAGAAATGGAACTTCGGGTCGGCAACAAGTACCGGCTCGGACGGAAAATTGGCAGCGGATCATTCGGGGATATTTATTTGGGTAAGTGTCGACGACAAACGCTGCTTCGTTGCTCTGTTGCACGGTAGTCGCTTGCGTTCAGCTGATGATGACCCAGACCCATTTCGCACAGCGCAGGCCCTTCCTTCTGGGCTTCTGTGTTGGTCAACTCTTAGTTCAGTCTTCGAACTTTTAATCCCAGTCTGTCTGTTATCCGTACAAGACCCTGGAACGCCCCTAGCGCAGGCAGCTCGCGAGCGTCGGCCCCTCAGCCCAGAGTTCTTTGTACCCTGACTGGGCGTCTCGCAATCGGGACGTGAACTGCTGTAGAGACTGTTTCGGGCTCGGGCACGTTTAGCCCACATTTAGTTCCCGCGAGGGTGAATTCTTTGAACTGGAGACTTAGGAACCAAGGGTCCGTTAATATGCGTCGCAGCGTAGGGCATTATGTGAGAGACCGCTTTTGTGGTGTTTGTTTAGTTCGACGCGAGAGAGCGAGCACCCAAATAAGTCTCAGGGTGTGGACGGCCGGGAAGGGTCTGGGATGCATCTCCGTTGTCTTGTCAGCCGCGCGAGACGGGTTTTCTTCAGAGCGTTTTTAATTTCTGGGCGCCCGCCGTGGCCGCGGGCGGCTCGGTGTCGGGAGCGAAAAAGACCGGAGCACATACTACGCGCGGAGGCGGTGGTGGCAATAACAAAAGAAAGGGCCGGCTCTCAGTAATCGATAGGGCTCGCGAAGCGTTTTCGTGCTTGCGAAAAGGTCCGTGTCTGCCCCCCGTCGAGTTTTTCAGTCACCGTCGGGGTCAGCTGAGGTGTGACGGCAGTCGCCGAATTTGGATCGCCACGGGACGTTTTGTCGCGGCGAGAGCATTTTCTCCGCCGTTGACCGCGCGCCCTCCTGCCGTCGCTCAGCTGAGCGCTGTGGGCAGGCTTCGCTGGTCCCTTGTCGGTGCGTGTGTATGTGCGAGAGCTGATCGAAGACGGTAGCGGCGGAAGGAACGTTCGTGAGGTGTATGTGTGTGTTGTTCCTTCGTGCTGCATCGCCGGCGGGATCTTTCTTTTCTACAGCCCGCCGTGACCAGTGCTCATTCTGTCATTAACGGACCAGCGGCTCTATTTACGATGGTAGGCGAGCCGTTTTAGGCAGCTGAGGTAAAATAAAAACAGGAGCAATGCTGCCTGGGTTACGGTTGGTGGCCACCTAGAGCTGCCTTGAAGGAAACCTCGTTTTATTTTTTACTTCCCGCCGCGCCTTCCGCGCAAATGGGCGAGACGCGTAGCAACGACGGTGCGGTGGATGCACCCTCCCCTCCAATCTTCTCATCACCCCCGTTCAAACGAAGTGCGCAGTTTGCGAGGCCCCGAGTCGGGGGATATCCTTGACACTGGTAACCCCTGCCCTCTTGAAGAGGTTATGGCCAAGAGTGCGCACGCGAGGAAGGCAATTGCCCGTTTGATAAGGTGTCGCGGGCCGAGCTGTTTTGGCTACTTCTGTTGCCGTTAATTTACTTATCTGTGGCGACTTGTTTGTTGGCGTGACTGCTTATGCCGCTATCACCGTATGCCCTCTCCGGATAAGCGAATTTTTTAGAGCTGACCACGCGCGCCGAGCACGCTTTTTTTTTTTTCGCCGTCTCCTGAGACTGGCCGGCGATGAGTCAGTAAAACCCTGACAGGGCTGCCAGCTTAAAGAGCAGCTGATGGTGATCATGGCCGTGCCTTTTGTAAAGGCACGCCGCCAGTAGCTAAATATAAGAATAAAAAGTAAACAGACAAAAAAACTTAGTAATTGGAGGGGAGGGTGTTAGCACTAAGACTCGTGTACGAAGTGTGTGGCACTACTAACAAATTCCAACAAAACTTTCTAGAAGATATAATTCTAGTTCTTTTCGCCACATTGTATAAAAATTATGGCAGGCTTGCATGATGTTTGACACATGACAACAGCTCATTCAAACTTATATAAAAGTAAAGCCGACAAGATCCAGTGCTAACTACAAATTTATAATATTTAAAAGTCAGTTTGAGCTTTTGCGAGGATTGCCCTTAACAGCTAAATATGAGAAAAATGCACACAGCAGACATTGTTGGGTAGGTTATCATCGCATCGCTCTCGTACTAAATTCTTTTGTTTGTCTCTTGTTCCCATGTGTCAAGACCTGGTAACACATCTCATATATATTTAGGTTAAAATGAAGTCATGGGCACCATGAAAGATCAGGAGGCATAGCTTCAAAGCAGGTGGTGATCAGCTGATTGGAAAAGCACGTGGGATATCACCTTGCCTATGCTCATAACATGATAGCTGCAGAGCTAAGCATTTTATCAGGATTGAAGCCATTAACACACTTGGCATAAACCTTCTCAATTACTACAGTTCCAGTGGTTGCTGTTGCTGCACAAAAATTTAATATACCTTGCAGTTGTGTTGTAGTGGGTTCAAAGCTGCATGCTTCTGTGGTTTCTCGAAGTTTCGCCTGCTTCTCTTTGACTACATTCTTGCAGCAGGCTGAATGCGCAGCTCTTTTTTAAATCTGGTGCAGTCCACAGCATGCACAGCAGTTTTGGAACGATGGATCATGCTTCTATCGCAATTGTGTTACATGTTCCCATGTGCTGTTCTAGGGCAAGTGTACTTTCATCGTTAATCCTGACTGAACCACTGTAAGGGGCAAGTGCCCCTTCCTTGTCACCGCAATTGAACAGGTTATGTGCCAGCTGCATCCATTTGATCCGCACAAACTTTCTAGTCTTATCCGCTCTTCTTACTTTCTGCTGCCTGCTATGTTGGCTTTGTCTCGGAATCCAGTCAGCTGCCCTTAGCTACCGTCCATTATTCTGCCTTCGCATCACATGTCAGTTTTGGGGCCACCACACACAATTCCTTTGATTAGAAAGAGTCAAGTTGTCACGTCTTTCTTTTGTTACCTAAGTGAGAAGCTAATCACGAGATGCAATACTTCTGATTTGTTTTATATTCTTTTTTGTTGTTTAGTGGTTGGAAGGGTAATACAGAATGCCACAGACAATGGTCCATTATTACAAACTGCTGTTTCATTATAGTAGTTTCATTATACTGTGTGAAGGTATTCACTAAGCTTAGTCGCCACGGCTAGTGCTCCATGGCAGTGGTTGTTGATTTCATAGGCTCACACAGCATCAAATTTGCCGTAAAGTACCCGCTCTATATTGGAAGTGATGTGTAAAGTTGCTTTCATGTTACATACATCCAAGCGCACTTTTCTTTATGCAACACACTGTGCGCCTGAAGTCTGCAACAGTATTCTGCAATGTGCTGGAACTACCTCAGTGATGCCATGCTGTAGCTCAGCAGGGAAACCGGCCAGCTGCGTCTTTCATGCAACATGACTTGCAGCTTTTCAAATTTGTGAACAGTCTTCTACTGATGCTGAACACATTGTGGAGAGAGAGCGCTTGAATAATTGCTCCGGTTTTGAAACCTGTGCATATTTTCAGCTTCCACAGGCGTTGTTCAAGCAGAAAAGGGAAGTGTCCTTGCTGCTTCATTTGGGGAACAAAGCTATTGAACAAATAATATCATGCACTCACAGCAGGAACAGTGGATCCAGCGAGAATATTATGGAAATTTAGTTGCAGCAACATTGTGCTACTTGGAATTCTCATGGCCTGAAATGTAGGTCCGCAGCAGCGCTATGTGCACCAGCTGCTCTAGATTTACTCGTAACACAATTAGTTGGAGGTGACAATTTGACCTAGCTAAGCGAATGGACCTGTTTGTTTTTTACTTCTCTAAAAAACGGTGCACCGGCCATTGACAGACAGCTTTCGGGCTCCCCTACTTGTCAAACATTTAAAAATGTTCAGATTTGTATTTTCAATTCCTTCACATGTTGCAGTACTTAACTCGTGTTTAGGATAGACCTCCATATTGATGAATTAAACACGTCCGCGGCAGTGGTCATGTATGCTGCACATCGCGTCAGCATTCCCACTGTTGTACAAGCTTTTCATTAACAATGTGGAGTCGTTTTAATGGATTCGCTTTTTTCTTCTGCCGCTTACTCGCATGCTAGTGAAGGCAGAAGTTGTTTCCACGAGACAGGAAAAGTGCTCGTGCTTCAAGGATCGCAAGGAGTTAAAAATAGTATCCACACATGCTACCATGAGCATAGCTGATGCTTTGCTGGCTTGTGGCACCCCTTGCGATGATGTCAGGTGAATAGCTCCTATAAACAGTTGCACTGTTTCATGGGACTAATCATCTTGGGGGTTCTCTGTACTTCATGTCAGATTACTGTGACAAAAAGTTGCAGCAGGCTTAACCAAATTGTCCAAGTGCAAAGTATGTGTGATGACACGTTTCATTTCACTTTCGGTTCAAAGCCAAGTTTCAAGCTTTGGCTGCAGGCAAAGATTTTTTACGTTGCCGGTGGTTGGTTATCTTAATGATAACACAGTATAAAATTCGGGGATAGCTGTGTCTCTGGATGTCATTGTAGATGGATAGGAGTTGGCGGTGATGGCGTGAAGTGCACTGGCTGAGAGAGGGGCAGTTAACCACGAAGGGTGATCAGAAGGGGCATTAGCATAAGGCTATGGTGCAGCAGCCAGCAGATTTTTTTGTGCCACTGTGTATTCGAAATCCAAGCTCAGTTTATTTTGGCTACGTTTTATATCTTTCTGCGGCTCTTGTTGGCTTAAACACGTCAACAACACCTATCTTTGGGCTGAGAGCCATAGTGCTGATGAACTAAATGTACTTTGTGAGTGTACTGTCAGGGGCTTGCGGGTGAATTTTTTCAACGCAGAATGAAACAAGCAACCGTTTGAGCAGAACTTGTGGCTTTGTCAGTCTTCTTCATGCATATTGTGTGCCGATTAAGCTTAAGCCGTTTGTCATAAGATTTTGGTTTTGTGGTGTACAGCTGCTGAGTGTTAGGTAGATGAGGTGGTACCTGTTCAGGAAGCCACAATTCAGCGAAAGTGATTTGCAGACTTTTTTGTACTGCAATAACAGCACAGTTAAGGACGTCAGGAGGTCAGATATCAGCGGTAGCCCTCCACTAATTGCCATATATTCGAGCTGGAGGTGGTAAAGCATCAATTTTTGTTAGCCGTCTACTGTCAAATGTTCTCTCTTGCAATTTATTATTGTGCCTTCCAAATGTCGTTTGGGTTCAAAGCCAAGTTTCAAGCTTTGGCTGCAGGCAAAGATTTTTTACGTTGCCGGTGGTTGGTTATCTTAATGATAACACAGTATAAAATTCGGGGATAGCTGTGTCTCTGGATGTCATTGTAGATGGATAGGAGTTGGCGGTGATGGCGTGAAGTGCACTGGCTGAGAGAGGGGCAGTTAACCACGAAGGGTGATCAGAAGGGGCATTAGCATAAGGCTATGGTGCAGCAGCCAGCAGATTTTTTTGTGCCACTGTGTATTCGAAATCCAAGCTCAGTTTATTTTGGCTACGTTTTATATCTTTCTGCGGCTCTTGTTGGCTTAAACACGTCAACAACACCTATCTTTGGGCTGAGAGCCATAGTGCTGATGAACTAAATGTACTTTGTGAGTGTACTGTCAGGGGCTTGCGGGTGAATTTTTTCAACGCAGAATGAAACAAGCAACCGTTTGAGCAGAACTTGTGGCTTTGTCAGTCTTCTTCATGCATATTGTGTGCCGATTAAGCTTAAGCCGTTTGTCATAAGATTTTGGTTTTGTGGTGTACAGCTGCTGAGTGTTAGGTAGATGAGGTGGTACCTGTTCAGGAAGCCACAATTCAGCGAAAGTGATTTGCAGACTTTTTTGTACTGCAATAACAGCACAGTTAAGGACGTCAGGAGGTCAGATATCAGCGGTAGCCCTCCACTAATTGCCATATATTCGAGCTGGAGGTGGTAAAGCATCAATTTTTGTTAGCCGTCTACTGTCAAATGTTCTCTCTTGCAATTTATTATTGTGCCTTCCAAATGTCGTTTGCACACAGTATTCGGAACAGGAACACTGTGTGGTCAGGTAGCGTTCTTCTCATACTTGGCTGCCTTGTAGTGATGGACGGGCAGCGCCTTGTGAACTGCGGTAAGAAAAATAGTGTTGAGGTCATAACTAGTTACATTGAATGGCTGTGGGCACCACACAGTTTGTTGTACAAGATAGGGAAGTGGCCATGCATTCTCCTATAATCTGCAAACGTCATCCCTGGCTGATAGCAGAGGTGAGTCTTGGTAGTACCTGTGTAGTTGGCTGCTTAGCAAGGTGGTTCTACTCACGGAAGTCCTTTGTCTGTTATCTGTAGGCCAATATTTTTCTGTGGAGCGCTGCGCTGCTTGCCACTTGGCTTGCACTCTTGTGTCAGGCTCGTAGTTTTGTTTAGTTGGCCATCTTGTGGTCTCTTAATTTTTATTTTACTAAAATAAGTGTCTGTATGACCCCTGTCACACGGACACAGCTGAACTCCTTTCAGCCAAAGTCGTCATCTCAAGGGAGATGCTTGCTATGTCGCACGACAGTCCTTTAGGAAAATACATTTTCCTTGTAAGGGGTGCTCTCACTCTTTATTATGCTCTGATATTTAAAAATGGTGGCATTCATTTGTTTTATTTGCAATATTATTTTATATCACTTAATGTAAGTGTTTGAGCCTAAAATGTTTCTGCAAATCTGCACAAAAACCGATTTCTTTAATTCAGTGTCGAAATTATATTACTACTAGTTTGAAGAAAAAAAGGGGGGGGGGGGGGGGGAGGACCATCTGAAGTGCTTTTTTTATTTTTAACGCACATGTATAATGTGGACAGCACCTATAATGGGCCCTTGGAGGCTTGTCTAAAAGCTCACTGCTAGCCATGGGACAGTGACAGTTCCACTAAGGAAGAACTCCCTGATGGTCCTTTATAGGAAGGAAGTTCGAGGGAGTTCCTTCTCCCTGCATAGCCATATTTAAAGGTGTAGCCAATAGTGTGAATAGCCTTTAAAAGGTTTTGCACGGAGGTTCAAAGCACACTTTAGTGTCTCGGTGTCCTGTGCCCAGCTGTGCCATACTGGCTTATCAGATGGGCGGTTTTTAGATGGCACTTTAGCCTTAACTGAATCCCACTTCCACGGCCTGATCCTGGAACTGTGGCTCAGCGACTCAGGCTATGAGAGATGCCGTACCTCCACTGACACCTGTATTAATGTTTTGAAGCATGTAGGGCTACTATAGGCTTGTTGATATGTAGAGATGTGCGTCAAGGAGCAGGTTCATGGCTAAGGAATGCTTCAAGGAGAACGAAGAACAACGAATGGGTTTAATTTACAAGAAAGAATGTGGCTTTACACAAGGTGAGAATTGAGAGAGAGTGCGCGCAGGGTGAAAATTTCCACTCCTTCAACTTTGGCTTGTGTTCTGAACATTGTGATGTACCCAGTTGGGGGGATGTCTGGCTGTCTAACAGTGTGTGGGATGTGTGTGTGCAGGGACAAACATAACAACGGGGGAAGAGGTAGCCATCAAGCTGGAGTGCATCAAGACCAAGCACCCGCAGCTGCACATCGAGTCCAAGTTCTACAAGATGATGCAGGGCGGCGTGGGCATCCCACTCATCAAGTGGTGTGGCTCCGAGGGTGATTACAACGTTATGGTCATGGAGCTACTGGGACCCTCGCTTGAGGACCTGTTCAACTTCTGCAACCGCAAGTTCTCGCTCAAGACAGTGCTGCTGCTGGCCGACCAGCTGGTGTCACGCGTTGAGTACATCCACTCCAAGAACTTCATCCACCGCGACATCAAGCCCGACAACTTCCTCATGGGTCTGGGCAAGAAGGGTAACCTGGTCTACATCATCGACTTTGGGCTGGCCAAGAAGTACCGCGACTCACGCACCCACAACCACATCCCTTACCGGGAGAACAAGAACCTGACGGGCACCGCGCGCTACGCCTCCATCAACACACACCTGGGCATCGAGCAGAGCCGGCGCGACGACCTGGAGAGTTTGGGCTACGTGCTCATGTACTTCAACCGCGGAAGCCTGCCCTGGCAGGGCCTGCGAGCGGCCACCAAGCGGCAGAAGTATGAGCGCATCAGCGAGAAGAAGATGTCTACACCCATCGAGGAGCTCTGCCGCAGCTTCCCCTCGGAGTTTGCCACCTACTTGAACTACTGCCGATCATTGCGCTTTGACGAGAAGCCAGACTACTCGTACCTGCGGCAGCTCCTACGCAACCTCTTCCATAGGCAGGGCTTCACCTATGACTACGTCTTCGACTGGAACATGCTCAAGTTTGTGAGTACGCATCTGGGCCTCCATCTTCTTCCTTCTCTTGCTGCTTATTGTTTGCATATAAACGTTGGGTTGAGGTTGAGGGTGTAGGAGGATGTTTCTGCAAAGCTTGTGAACAAATGAAGTGCACGATTGGTCGAGGTACAGTGTTTTTGCACGTCGGAGCATAAAGTGAGGAAGCAAAAGCTGTCATCGCCACTGCTCCTGCTGAGCCTATGCTTGATGATTTCAGCCTTCTTTTGAATAGCAGTCTGTGGCCTTGACTGTTGCATTATCGTCTAGGGAAGTCTGTCACTGGAGTCTAGAAATCTCTAGTGTTGTATGCATCATCCTGGTAGATTTACTATAAAGCCTGCTTCTTCTTTGTGCCAAAGCCATTGCTGGCCAGGTGTAAGTCCCTTGCTAGCTGCAACGACCAGGGCTCAAGGGGCAGAAGAATGAGATTTCGAGTTAATTGGTACAGAGTGTCGCCTGTAGTAAAGTTGTCAAGTCCTGTTCTTTAGGGGTATGTGAGCAGCACTGAAAACAAATGTGAAGGCAAATAGGAAAGTTTGAAAAGTATTTTCTTCCTGTGTGAATATTCTCAACAAGCGATAGTGCAAAACAGTGAAGAATTAGTGGTGGTGCTGTGGTACGGTGCTGTAACTCGTGCTTAATGGATGCAAGGCTGGTCTCCACTAGGCAGTCGCAACCTGAAGTTGGTATATTTAACCCAATCATCGTCTATTATGTGCTCAAGAAAACCACTTTCTTCTGTCAACGATAAGAGATAATGCACTAGGGCCACACCCAAGATACTGGTGAGTACTACTAATGAGCCGTGGCCTCCAAGGTTTGCTGAACCCATCATAGCCCTGCTGGGTTTTCCAGTCTTTGAGGGCATCTACTTCTGCTTTATTGATTATGCGAAAGCGTTTGAGTGCGTAGATCACAACAGATTGTGGCAAGCTCTCCAAGAGATGAGAGTTCCAATTCACCTCATCTCTCTCCTCAGGAACCTGTATAAAGGACAAGAGGCCACAGTCAGAACTGAGCATGGTCTTAAAGGAGTGAGACAAGGCTGCATACTGTCGCCCTGCCTATTTAACCTATATGCTGAGTGCATCATGAGGAAGGCCGGGCTGGACGAGTGTTCAGTTGGAGTGAAGATTGCTGGAAAACGTATCAACAACCTTAGATATGCGGATGATACCACCTTAATGGCAGAAAGTGAAGTGGAACTCAAGCGACTTCTGATGCGCGTACAAGAAGAGAGTGAGAACTTTGGGCTTAAACTGAACATTAAGGGGAGATGCGGGTCGAAAAATCGCGTTTTTACCCAAAATTTTCGACTTTTTGATTTTGATTGTTTTGTAATCTTTGAACATTCTATTTCCTTGTCTACAAAAATCAAAGTGAAGTCCGCGCTAGAAGTTAGGACAAATGTTTCCAAATTGGTCGCGGTAGCTCAAACATCCGCAGAAATGCGCGAAATTTGGCCATCTTTGAGCCTCGAGATCTCGGGGATGCTTCACCGCACGCCATAGGGACCGGACAGCTGTACGGGTGGTGCCGCCTCTCGGCGCATCGCTGAAACGCCGGAATGCGCCGGCCGGTGCCAGCGCATTGGAGCGTACTGCTTGTCGTTGGTTTGTGTGGAAATTGGAAATCCTAAGGTTTAGATGACGTGCGTGAATATACTATCCTCAAGAGAACAGAAAGTTAGGCTAGTTGTGTGAATATGTCCAGTGAAATGAAGTCTGGCCAAACAAGGCTGGCAAAACGTGGTGCGTTGTTGGATCCACAGGCAGCTACGCAAACTCGTCGGGAGTTTTTAAGTCGATTCATTTCTAGGGGTTTCCACAGAAGCATGAGTGGCGGGTGACCTAAGCATGGATCTTTGAAAGGAAAAGGCATGAATCTACGTATCTGGTTACAGTGTGGTCATGGAAAGTGCCGAATTTTTAAAATTCCGCTTGCTACCGGATGCTCTGCGCATTCTGTTTCCCAGGAGTGACAGCACGAGAGTCTCGGAGTCGAAGCCGCATTCCTTCATGTGTAATCAATTTATTGACAATTGGAAATCGAAGTAACCCAAGAACGTAAGTTACAACGCTAGCATTTCCCCGCCTGTGTACAAGAAAACCCCAGCACGGAAAAAGAAAAGGCAGCTCCACCATCGTCGTTCGGGCTGCGTTAGGATCTTCAGTGATGGGCAGAGACAATGTTTGTGCAGATACTTTCGCTGTCATAGTCAAAGATAATTTACTTTTTTTTCTTAACAGAAAGAGCAGATAGGAGACATGAACAATTCCTATTACCATGATCTTGTCATTTTTCCTCTTTTCGTTTGTCAAGCAATGAAAATGCGCTGAGAGCTCTGCGTTGATACTCCTAGAATTTGTTAACATTTGCTTGTGGCATGTTCATTTTGCCTAATAAAATCACTCATTTCACAGCTCAATCAATACCGCATGGGCACAAAATCTGCTATCGGCTTCATATAAAAGTCGATCAAGAAAAAAAAATACAATTTAGTGTTTAGAAACGAGCATAAAAGTAGTATTTATTTTTTAAATTTCGTAGGCCGTGAAGCAGTTTTTTTTTTTTCGCATTCAGGTTGCACCTGACACGGCTTTACGTATTTTCTCAGCAGCGTCCATTTCCTGGCCCGCCTAAATACATGTCTTTCTCATTGGCGTTTTACTGAACGTGAGATTTCCTGATTGTGGCGTAGTATGACAAGACCGTTTTACCTCTCTCAGAAATTGCTTCTACGGCCAATGTAAACAGATTTAGCAGCAGTCCGGCAAGCTGCAGTGACAAAGTTGTAAAAGGAATGGCTTTCAGTTATCCGGATTCCTTTACGTGCAAATAGGAAACTACATACATGGTCGTGTCCCCTCACACTCATAAGGTATCGAGGTTAGCTAGGTATCGGCCCCGCAAGTTCGCAGTACGCTGAGAAAGTAGGCCACCTTAGCGAACGAGCTATCAGAGGGATTCATTTAACAATAGAATGTTCTCTTATTTGTCGGTGGCTTATATTACAACACATCACACTGTGTGTGTGTTTTTTTTTATTGTATTTAACAGTTTGACAGCATTGGACTATTGCCTTCAGATGTTCAAGGCAGGTGCGGTCAATCGCATTTAACTTCCTGCGCTGAGAGAACGCTATCAGGAAATTTTTTTTTTCTTTTCACAACCTCCGCAGCATGTCGATAGAAAGGCATATATAGTAGAATATTTTCTAAGTCAATTATATGTAGCAGCTCCGACGTGTTCAACAAGAGCATTGTCGTATATGTAAAAATGATGGTGAGGTGGTATTACTCCTTTGGCTTATATTATAATTAAGTTTGATAGTCTCAAGGCCGGGTTCGGTGAGCTATTGTAGCGTAATTGTGCAGGAAGTCCTGGAAGTATATGTGTGTTTGCTATTCCAACCGTAAATAGGATCCTACTTTTGTCTTGCTTGTTTATTTTTCTCCTTTTACAGCTCTCGTTGCAAGGTTGAAACTGGAATGTCATTTGCTATTATTCTACTCTGAATCGTTTGAGCCTGGCTATTACCAAAAAAGACAGGTGCAGCATCTTTTTCATTTTACATGAACGCTGACCATTACAACTACCACTACTACGGCGCCACGGCTACACGGCTCGGCGGTATTTGATCTTCAGGCAGGTTTCGACTAGACCTAATATAAGATGGACGCGCAGTGCAGGTGCAATTCCCGTCTTGAAGTCGCCTTAACAAGTGCCTAACGAAGGTGTTCCTAGCGCATGGTGAAATCACGCGCGCGACATTTTCGAGTATATAATAGAAATACCATGCGCCGGGCGGTATAAAAAAAAATAATAATAACACGCACGCCCTGCCGAGAACGGCCCCTTTCTTTTTCAAGATTTCCCGGTCAAAAAATACTTCTTGCGATTACTCAACGCAGCTCAAAGCTCTCAAAGCCACACCGCAAAACGACGGGTAGGAACAGGCTCAAAAATGC
Organism: Amblyomma maculatum; assembly: GCF_055883805.1. Taxonomy (NCBI): domain Eukaryota; kingdom Metazoa; phylum Arthropoda; class Arachnida; order Ixodida; family Ixodidae; genus Amblyomma; species Amblyomma maculatum. Next base: position 29,675,595 of record NC_139348.1, read on the forward strand.
CTCGCAGAACAGAAACGACTGCGCCCCTCAGCTGCCTCGCCATTCCGCTGTTTCGGCACTCCGCCGCGGGCGGCGCTGTTCCACCGAGGCGACGGTGGCGCCATACAACGGGCGCCCGGTCCCTATTGCAATCGCTTGTGGAGCTAAGCTTAGCCGTAGTCTCGCTTCTGCAACGGCCGCCAGTTTCGTATCTTGGAAAGGAAAAAAAAAAAGAATTTCGCGGGCCCTTCCAAGCATCTTTGCTGTCACGTGGGGCGATCTCGTGGCCGCCATTGGTCACCGCTGGCAGCGGCGCAGTTTTGTGGCGAAGTCTGCCGACGGGTCAGCATCGCGCGAGGCCGCAAACCCGTCGCTCGTTGTTACATCTCTTTTTCTCCACCTTCTTTTTTTTTTTTTTTTTTTTTCGCGAAATGGCCAGTCCCAAGAAGTGCAGTTTTCGCTACCGGAAGTACAGCACAAAGCACAAGTTTAAAGGTAGGCGCAAGGCAAAGCAGAGGACTACTTTTGCAGGAAGTGTCCCCGATCCCCGACCTGCTCGGCCTAACGACGACAACCCATCCGACGAGCTCATCACCGCGTTCAGTTTTGTCAGCGCTTCCGAAAAGATCGCATTCTTTGAAAAAGAGGAAAGAAGAAGCGACAACGGCTCTGCGAGTGTTGTGAAGTGCGACATTGCTGCGCTGACGGCACTAGTGAGCGGTGCAGCCTGCCCAACATGTCGCGAATGCCAACTCGCTGTGCGGGAACCGGTGCGCAAACGCAAAGGACTGTCATCTTTCCTTGAACTCCACTGTGAGAACGCTGAGTGCCCTGCGACTGTTCTCTCGTCATCATACACGTCAAGGCGAGTTACAGCAAACGCTGATACCAGTGTGAACCAAGGCTTTGATTTCGGGAGCTCGCGCGATGGTTTTGCCACAAACGTGAAGGCAGTGGCAGCTGCCTGCGCAATAGGAGCTGGGTATGAGCAGCTCGTGCATTTTTGTGCCATCATGGGCCTCTCGAAGCCGGTGTACCACAAATCCTTTACTGCCATCACAAAGAAGGTTCATGGAGCTGCCATGAATGCGGTTGTTAGAAACCTGCTCGCGCGATGGTTTTGCCACAAACGTGAAGGCAGTGGTAGCTGCCTGCGCAATAGGAGCTGGGTATGAGCAGCTCGTGCATTTTTGTGCCATCATGGGCCTCTCGAAGCCGGTGTACCACAAATCCTTTACTGCCATCACAAAGAAGGTTCATGTAGCTGCCATGAATGCGGTTGTTAGAAACCTGGGGAAGGCCAGAGAAATAACGGAAAATGAAGTTGGTGGCACAGAGGTAGCAGTGATGTATGATGGAACATGGCAGAAAAGAGGGCATAAAAGCCACAATGGAGTGGGCACCGTGGGCTCTCTAGACACGGGACTGTGCCTTGATTTTGAGGTACTCTCAAATTATTGCCACGGGTGTAGCCGACACAAGGAGCTGCCCAGTGAGGAAGAAATCTGGCAGGCTTTCCATGACCCTGTATGTGAAAAAAATGTTGACTGTTCCTCACATGCCATGGAAGCAGAGGCAGCACGTAGGATTTGGCAGCGAACTCTTCGCTTCACTAAGTTTCTAAGTGATGGAGACAGTAAAGCCTACATTGCCGTTTGTGATGCACTGGTTTATGGTCCCCTAAACATTGAAAAGGAGGACTGCACGAATCATGTCGCCAAATGTCTTGGAAGTGCCCTCCGCCAATTGAAAACACCACTACCATGAGGAGAAAAATTGAAGGACTCAGCTGTGAAGTTACAGACGTACTACAAGATAGCTGTAACCAGCAATCGAGGCAGCACTCAGAAGATGTATTCTGCCATATGGGCAAGTTATTGCCACTCTTGCTCGAGTTTTGCCTCGAGGGACCCTAGTCGTGGTGCAAGCACAGGCGAGCTGAAGCCCTCGGCCAGCCAGCACCCAAGCACACACCTTTCCTCACAAAAAAAAAACCCAGGGGAAGGCAGTGCTGCCAATTTACAAGCGGCTAACGGATGTGAAGCTCTTGGCTCGCTGCATCCAAGGCAAGACACAGAATGCGGCAGAATCTCTCAACAGCAGAATCTGGCTGCTGTGCCCGAAAACCAAGTTCGCATCACGGACGGTTGTTGAGACGGCCACAGCACTTGCAGTGCTGTGGTTCAATAAAGGGCATGCAAGTTTTGAGCGAGTGTTAGAGGAGCTCTTGGTGTGCTACCAGGTGACCAGCTCCTCTTGCTCACAGACTCCAGAAATGAGAGGCGGATAAAAAAAGTTGTCCGCCCGCCAGATTGCTGAGGCACGAGCCAACCGTCGCAGTATGGCAAAAAGGGCTCGTGCTGAAGACTCAAGTCGCAAGGACCGTGAGGGTGTTACATACAGTGCTGGCCAGTTCCAGTGATGTTGAACATTGGCAGGACAGGCCGTTTCTCATCTTGGAAAAGTTTCAAGCACGTTCAGTTGTTCTTCAGTAAATGCACAGGTTTCAAACTTTCAGTTGCTGTTTTCTCCTTTTGCAGTTTTTGGGAATTTTCGAAGTTTGTGCACACATTTTTCCACACTTCTATCAGAGGTACTACAATGAAACTTCGCACACTTGTTCTTTAGAATATACTGCACACCGGTATCTATTCGTAATCACAATATACTTTAGATATCATTATGCTAATTGGAGTTAACTAATTGGAAGCATAGAGATTTGAAGCACTGTAACTTTGCAAATTTTTTTAATACTAGCTCCTGCTACGAGAAAATCCTGGCTAGTTTTCAGTGTTCTACAGTTATTGTACAGTAGAATAAGCTACCTTTCATTGCTCCTTTGCAAAAATTTATATGTAAAGAAGTGTGCACAATAACCCTATTGTTTTCCACTTTTCAGGGACACTGAATAAGAACTATTGAGGCTACAGAAAAACTAATTAGTATTTTGGAAAGAGCAAAAAAAAAAAAAATGTAGGCACAGAAAATTTCATTGCTCTAAAGTGCTTATTAAAAAAAAAAGTGTCTTCGAGTAGCATCTATCTCCCCTTAGAAAGACAAAGATCATGGCGTCTTGCCCTATCAAGTCCCGGATCATTAAGGGGGGAAAAGTCGAAGCTGTGACAGATTTTCTCTTCTTGGGCTCCAAGATTACCCCGGAAGGTGACTGCAGCCATGAAATTAGGAGACGCCTGCTTCTGGGAAAGAGCTATGGCTAGCCTTGGCCGCCTTGTAAAGAGCAGAGACATCAGACTGCCAACCAAGATCCGTATAACTCGTGCTATGGTCTTTCCAGTTGTGATGTATGGATGCAAGAGTTGGACTGTGAAGAAGGCTGACCGCCAAAGAATTGACGCGTTTGAATTGTGGCGCTGGCTCTTGAAAGTTCCTTGGACTGCCAGATCAAATCAGTTGATATTGTTGACCATAAACCCTGACTGCTCATTGAAGGGTTAAATTCTAAGCTTAAAGCTCAGCTACTTTGGTCATCTGATGAGAAGAGAGGAGTCGCTGGAGAAAGCTTTGATGTTGGGAAAGGTTGAGGGAGTAGGCAGCGAACGCAATGGTTAGATGGCATTCTCGAGGCGCTGCAGATGAAGTTATGTGATGTTAGGTAGAGACCAGAAAGCGTGACATGATATGGTCCGTAGGGTCACAAAGAGTCTGACACGACTGAACAACTGAACTGAACTAAATGAACAAATGCTCCCATGGACTGCGTCACAACGCTTGCCTCTCAATTTCGCGCATACTCTCTTTCACACGCACAGATATACAAGTGGACCTATTTCAACGTCATGCCAGCTATATTTGATAACTTGTTATGGATAATTCTGGAAGTGCATTATTTGATTCATGTAGTGAATTGACTGGAAAGATATTTGATTGGCTGTTTTTAAAATTTGTTATATTGGCACAGCCTTACTGCTTTTCTATTACAGGCCACAACACCAGATGAAATTCATTTCATTTTATTACCTTAAAGGCCCCTAAAAAGGGGTGTTACATAAGGGGTGGCAAGAGCAAAAATACATAATCACAATAACAGGAAAGTTTTGACACTATCGATGAACTGTGGTGTGCAAGTGATGAGAGCAATGTTGTCCGGAAGGCCGTTCCAGTCTGCGGCTGTTCGAGGAAAAAAGGAATTTGAAAACGTGACGGTACGTGAACGTGGACGGGCAACTTGTAGCTGATGGCTGGTGCGATGAGATATGCGTGTGGGGGGAAGAATATAAGGTGCGATGCGCATAGGACTGTGGAAAAGTTTGTGAAATAAAGATAGGCTGGCAATGCGACGACGGAGCGATAAGGGGGATAATCCGGATGCTGTTTTTAAGGAGGAAACGCTGATTTTGGAAGTCTGGATCCTTGTTGCTGGGATATGGCAGTGTCAGTAATGTGTTTAGCTTTGGCAGCTTCCAACTTCAATGTTGTCTTGCACCACTCAGTGATGACCAGCGTTGTCGTTAGTCTGTCACTTGATCAGCTTTTTGTATTGTGGAAGCCTTTGCATGGTAGGTTCCTAAGTTTAATGTCCGAGTATTTATGTGATGCTTTCAGCATGCAAGCACAAGAACATTAGCAGTTCTTTGAATAAGCCACCCATGGCTGTTTTCATTTTTGCTGAGGTTTTGTCCAATTTCGAATGAAATGCAAAGGCTAGCTACCTAGTGTTGTAATTGCACACAGTCTAGCTTAGCCGTGTTGAGAGGCATAATTAATTTGGTTACATGGGCTAACCAGCTGGTATGGGCTGTTTAATTGGCAATGTTTTACTGCCCTACCATTTCTTCTTTTAGATTTTCAGCTGCTATCACCGAAAGAGTTCCAGACAGTCATTAGAGATGGCTCGGCTCTCTTCCTGCCCTCTTTGCATCTTTTCCGTCCGAGTAGGTTGTGGAGAGAATGGGGACGTCAAAACGTGTGGCTGGGGATGTGTGCAGGCACGGTAACAAGGTCGTACAGGCTTCAGCTGTGCATTATAAGGCACATTTCTGGTGATATGCTTTGGTCGAGCGTTACATGGTTCGTGACATAACAGTTTCACATGTGCACAATATCCTACTATGGTATTTGAATATATCTAAGCTACTGAATTTGCCTGGATACTTAATTACTAAGGAGCTGCTTCCTGCCATCCGTATTATTTTTTTTTCTACTGTTTTATACACAGTGTGTTTTACTTGATGAATCCCCCTCTGTGTAATGCCCTGAAGGGCTCTTAGGGTTGTACCGGCACGAAATGCTACGCACTCGCAGGCAATGGCTTTTTTACTGAACAGAGTGGAACTTTCTTGCAGGTATTTAATGCTAGGAAGGATGGGCTGCAGTGAGTATAGAAAGCATCAGCCCCTGCCACATAAGATATTTAATAAATGACTGGTTTCGCTGGATATGCAGCTAAACTATAGCCTTGGTTCCTACAATATTCTTTTGTTAAGCGCACGAATACAAAAAAATATGTTGCATGTTTAATAATTTTTTTAGTGTGGTTTCTGGGAAACTAGCAATGACTCTGGTGAGCAGCAGTGAAAGAAAATCATTGCAGTGACTTTTGGAAATGCTGTGTAATGGGTGTGTGCTGCAGTTAATTTTTCCTACAATCCTCTTTCACATCTTTCTAAGGAAGCAGTGTCTTGTGCCTCCTTATTTTCTGGAAGGCGCATTTAAAAATGACCATCTTGGTAGTGATCACCAGCAGCAATGCAAACCCATGCGGTCATATCAATGAAGCCTTTTGTGCATAGCTGTTGTCGAAACGAGGCTGGCCCTTCAGTCTTGCTGCACTTCCTTTGTGCTTTTCCCCTGTGCAGGGCGGCAATCGGAGCCAGGCTGGCGGTGCCGAAGCGGGGGGCGCCACGGGGGTGGTGGGCGGAGCCGAGGGGCCCGAGCACCGAGCTCCAGGGGGGGCCACCCAACAGGGGCACCACGCATCCACGGCAGCCTCCCGGGGCCTGCCCCCGACGACGGCATCGGGCTCCCAACGGCCCCCATACCGGGGCACCTTCTTGAGCGGCATGAACGGCGAGCAGCACGGCATGCCCGCTTCACCCCCGTACCCGCCCTGGAGGAAGGGCACCACAGACCACCACAACGCCGCCTCCGGAGCTCTCACAAAGGTAGGCCACTCTACTTAGTTATGCACAGGCTCTTGAAAACTTTTGGAAATCTGTTCAAGGCCCTCAAGGGGGGAGGCTACCCTTGAACACCAACTTTTTTATTTCTTGAGATATTTAATGAAATTTTCAGAGTATTGCTCATAGTACACACATTTGAAGAACTACCAAGTTTCATGAAGCTGGGATAGGTCCCTAGGGGCAGGCCTGGAGAATTGGCAAAATGTGCTAGCAGTGTGAAATTTGTTTTGGTCATTCCTGGATAGTTTCTCCAGGGCAAGACAATTCCCTTTTTCCAAATTTCCTCTGAAAAATTTTACAGTGCCGAATTTAGTGTTAAAATTTACACCTGACTTAACAATATTTTAATTGACTGCCCCTAGTTATACATGAAATATTTTGGAAAAAAAAAACGAATTTCTTGCCCTCAGAAATTTACTTAGGTATGTAACAAAACAACGCTCATGAAAATCCAATAAGTGGTTCTTGAGATATGACTTTCCTTAGCAGCCACACCGTGCAAAAAATTGATTCTGAGAAAACGGCTCTCAAAGGTTGAGAGAACAATAACTTTTTGTTTCTCAAGTTATCATGATGAAATTTTCAAGACAGGCTCATGACATTAACAAATGAAAAACCACCAAGTTTCATAGAATTGTGCATGCTGGTTCTCAAGTTACAGAAGCATATCAAATTGGTCTGAATAGGTCCTTTATATCAGGCCTGGAGAAATTGCAGAAGGCACTGGCGTTGTGCAATTTGTCATGCTGATTCCTAGATAGGTTCCTCAGGGCAAAACAAAGCCCTTTTTCTAAATTTTCTTGCTTAAAAATAGCATAGCACCGGATTTTTTGTTATCAATTAGACCTATGTTGATTAATCAAATTATGACAAATTCCAGACATAATATTTTGAATACATGGGCTTGCCTTGCCTTCAAAAATTTATTCAGGTACAGTCGAGCCCCCACTTATGACGAACGCTCGCTTATCACGAACAAGTCCGGTGCGACCGTCAAAATATACATTAGGGCTATGGCACTCCGTCTCAGCTACAACGAACATCTGTGCAACTAGCAGATTGGCTACAGCGAACGCCTTGGTGCCGCGGACCACTTTCCACATGCTGAGATCTGTCAATCCTGTGCTCTGCAAGCTGCGACAATCGGCATTCCCGAATCTCCCGCGGCATTTCGCCTGAGGCATGATGGCTGCGCAGACGCAGCAAGCGGCTTCGCGGTTTATCTCTCGCGGCATCTCGCCGGAGGAACGAGGAGCGGCCCAAACGCGGCAAGCGACTTCCTGGGTCATCTTCCGTGGCATAAGCGCCGAAACGGAAAAAAGAAAAAGCTAGCCAAGTCTGCACTGAACGCGTGTCGCATCTCGAGGCATCGTGAGCGACCACGCAACATTTAACACGTTGCACGAAACCGTTCAGAGGGCACGACGAGAGATTGTAAATCCGGCGATCGCAAAAATGGCAAAAGGTGAACAGAACAGCAAGCAAAGAGCCGGAGCAGACGACGTGGGGAGGTAGCCGGCGGAGATCGACTCTTCAGCGGCCGCAGCAGCCAGTAGTAGTCACCCGATCCCCTGCGTTCTCGCGGAGCATGCGCCTTGCCCAATCGCAGCCTTGAATTCGAGCGCGGGAAACTCGAAAGCCGACAGGATGCTCCCAATCGGAAGCAAGCCACGCCTCGACCGCGCTGCTGCCACTGAGGGCGGCAGAAGAAAGCGCAAAAATTCACAAACAAAACAAGCTCAAGATGGCGGCGCCTAGTTCGGCGGAAAAGGAATGGCGCGCGCGTGAAGTTTGGGAATTTACAGCGCTTGCTCACTGCTCTGCGGCTGCCGCCGCTTGTTAAATATATAATTTTGATTATTTCTACGGTGAGTTGGGAATTGATAATTACAAAAATGGTAGTTTATAAGACATACTACCGTAATATATAATCTTCCAAAAATAGACTGTTTCGTGATTTTTCGGTTTTCAAAGGTCTCGTCCCCCCTTAAGAGGGTATGCAATCTTTGATTTTCGAAAGATATACAGTCGAACCCGGATATATCGAACTCGAAGGGGAGCGCGAAATAGTTCGATATATCAATAATTCGATATACAAAAATCGGCTTGTGACGGCACTTACGATGCGAAAAAACGATACCGTATTTGTCGCGTAATTAACCCACTCGCATAATGAACCCACCCTCCACTTTTGCACCCGAGAATTTGAAAAAAAAAATGCATTAAGGCCAGCTCGCTCACATGCAAGCGACTGGGTGATCTCAGCGACGAGCGGCAGCGACAGAGTGAAAATTTTCAAACTTGTTGGAATCGCCGCGGCGGCAGCAGAAATCACCACCATTTTCGCTTGCATGTCGATGGCGCGCATCAGTCCGTTTCGGTCGTCTCATCCACAGCTCATTGGCAGCGTGCCAAGATGCTACGCAGCGATAACATCAGGGCGCGTTTATCTTTTGATAGCTCCTGCGGTGGCGGGGAGCGAACTTGGCAGAGTGCCCGTGATGGCTTGATTGTGCAAGCCTGGTTCAATTTATCACTCCGCGCTTGGGGCGGGCGTCATGATCACAGCAGCTGACCGCGTGCTTTCGCTGATTCATACATGCAAGGATAAATGATAAAAAAAAAATAAACATCCCCGCAAAAAAAAAAAAAAAACTACCGCTCCTTAACATCCGCAGCCGCCATATCTTACGCTACGCCGCGCGTACAGCACAACGATAAAAAAAAGGATGACTCGCAAAAAAAAAAAAAAAAAAGAGCTGCCGCTTTTTAACATCCGCAGGCGCCATAGCCACGTCAGCCGCCGCGCCGCCGCACGCAGAGGGTTCGCAACACACACTGGAAAAAGCGTTCGACGTCTGCTGAAAACGGGCTGAGCTGGCTTGGTGCATGCGTTGCGCGTGCTGAAGGAGAGAGATAGCTCGGCAAAAGAATGGGCATACCCACGCACATGGCTTGCAAACGTCATGTGTTGGCGCGCGGGAAACGACAACTGCAGATGCGCGCGCCTTTGGGGAATGGGCGCGGCGCTGCAAAGACCAGCCGTCGCCTCTCATTCCTTCCGCGCGTGGCTTGAAAACTTCACGCGGCAAACGTCCAAGGGTGATGCGATCGTCTTTGGGGAAGGCACGCTTTCCAGTGCGTGGTGCGGAGTTCGATATATCGAACGACCGGTGAAATTGAGTTCGATATATGACGCAGCTTTCCTATACTTTTACATGGGATTTTTCAAGGGGATATTTCGTGAGTTCGATATATCCGGGTTCGACTGTATATATATTCTGGTAGTATGTCATTATTCTTTCTGTAATTATCAATGCCGAGCTTGTCGTAGAGATGCTGAAATGAATTATATAACAAACGGTGGCAGCTGCAGGCAAGCGCCGAAAATTCCCAAACTTCGCGCGCACTCCATTTCTCTCTCGCCAAACTGAGTGCCGCTATCTTGGTCTTGTTTGTGAATTCTTGCACTTTTTTGCCACTCGGCAGCGGTGGCGCTGTCGAGGCGTGGCTTGCTTCCGATTAAGAGCCTTGTGGCAGCTTTGGAGTTCCCCGTGCTAGAATTCAAGGCTACAATTGGGCAAAGCATGCACTCCGCAAGAACGCAGGGGATCTGGGGACTGCTGTTGGCTGCTGCGCCCGCTGACAGTGGTCCCCTCTGGCTGCCCCTGTTTGTCGTCAGCTCTTTGCTCTTGTTGTTGGCTTTCCTCGTACTTCGTGCGTTCCCTTCGCCTTTCGCCATTTTTGCAGTTGCAGTCTTTATGGTCTCTCTTCATGCCCTCAACAGTTTTGTGCAACGTATCAAACATTGCGTGGTCGCTTAGGATGCCTCGAGATGCTACACACGTTCAGTGCACGGAATCAAAGGCCGTCCACACGATCGCAAGGCAAATTGCACTGCCAACGACTGCATCGACGCCTGCAGCATCCTAGCATCTGTTGCGCTAAAACTTAGAAGACAAAGAAATTTAGAAAAATGGTAGTGCCTTGCCTTTTGATACCTATCCAGAAATTAGTCTACTCATGTTTACACTAAGTTTGAGGGGAGGCTTCAAATTAAGCAGTAAGCACCAAACAATAATTTTATTGGCAGTGAAATCGCGCCAGCTCACGAGAAATAGTCTGTCATCTTTTTTTGCTTCTGCTTACTGAAACGTCTAGCAGAAAGCATGTTTTGCAAGCGGTAGATGTGTTTAAGGGAAGATGCGGGTCAACTTTCAGTTTTACGATTTTTATTTTTTCGGAATCTTTAGGCATTCAACTAACTTTTATAGAAAAATAAAAGCCTCATTCGCACTAGAAGTTTATAAATAATGCGTCTGAATGAGTCATGGTAGGTGAAAACAATAACAAAAAATGTTGATGAAAGTCGCTAATTTTTGCGCGCCTGCTTTACAAAGCGGCTTCATTGCACGCCATGACGATCGGTTGGCGGAGATAGGCCGAGTCTTATTCTCGCCCGTAGAGCTGCTGTCAGTTTCGTATTTTCACAAGAAATAATAAAAAATAAATTGCTCTGTCGCCTCGTTCAAGCATCTCTCTGATCACGTGGTGCAATTCCAACACCGCCATTGGCTATGGGCAGATGGTTTGTGTGGCGAAGCCTAAGCACAGATTCGGGACGGGTTCTCTTTCGCTGTTGTGCTTCGCGAGCTAGCCACTGTCACTTCTGTGCAATTCATTTTTATTTATCATGGTCAGCCCTAAAAAGCGTAATGTTCGCATTCAGAAGTTTCACATGAAGTTCAAATTCAAAGGAAGGGTCGCAAGTCAACCTCGAGAACGTCGTGCGAGAAAAACGTCCCGAGGCCTGTTAGGCCTATCGCCGGCAACGGCTCCGACGATATCGATTCTGTGTTGAACTTCATCAGAGCGTCCAGAAAGAAGATTTGACTTTTCGCAAATGAAGAAAGAAGCTGTGATACATCTGCCAGTGTGGTAATGTGCGACGTTGATGCGATGACACTCGTGAAAGGCGCGACGTGCCCTGCTTGTCGCGAGTGCCAACTCTCCATCCGGGAGTCGCCACAAAAGCGCAAGGGGCTTTCATCGTTTCTTGAAGGAAAGGCCCTGCTCCCCATATATAAGCGGCTAACAGAAGAAAATCTGCTGGCTTTCTCAAAACACTCAATACACAGTGGAATTGCTGAACAGAAAAATTTGGTTGCATGTCTGAAATCGAAGTTTGCTGCTCGGACTGCTGTTGAGACTGCCACATTCCTTACGGTCTTGTGGTTCAACAAAGGGCATGAAAGCTTTGAGCAGGTACTGGAAGAGCTTGGTGTTCTTCCACCTAAGGGATTGCTTGTGCTGAGTAGTTTCAACAAAGGGCATGAAAGCTTTGAGCAGGTACTGGAAGAGCTTGGTGTTCTTCCACCTAAGGGATTGCTTGTGCTGAGTAGTTTCAACAAAGGGCATGAAAGCTTTGAGCAGGTACTGGAAGAGCTTGGTGTTCTTCCACCTAAGGGATTGCTTGTGCTGAGTAGTTTCAACAAAGGGCATGAAAGCTTTGAGCAGGTACTGGAAGAGCTTGGTGTTCTTCCACCTAAGGGATTGCTTGTGCTGAGTAGTTTCAACAAAGGGCATGAAAGCTTTGAGCAGGTACTGGAAGAGCTTGGTGTTCTTCCACCTAAGGGATTGCTTGTGCTGAGTAGTTTCAACAAAGGGCATGAAAGCTTTGAGCAGGTACTGGAAGAGCTTGGTGTTCTTCCACCTAAGGGATTGCTTGTGCTGAGTAGTTTCAACAAAGGGCATGAAAGCTTTGAGCAGGTACTGGAAGAGCTTGGTGTTCTTCCACCTAAGGGATTGCTTGTGCTGAGTAGTTTCAACAAAGGGCATGAAAGCTTTGAGCAGGTACTGGAAGAGCTTGGTGTTCTTCCACCTAAGGGATTGCTTGTGCTGAGTAGTTCTAAGAACAAGGTTCGCATCCAAAAGATGTCAGAACGGCAGACTGCTGAGGTGTGAGCTCATCGCCGGAGCGCGGCAAAGAAGGCTCGCATTGAGGACTCTGCTCGCAAAGACAATGAGGGAACTACACATGGTGCTGGAGAGTTTAGTGATTGTGAATTATCGCCAGTCGGACTATGACTCCAGCTGAGAAAAACTACACCATTACCGAGCAGGAGTGCCTTGCCGTCGTCTGGGCTGTCCAAAAATTTCGCCCTTACCTATATGGTCGGCATTTCACAGTTGTGACCAATCACCATGCTCTTTGCTGGTTGTCTTTGCTCAAAAACTTGACAGGCCGATTTGGCCGTTGGATTCTACGCCTGCAAGAATACAATTTCGACGTCACTTATAAATCGGGTCGCCAACACCAAGACGCCGACGCTCTTTCTCGCTGTCCACTTTCGGAATCGGCTTGCTGTTTTTCTTCCCAATGCATTTACACCTATGACCACAGCCGACCATCTCTTTCCCCGACGTATATCACAACAGTTTCATTTCATGACTCTGAAAACAAACATGCTTTCCGCTCACAGCAATTAGCCATTGCCTACTGCCGACCCATCATCGACCGCCTTATTGGCGCTTCGGACCCACCCAATGCTCGGCTTCGCCGACAACTTCGCAATTTTAAACTCTAAGATGGCATCCTACTCCGCTTTGTGTATTGCCCTGATGGAACTCGCTGGATCCCAGTCGTGCCGCGTGTGCTTCGCCCACCTATACTGGCGGCTCTCCACGATAACGCTACTGCAGGTCACCTTGGTGTTGACAAAACCTACGACCGCGTGAAAAAACTATTCTTTTGGCCTGGCCTATCTTCCTGCTTTGCCAAATATGTCGCATCCTGCCCTCTGTGCCAATGTCGCAAACGGCCGACGTCTTCGCCCGCTGGCCTTCTACAACCTGTTACCTGTCCCGCCACGCCATTCGACGTAGTCGGCATCGACTTATATGGTCCCCTACCTCTCTCCGATGGGGGTAACCATTGGATTATAACAGCTGTCGACCACCTTACACGCTACGCTGAGACAGCACCTGTACCGACCGGTTCCGCTCAAGAAGTAGCAAATTTCTTTTTGCGATCAATTGTATTGCGTCATGGCGCTCCTCGGGTGCTCCTAAGTGACCGCGGGACGGCCTTCTTATCGGCAGTCGTTGCCGAAGTTCTTCACGCGTCATCCACCCTTCATAAGACAACCTCATGCTACCATCCCCAGACTAACGGGCTGACTGAGCGAATTCACCGCACCTTATCGGATATGATATCCATGTACATCACACCGGATCGTCGAAATTGGGACACTATTCTACCATTCGTCACTTTCGCCTATAACACAGCAGTACAGCGGACTACCGGTTATTCTCCATTTTTCCTCGTTTATGGCCGTCCTCCCACTACAATTCTCGACGCTTTTCTTCTCTACGCCCGACTACTCCGCATCAGTACCTACCCAGTTCTTATCTCGTGTGGCCAGATGCCGTCATCTTGCCTGCCTCAACTCAGCAGCGTGCCAGGAAGACCGCAAGAGTCGCTACGATTCTATGCATCGCGTGGTCTCTTACCGTCCCGGTGACGAAGTACTGCTTTATACACCACTGCGCACCCCTGGCCTTAGTGACAAATTCGACCACCGCTACCTGGTCCCTACGAGATCATCAGCCAAACTTCTCCAGTTAACTACAAAGTCACGCCTGTTGATCCCCCAGCCGATCGACGCCACCGTGGAACTGAAATTGTTCATGTTTCTCGCTTGAAACCGTTTGTGCGCCGCGGTACATCAGTTAATTAGGAGCGGCCAGGCTGGCCACTTCCGACCCCCCGGGCAGATTGTGTGAGCCTTCTGTGAACCTTCTTTCATTTGTACATGCCATGATCGTCTTCTTTCATTTGTACATACCATCATCATCGTCCTGCGGTGCTGGGTCCGGCGCGCGCCTGGGTTCGTGATCTGATTAAAACGCTAGACAAGGCTTCGCTGTCCTTGCCGTCACGAACTCGCCGTCTCGACCTAGCCTTCTTTTACACTATATATAGCCTATGCCCATGCTTGCCAAATTTTGTGCAATTCCAGCTGCATCTTGCCTAGTAAAGAGGCTTCAAACTTTGAAATGCATTTTTCTCCTTTTGCAATTTTGAGCAAATTTTCAAGTTTGCGCCCAGGACTTTTTTGTACTTCTACTTTTTCATATCACAACGAAACTTGGCGCATGTGTTCTTTAGAATGTGTAGCTTGCAGGTATCTATATTCAGAACTGCAGTATCTCTAATGGAAGGTTATAAAACTTTGATAGAACAGTCGTGAGCCCCTAATATAAAAGGGTCACATCTTAACAATTTTTGTTTTCATATTAGGACCTCCATGACTAAATTTGAGCTAGTTATCTGCATTCTACAGTTAGTAAGCTACAAAATAAGCTATAGCTTTTCATTCTCTGACAATTTTCAGTGTGAAAGCATGTGCACAAAAGACCTTTGTTTTATGCTTGTTAGCAACACTGATCAAAAAGTATGCATGCTGGAAGAAAACTAATTAGTGTCCTGGAAAGAGCAGAAAAAACAGTAAAGACTCGCAAAGTTTCACTGTTTTAGGCAGCTTACTAGGAAATAGTTTTTTTTTTCCGAGTAGCATCTCTCCTGAAATGCTTCAGCCGCGTTACTTTCTGCAGTAAAAAACCGCTCCACAAAAGCGAGGCTAGCAGCTGCATCGGCAGCCCTCAGTTGCGGCTCGTCTTCGATGTCGTCGTCCACACCGCACTCGGCAAGAGATTCGCTGGGCTGGACTATCTGAAGAATTTCGTCGTCCATAAGCGCGCCACACGTTTCGACTTCATTGTCCACGGTGACAAACACTTTAAAATGAACATCACCCAGAGCAGCGCCAAAATCGGTGACGTCGAGCTCGCCTGTTTGTGCTTCCTCCGAAGTAGGAGAGGCATCCTCCGGAGCTGGTATCACAAAGCCGCAAACCCTGAAGCAGTTGACAATTGTCTCCTTTTTGACACGATCCCATGCTTGTACTAGCATGTGGATGGCACTGAGTAGACGCTCCTCGTACTGTGAGGAGTTATCCATGCATAAAATCGTGCGCTCAAGCAGGTGCTTCCTGTAGAGGACCTTCACATTTTTTATTATCCCCTGGTCTGTGGGCTGTAGGACAGACTTATTCACAAGCAAGAATGCAAGGCGGATAGCAGTTAACGCCGGCACATTCATGTGCGCATTACATTGGTTCACAAGAAAAAACACTTTCTGGTTGGATGACACAAATTTTCAATCCAGCTTCAACAGCCAACTTTTGAAAATTTCAGACTTCATCCACGCCTTCCTGTTCGCCGCTTATTCAACGGGAAGTGTCTTTACACCTTTAAAGCATCTAGGCTTCACCGCTTTACCCACCACAAGGGGACGACATCGTTCTGTGCTAGTCATGTTGGCCGCGAGCAACACAGGCGCCCTCCTTGCTTTGCTTGCCCTCGGCACAGTCATAGTCTTTAAAAGTCAATATCTTCTCGGGGAGAAGCCGATAAAAAAGTGCAGTTTCATTGACATTGAAAATATCCTTCGGTTCGTACTCGGCCAAGTACTCTGGAAACTTTTCATTCTTCCATGTCGAGCATGTTTCTGGGTTCACGGATGCCTTCTCTCCGCACACACTCCTGAACACCATATCATGACGATCTTTAAAGCTTATGAGCCACCCATCAGACGAAACGAAGTCTTCAATCCCTAACGTTGCTACAAGTGATTGGGCTTTCGCTACAGCAACCTTACTGCTGACAGGAAGTTTGTTGTTGCGCGCTTCTCTAATCCATATCAACAGGGTCTTCTCTAGCCCGTGCACATCCGCTTCCTCGACATCTTGAATGTGTCCTGCTCTAAAGCATCTAGTATTGAGTGCTTATTCTTGATGCAGTTGGAAAGGGTGTTAGGCCTAATGCCATACTTCCGAGAGATGTCCTGCTTGGCGGTGCCTCCCTTCTCCACTTCTCTCAATCTTGACTTTCATCTCCAAGTCGAGCATGTGGTAACTTCCACGCGTTGCCATGATTGGTGCCACAACCGTTGCGTGCGAAGTCCAAATCCCACTC
Organism: Amblyomma maculatum; assembly: GCF_055883805.1. Lineage (NCBI taxonomy): Eukaryota > Metazoa > Arthropoda > Arachnida > Ixodida > Ixodidae > Amblyomma > Amblyomma maculatum. The sequence goes on from NC_139348.1 coordinate 29,691,752, forward strand.
GAAGCATGGAATTGCTCGCGGAAGCAGGAGGGCGGCGTTCATAAGCAAACATGCCAACTGACGCCGCCACGATCAATTTAAGGGGGGACCCTTCTCTTAAGACAGTTTTTTTTATTTACAGGTAGATTCTGACGAAAGTTGCACTACTTATGCAGTTTTTGTGCTGATTTCAAATATGCACATAAATTTTGTGTAAGCCATTTAGTTTTGAAAATATTGAGCACTTTATGTTCTTTGTTTGGAGGTGAGCTGTCAAAAAAAAAATATATGAGTTACAATAAAAATTGACCCATGAAATCAATTTAGAACACACAGAGAATGCAAAAATCAAGATTGAATGTCCTGGTCCCATTTTAATCAAATTTACAGCTTGTCAAAGTTCAGAGACGAAATAACCACCTGGACACTCCAGAAAGCATGCAATTTTTGAAAACTTTCCTTATTAAATACCACAAATTCGTTGTTATTTTTGCACTGTACATGAATTTAGCTTTCTGGTGCAAAAGGAATTATAGCAATATCATAAGTAGAACCAGAGATAACGCACCTCCAAACATGTACCGTTACCAATATTTTGATTTTGATAAAACGAAGAAACACGTTTTATAACATGTTTATTCACTGGAAAGTTAAAAAAGTCAAAACCACTCTATATGCCCCAGGAGAATAATCAGGGTGCATGGAGTCCTGGTGTCTGTGCTTCACTCTCTTCTTCAGGAGATGTTTCTTGCCGGACATGCGGCTTCGGCGTATATCTCTCTCTCGACCCCTCTTGAGGCCAGTTTTTGGCACATTCGTGCTTAGTTCCCCTAAGATTGCTGCCACTGCATGTTGGCTCCCTGCATTGAAGCGCAACACTGCTTCAGCAACAGCTGCTTCAACAGCAAAAAGCGAAGAGTGTCGTGCTTTGGGCACAAGGCTCCAGATGACAGAGTGCAAGCTCTCATTGGAGTTCTGAGTCTTTCCTCGAGAACACCTTTCAAGCAGCTTTGTTTCGGAAAGCCGCTGATAAACTGGCAACAGGGCCGTGGCGACATCCTTTGGCAAATTATATTTGTGCTTAGGGACTGGCTCTTTCTTTGCTTTCGCAGCATTGTGCCGGCACCATGATTCTTCGCCAGTTGGGCACAGTGAATGATTCGGCTCCTCATTAGTCGAAGTAACATGGCAATAAGTAGCCATTACTGCCCTCTTCATGGCTTCCACATCCTCTTCATGGGATTTTAGTGCACGGCCATAATATGCACTCAGCTTTGTGATGAGGTCCGCTGTCAATCGCCCTTTTCCTCCCAGGCTTCGTCCATGTTCAGTCTTGTGCTTTTGCAGCAGGTTTCTGAGTGCCGTCCCCATCCTTTTCTGAACATGATTTATGCAGTCCTCCTTCTTAACTTGCACAAAACCATACACTTCAGCCTGGGTAATGGCATCATAAATCCGGCTATCCCCACCACAAAGGACAGTTGTGTACCGGAGGTTGAGCTTCTCAATCGACCTTTGAAATAAAATCAGGCCTGCCTCTACTTCCATTTGTCCTGCCTTACAATCAGTGTTTTTTTGGCACTGGTGCTCATTTTTCCATTCCTCATAGCATTCTGTGCCAGGTTTCGGGCCAACTTCGCATCCCAAACAAAAATTGCTCAGGACTATGTAGTCGAGCACGTAGCCCGTAAATAGCTCGATGACGGCACCGACACCAATGTGTGAAGAGTGGCCGCGCATCATCCAACTTCCGTCATAACTCACGGCGATGTTGTTGCGGTGCCCAAAGCACAGTTCCTCATAGAGCTTGGTCACTTCGCGTGCGCTCTGCTCCATAGCAGCCTCGACCGCTCGCACTGCAGCAGGCCTAAGCATGTTATTGATCAAGGTGGCGCTGAAACGTTTTTTTATGCATGCCGCGGCCGGACAATCCCATAGTGGCAAATATATCGTTCATAGCTGTTTGGCCATTGTCAGTCGAGAGCATTGCTCGTCCTGCAAGTATATTAATTTCAAAGGGGTTGCACCGCTTCTCGGTCTCCACCCTCCGCGAGCTCCATTCCGAGGAAACTTCACCGCAGGTCTCACAAACCAATGCCAACTTAGAAGCGAGGCCGTAGTCACGGTCGCCCTGCACTAATTTTAAGTCACTACGGCACACTTTGCACGCCGCAACACGAAGGAGAACGTTCACTGCAGAGAGGTCCACAACAGTATACTGCGCAGCTGACGCGACCGACGCTTCCGCGGTAGTAGCCTGAAAGCACTGGAGCTTCCTTTCTGTGGCAGGCGTCGAATCCAGCTTTCCGAGTGCAGCTTTTTCGCGGGCACTTACTTCTTCCAGTTCGCTGGCTGTCACGAGTGCTGTATCCATTCTTAGGCGGCCGGAGTCTCCACAAAACGATGCACTGTCGACGTGGTCCTGCACAGCCGACGGAGCGTTGGGTTCTTGCGGCGATTCCAAGTCCATATCGGGTTGCTGAGCATCCGTTGCGCATTCCGGTGGGCTTGACACAGTTGTGCACTTCTTCGTTTTTCTTCGCGTACGTCCGTAGCGGTTTTTCGAGCGAAACTTCGTCGGGCCTCCAGGCATGGCGAACTGCACGTCGGAGAAGCCTTGACAAAATGGCGTCTTTGTTGAGATGCCCATGGCTACCCTCTCCATTTGAGCCAATCACCGCCCGCCATACTGGTCACGTGCCCTGACTGGCCAGTGGGGTCGAGTGTTTTTTTTTTTTTTTTTTTTGTGGTTGCTTTTTGTTGCAACCATCGTATGCACAGTGTTGCCGCTTGACTAAAAAAAAAAGTCCGAAATGCGCAGTTTCGAACGAGACCAAAATGGCGTCGAGGGAGCTCTGTGCTCCCGAGTTACAGCGGCGGAAATCGAACATGATTTGTCCTCAATTTAAAGTGCCGCGCTCGGAGACTTAGTTATTTACAATCGTCTAGGGCAACAAATATGTGGTATTTTTGCACCGAAATTTGCAGATAGGTGCGGAAACATGTCAGGATCACAAAAATAGAGACTGAAAATTCGGTTTTTGGGACGATTTTCGATCCCAAAGAGCCGGGTCCCCCTTAAAGGCCCACTGTCCACCCTCCGGTCGAAAATATTTTCTTCCCCGGTGACTGTGAGACTTGCTTGCCCCTAGAACGCAAGGCCGCAAAATGTTTTTGAAAAGAGTAACTAATAACGCAGTTACAGCCACCGCAATCACCCGATTCTGTCATGCTTCTCTCCTTCCGTTCCCTCGCAAAGGTTTTTCACTCTCCTGCCCGAGGTCGTCTAGCCTCCGCAAGACAAATTCCCCTTTCTCCTCCGCGTTGGGCGGGAGGTAGGGCGTGGCATTCCGCGAGCGCGAAAAAAAAAAAAAACGGCCGAGGGAGCGCGCGCCGCTGGATTCAGTCTGGCCGTAGCGAGGGAAAAGCGCACAGCGAGCGGTAGGCACCCATCCTTCTCCCGTCAGTCAGCGAGGCGGACCAATGGACGTCGTTCGCGGTATGTACGTTATTATTGTGCCCGTCGGGCCAGCGCAGGAAACGGGGAAGCTGGCTTCCCAAAGGAGAGCATGAGAAAGCTTTGAATTGTATTTTTGATGCTTTGCGGCGCTCGTGTCACTGTAGCGTTTTGCACAGACTATCTCCGGTACCTGATCGAAACACTGGGCTCCTCTGCTTAAAAGGGCCTTCCCTGGACAGTGGCCCTTTAATAACGTTGGCCCCGCTGGCCACGCCACCACGTTGTCGTTGCCATCGCATAACGATTCATCAAGCCTACTCTCACCACTTCTAGGTGAGTGGCACTATGGGCGCTTACGATGGCATCGGTGTATCTTGCCTTAAGCAGTTTCAAGAAAGTGGTGCTGCCACGGTAGCCACGATGGTATCTAAAATGGCAGTCGTCGTGATTCTCGATTGAAAAATATCTTCTAATTAAATGTTACTCTGAGCTTTTCAACTTTGAATTTTCAGTGATATTTCTACTGGATCGAATACAAAACAGCCGGGACCATCGCATCACTTCTAATTAACCGAAAATTCCAGTTAAGCGACTTATCGTCGGGATTGGACTGTACCACAATGAATTTCACGATGCCAACTTATTCTGCATATTCTCTAGGCCTGGAGCCATATGATCCATATGATATACTCCTGTAACTTGAGAACCAGCGTGTACAGCTCTATGCAACTTGTTCAAATGTCCATGCTGGGAGCCTACCGTAAAAATTTTGTTGAGATATCTGGTTTGTGGGGTTTAACGTCCCAAAGCGACTGAGGCTATGAGAGATGCCGTAGTGGAGGACTCCGGAAAATTCGACCACCTGGGGATCTTTAATGTACGCTGACATCGCACAGCATACAGACGCCTCTTCGTTTCGCCTCCATCAAAACGCAGCTGCTGAGGTCTGATTCGAACCCGGGTATTCCGGACAGTGGTCGGGCGTCTTACCACTGCACCACCCCGGTGGGGCATCAACAAACATAAAAGCATTCTCTCAACTTTCTAGGGCCGTTTTCTCAATCATCTTTTCTTTTCTTTTTTTTTTTTTTTTTTTTCCTAGTGTGGCTGCTTAAGGACAGCCGTATCAGATTTTGATGAGGTTTCGCTTGTTCCATACCCCAGTAAATTTCTTGCAATTTTAATTTTTTCAAGACATTGTGTCTGGAATTAATGACCATTAAAATTAGGTTAATGCAGGTCTGATTAATAAAGCTGATTTTGGGGCTGTGCTAAAAATTTTCAACGCTGCAATTTGCAAAAAGTGCTTTGTCTTGCCTTAAGAGGAATTACCATAATGAATTTCACGGTGCCAGCATATGTTGCAAATTCTCCGCGCCTGTCCTAAGGGGCCTACCTAACCATCTTGATATAGTTTTCTAACTTGAGAACCAATGAGCCCAGCTCCATGAAACTTGGTAGTTCTTCAAATGTTTATACTATAAGCCTACACTAAAAATTCATTCATATACAGTTGAACCCGGTTATATCGAACCCGGATATATCGAATTTTGGTTATATCGAACTCACAAAATATCCCCTTGAAAATCCCATGTAAAAGTGTAGGAAAGGCGCGTTATATATCGAACTCAATTTCACCGGTCGTTCGATATATCGAACTCCGCACCACGCACTGGAAAGTGTGCCTTCCCCAAAGACGATCGCATCACCCTTGGCCGCTTGCCGCGTGACGTTTTCAAGCCACGCGCGGAAGGAATGAGAGGCGACGGCTGGTCTTTGCAGCGCCGCGCCCATTCCCCAAAGGCGCGTGCATCTGCAGTTGTCGTTTCCCGCGCGCCAACACATGACGTTTGCAAGCCATGTGCGTGGGTGTGCCCATTCTTTTGCCGAGCTATCTCTCTCCTTCAGCACGCGCAACGCATGCGCCAAGCCAGCTCAGCCCGTTTTCAGACAGACGTCTGACGCTTTCTCCTGCGTGTGTTGCGAACCCTCTACGTGTGGCAGCGGACGTGGCTATGCCACCTGCGGATGTTAAGAAACGCCAGCTCTGTTTATTTTTTCGAGAGTCATTCTTTCGTATCGTTGGGCTGTACGCGCAGCGTAGCATAAGATATGGCGGCTGTGGACGTTAAAAAGCGGCAGGGATTTTTTAATTTTTTTTTGCGGGGATGTTTATTTTATATTTTTTTATCGTTCATCCTTGCATGATGAATCAGCGAAAGCATGCGGTCAGCTGCTGCGATCATGACGCCCGCCCTAAGCGAGGCATGATAAATCGAACCAGGCTTGTGCAATCAAGCCATCACGGGCACTGTGCCAAGTTCGCTCCCAGCCACCGCAGGAGCTATCAAAAGATAAACGCGCCCTGACGTTATCGCTGCGCAGCATCTTGGCACGCTGCCAATGAGCTGTGGATGAGAGGACCGAAACAGACTGACGCGCGCCATCGCCATCGACATGCAAGCGAAAATGCTCGCGATTTCCTGCCGCCACGGTGACACAGAAACCTTGTTTTGAGCTGCCGCGGTGGCTCGAGCGACGCAGTTCCAACAAGTTTTAAATTTTCGCTCTGTCGCTGCCGCTCGTCCCTTGCATGTGAGCGAGCTAGCCTTAATGCATTTTTTTTTTTTTTTTAATTCTCTGGCGCAAAAGTGGAGGGTGGGTTCATTATGCGAGTGGGTTGATTACGCGACAAATACGGTATCGTTTTTTCGCATCGTAAGTGCCGTCGCAAGCCAATTTCTGTATATCAAATTATCGATATATCGAACTATTTCGCGATCCCCTTCGAGTTCGATATATCCGGGTTTGACTGTATCTCTAGCAATAAAAAAGGTGGAGCTCAAGGGTAGCCTTGAGCGCCAACTACCAAGTACTTGAAAAATCATGTTCTAAAGATGGGAATTGCGATTGATTTACCCGAAAAGAAGCAAAACTCATGCAAAATAGAGAATTATTTTCTTGGCACGTATATTTCTGCTCGACGTTTAGAAATTCTTGGAGTGTCCACAAGTTTGGCGGATGTGAGTCATTGCTTTGACACATTGAGGTTGTGTAATCGCCCTTTCTAAAGTAGTCATATCGCCATCACAGGCTACTCCATGTGTTGCTGTTTTGCTTTCCACATGCATTGGTGTTTGACTAGACGCAACAATTTTGCATAGATGAGCTTTCAGATAGTTTTGTGCATGTGAGTGCAGCAATTCCTCAATGCAAAACAAGAATGCCTGGAGAGTGTAAATTTCAAAGCTGAGCCACATGGACTACAAGGACTGGGTGGCTCCGGATGCAACGAATCCACACCCAGCGAAATGCAAGCCATGCGAGAAATCCTTTGACCTGGTTTCCGTGGTAGAGAGTGCATTGAAAAAGTAATATGAAGAGTGGGAAGCACAGCACAAGTATGAAGAGAGCAGCGGCAGGTTCGGTGCGTGAATGTTTTACTGCTAGCACGAACGTGCGAGCCATTGATACTTCGTCGTGGTCATCTGTCGTCAACAGCGCTAGCAAGGTCAACAAACTGGTGACATGTGGAAATTTTGTGGACGTAGAAGTTAGTCTCATCCCGCTGCTCCTACAGATTGTCTAAAACAGGCGAGCTGTTCAAGCACGTTTCCTGATAGTGAGATCGCTAAAAGCTATTCATGCAGTGAAAAGAAATATGCTTATGTGATTTGTCACTGCCTCTGGCGCTTTTCTTTTTGTCATCGCTGCAGCGAGATATAGACCAGTGCGAAATCTGTGTCATACTTTTCTATGTGTCTGTGAAGAAGTTCCTGCAAGAGAAACAAATGAATGTAGACACAAGATTTTGGGAATTGCGAAAAAAGTGGTCACGAGATACTACACATTTGTGTTTATGGGGCATTCGACGGCAGGCGACATTCGAGAGGAACTATTGAGTGCTTTGGAGCCTTTGCCGCTGGCAAAGATACTTCAAATCTCAATGGGTGGACCTAACGTGAACCTCAATTTCTTCAAAAGGCTCCAGTGCTACATACAAGAAATCTACCAAGTCCAGTGTCTTCTGAGCTAGGCACTGTGGCCTCCGCACAATCCACAATGCCTACAAAGCAGGCATCGCAGCGAGTAATTGGGGACTTGACACCTTTTTGTGTAGTCTGTGTGCACTGTTCGAGGATGCCCCAGCTAGGAGATGGGGATTCTAGGTTGAGAATGTGCCTGTCATTGAAAGAGCTCTGGAACTTCAGTGCAGAAATATGTAGAATCTGCAAGGAAGAAGCAAGTGAGCCTGCTAAAGTTAAAGTGTCTTTTCAAAAAATTGTTGAATTCAGCCAGCACACATTAGTAGTGGCGAAGCTGAACTTTTCTATTAGTGTCACTGCCTTACTAAAGCCCTTATTGAGAGAGTACCAAACAGATAAGCCCATGTTGTTTCTTCTGGCAAGAGACTTAGAAACGATCGCCAGGAAGTTGACAAAATTTATCAACTGTTCGGCGTTCTCTTCAGTTTCGCTTGGTGCAAATTGATGTACTGGCCCCGAAAAATCATGCGCCTTTCAAAAAGTAGAGCTCAGTTACATAGTCGAACCAGTTGTGAAGGATTGCAAGGCAAGTGCAAAAGATGTAGTTCAGTTTAGTGTGGATTGCAAGTAGTTCCTAGTCACAGTGGCGAAGAAAGTCCTTGAGAAGATCCCGTTGAGGTTCCAAGCGGTTAGAGGCCTTTCCTCACTTGACCCTCAGCAAATGTGCTGCATGCCTAATGAGTGCTTGGCAGACCTCAAGAAGTGTAGGAAGCCCTCATACAGGTGAACCCGGATAATTCGGATATTGGCTATATCGAACTCGCGGAATATCCCCTTGAAAATCCCATGTAAAAGTATAGGAAAGCTGCGTCGTATATCGCACTCAATTTCACCAGTCGTTCGATATATCGAACTCCGCACCACGCATTGGACGAGTGCGCCTTCTCGAAAGACTATCGCATCACCCTCGGCTGTTTGCCGCGTGATGTTTTTAGGCCACGCGCGGAAGGAATGAGAGGGCATAGTTCAGCGACAGCTGGTCTAGGGCAAGGAGATTATAAAAAAAAGTGCTGAAGTGGAAGGGGTCTCTCTGAGTGAAGCCTCCGCGACGCCGTCTTGAGGAGGACAGAAAAGCGAGCCAGTTGCCACTTTTTTGCCTGTAATTAATTACCTAATTAACTTATTGGCCTAATTATTATTTGGGTACATTATGTCCCTCTATCGATTGACACCACTAATAAACCTCTGCCACTTCTCAATTACAACTCCTGCAGACAACTTTTACATTTTTTGCCTGTAATTAATTACCTAATTAACTTATTGACCTAATTACTTTTTCGAACACATTACGTCACCCTCTATCGATTGACACCACTCATTAACCTCTACCGCTTCTCAGTTAACTACTCAACTGCTGTGGACACGATTTTGCTGACGCGGTCTGCGGAACTAGGTATATTTCAATCTTTCGAGGAGGCTTAAACTCCAGCTGCAGTAGGCCTTGGCGAAGTCATTTAGCTGGTAATTTACAGGTCATAGACCCAATTCCGATCGAGAAAGCTGCATCCTGGTGACACTGTAATGGAAAAAATTTACCATCTAACTCGGTTGAATGGAGTTCTGCGAGCATTATTTACTTTTGCTTGCTTTTTGCGTGGTTTAGCTTTTGATTTTGGATTCTATTCGTTGAGACCGTTTCAGCAATATATGAAGTGACGTAGCATAAAGTTCAAATTTAATCATAATTACTAATCACCAGAAGTCAGGACCTTATACCCCTGTCACACGAGCAAATTTAATGTCATTCGATACGAATGACATTAGCATCTAGTGTCATTATTCCCATGCTACACGAGAAAATTTAATGTCATTAGGTTCAAATGACATTCTTCATCGAATGAGTTTGGGGAACTCATTCGCATTCGATCGCAAACCGAATGTGTACTCTTGACGCCAGATACGCAGCAGAAACAAGTAACGCAACAACATATTCTGCGCACGTTGAAATTTAAAAATTATATTTCTAAAGTTTTGTTTTAAAACCTGTTAATTTAGGTGTAAAATTATTAGCACTGCAGGCTCTCGCGGAACGGCATTACTCTCGGTCACAGCAGTGGTCCAGTAATGGCAACGACTCACAATCATTTTGGGTTCTGTGTTCCTTGGTAACCGCATCTCCCCGTATGTTTATCTCGGAATTATTTAAAGTTTTGACTGAGCGCCTCACAGTTTGGACGCCAATTGCATGCTCTACGTGTCTCCGTGCGTCTCCGCACTGTGTATCCGCGCTCCGCTGTGTTCAGCCATATTGTTTGTTTGCATATTTCGGATTTCTGGGTGACTCGATACTTGGCTTGGATTTTTATGGCTAAAGTGCTACAGCACAGCCAAAAGTAATGTTTTTCACTTGAATTATCGTACAGAAATGTTTCGATCAACTTTAAAATGTAACACAGTGATTTCAAATGCCTTTTATGCGCACCGATGCTCCTTAGGTGCAGCATTTTTTGTAGCTGATCGTAATTGCTACCGTTTGCGAATGACATTATATTTTGCCGTGTAGCACCGAAAGAAACCGAATGACATTAAATCTGCTCGTGTGACAGAGGTATTAGTGTAGTGCAATGACATCAGTTTAGTACAACCGTACTTGATTTAAGCTAGGCTACAAAATGACTGGAAAATATACATTTCAATTTTAAAATTACAATTAACTAACTAGCGGTAATTATGAACATAGCGCAGGGCGTGTTTTATTTTTTTTCTTCTTTGCAAGATTCATCCTTGCCATGCTGAACGTGCGGCGCAGCGTACTAGTAAGCTATGGCGGCTGCAGACGTTAAAAAGCGGCGGGGATTTTTTTTTTATAGAGTGGTTCATTCTTACATCTATGAATAAACGAAAGCATGCGGTGAGCTGTGATCATGACACAGACTTCTAGCATTGTTCTCTTCAAACAGGATTTGTAGTTATCATGCTTTCCAATGTTTTTGTGGCTGTGGACTACGCCCGCCCCAAGCGTGGCGTGATGTTTGCCGCCTCCAGAGGCGCCATTGTGTCAGCTAAACTATTTCTAACACCGTGATTACGGGTTACTTCTTTTTTTTTTTCCCTAGTAAAAGCAGCAAAGGAGCACGGATATTAGGAAGATGTAACCATTTCCTGCATTTGCACTTCTCACCTTCAAAATTCATGGACTTTTCAGAAAAGGCAGGAGGTGATAAAAACAGTCTCATAAGAATTTCAGATTCTTCATCTCATTCTTCATCATTCTCTTCATCATGAGAAAAGATCTCATGCTATCTCATGAAAAAAAATAATGCATCAAGTGTCGGCGCTCTCCTTGTCCACAGGTGCTTCTTCGCTGCACACTGCCGACCAAGTAAATCTGTTTCGCTGCCGAAAGCGAAAAAAAAAAAAAAAAAAAAAACATCCAGCACACTCTCTGAAGTCAGTTACCTCAAAGGCAGTGGCAAAGTGTCATACTTTCACCTGAAGCATCGGGCTGAATACCGGCATATTGTGTTCGTGCCTCTTTAAACAGGCAGAAGACTGCACTTTAACCGTCCCCCAATTTTTTCCGCCACCATGGAAAGCTTCCCGTCTCAAGTTGTCAATTCTGTAGTGATTTGGTCAATGCATACGCCTTTTTTTGTGTAGTCCGATGCTAAAAACCATGAGTAGCGGCCGTAATGACTATTGCACATTGACAGTGGTGATACATTGAAAACTAACATAAATCTCAACCACCAGGCAGTGATTAGACATTTTTTAGTACAGAGTAGCATCCACCCGCTGCGCTGATGCAGTGGTTAGGGCGCCTGACTACTTAGCCCAAGGATGCGGGATCGAATCCCGGCCATGGCAGCTGTTTTTCGATGGAGGCGAAAAGCAAGGCGCCTGTGGGCGATGCGATGTCAGTGCACGTAACCCGGAACCTCGAGCAGTCGAAAGTTCTGGAGCCCTCCATTACGGCATTTTTCATAGCCTGGGTCGCTTCGGGGCATTAAACCTCGTAAACAAGAACAAAACATTGTGGCATTCATTCTAGTTTCTGCACTCAAGGCTGCTACAGCACAGGAACGTGTGCCTCGACGACAGAAGCTTTAGTGGGCCATGGTCATCGCTTCATCCGAGAATTCAAAACACTGTGGCACTGTCTAGACTAATTTTTGCTGACGGGCACACTGGAGAGAGTGCAAAATATATTAAAAATAAGGTGAGCATTCTTCAAAGAATGGAGAACACTTTGCAATTCCAAAAGTCAGTGACATTTTACTGCAATAGGCTGCTTCAGTCATTTTTATGCAATCTTCAGGGCCAAATTAAAATATAAATCTTCGTTTCTTGGATATTGTAGTGCTTGATCGACATCGTACGAGGCTAGAGCTTTTCATTTCCACCATAATTTCATTACATATTTTGATCCATTTAACCATTTATCCATTTAAACCACGTCACTGGAGCCTCATCTGTTCTGGTAATTTCCCAGCCATAGATATTTTCCGGTAGGTGCTAGGTGCGACAGCCTGTGTAGGGTTTTTGTATCCGATCCTCGAGAATGGTCTCAACAGCTTAAGGTGCACTGTCGCACTGCTTGCAGATTTTGAGCTGCTGTTTTCCAGCATCATTTCGCAGAAGAATATCAACTTTTGCTTTAAGTGAGAACTGCCGTATCAATGCAACGCAGGCACACGCAGAATTCATGGAACCCATAAACTAAACCAAACCTAACACTCCCTCTTCTGGGCTTTGTCCTCTTACTGAGCATGCCAAACCAGACCAGGGTCTGATCTGCATTGCTGATTTGACTGAAGACAAATGAATGCTTTGCCCTCAAGTCACTCATGCACACATACACCGGTTTATTGGTCTTTCCTGGGCACGGGCGGCTCCGCTTTATGAAGTCAAGGCCGTCTTCTTGAGCTGTTCAAGCTCTTTAGGGGATGCGTATGTCCTCAGCGCTAATATGTTCCCTTGCGTCAGTGTCATCGTAACAAGCACTGTGGCACTTGCTTCTTTGGTCACGAGACCAATGAAGTAGACTGGCATTGTCCAGAGTTTGGTCTGCAAAAGGAACAGTATGCACCAGCACACACTATGTTCTTGCGTCTTTTTGTGCCCTCTCGCATGCTTTTCTGACACACCAGGCTTCCGTCCTGCTTTGGCACTGTTTGCCAACTATATCTTTCCACTTCGAAGCCTGTGCCGTACTGTTGCCGAGGTTGTTGCAACAAACCTTGGTGTTCTTTGGGCAGCGAATGACACTGGCCGCATGCACGCTACTGTTAGCAACCTACATCTTGGCGAAGGGAAGTGCACAAGTGGTAGAAAAACCGGGGCAGAAATAATTTGGTGTGCAAATATTTGAGATTTTGAGTACAAATGAATATGTTCGCTGTTTGATTCGTATTCGAAAACTGATATTCAGAATCTTTGAATATTCGAAAAGTACCGAATACTCTGAAAATTCTTGAATTCAAGCACTGCGCACTTCACCGCAATGCTTGGACTGCGTGGACTGTGCAGTGAAGCCCGATGGGATGGGGCTATTTTGCAAGTAGGGCAGAGGGCCCTCCCACAGTGTGTGCCAAAGCGAAACACTTACCAAACGGCGAGAAAAAAACGGTTCCATCTCAAATCAGCGATTTCATCATGCAGGTGTTCTTAAGATACATTTATCAGTGTTTTGAAGCCCATTCGATAATAAGAGCTTTTGGTTAATTGAGATAATTTCTAAGAGGAGGCCTTCCTCTTTGTCTTCATGCTGCTGTCGAGCACAAGGTACGCAAGTACTAATGAAGGGTAGTGGATAGAGTGAATCGGGTCGAGGCTGCGTAGTCGTGTGCCGCGTTCGCATGATATAGAATGAAATGCGGCTTCGCAGGGCAGATCTGCACATACAGTCGAACCCGGATATATCGAACTCGAAGGGGATCGCGAAATAGTTCGATATATCGATAATTAAATATACAGAAATCTGCTTGTGACGGCACTTACGATGCCAAAAAACGATACCGTATTCGTTGCGTAATCAACCCACTCACATAATGAACCCATCTTCCACTTTTGCACCCGAGAATTTGAAAAAAAAAAATGTTCGTTAAGGCCAGCTCGCTCACATGCAAGTGATTGAACGGCAGCGACAGAGCGAAAATTGTTGGAACTGCGTCGCTCTCGCCGCTCGAGCCACCGCGGCAGCTCAAAACAAGGTTTCCGTGGCACAGAAATCGCGAACATTTTCGCTTGCATGTCGATGGCGCACGTCAGTCCGTTTCGGTGTCTCATCCACAGCTCATTGGCAGCGTGCCAAGATGCTGTGCAGCGATAACGTCAGAGCGCGTTTATCTTTTGATAGCTCCTGTGATAGCTCCTGCGGGGGCGGGGAGCGAACTTGGCAGTGCCCGTGATGGCTTGATTGCACAAGCCTGGTTCGATTTATCACGCCGCGCTTGGGGCGGGCGTCATGATCGCAGCAGCTGACCGCGTGCTTTCGCTGATTCATACATGCAAGAATAAACAACAAAAATAAAAATAAAAAAATAAACGACCCCTGCAAAAAAAATAATAAATAAATAAAAAAAACCTGCCGCTTCTTAACGTCCGCAGCCGCCATATCTTACGCTACGCCGCGACTACAGCACCACGATAAGAAAGGATGGCTCTCGCAAAAAAAAAAAGAGAGCGCTGCCGCTTCTTAACATCCGCAGGCGCTATAGGCCGCTGCGCGCAGATGGTTTGCAACACATGCTGGAGAAAGCGTACGACGTCTGTCTGAAAACGGGCTGAGCTGGCATGCCAACGCGTGTGCTGAAGGAGAGAGATAGCTCGGCAAAAGAATGGGCACACCCACGCACATGGCTTGCAAACGTCGTGTTGGCGCGCGGGAAATGACAACTGGAGATGCGCGCGCCTTTGGGGAATGGGCGCGGCGCTGCCCAGACCAGCCGTCACCGAACTGTCCCCTCTCATTCCTTCTGCGCATGGCTTGAAAACGTCTCGCGGCAAACGACCAAGGGTGATGCTATCGTCTTTGGGGAAGGCACACTTACCGGTGAAATTGAGTTCGATATATGACGCGGTTTTCCTATACTTTTACGTGGGATTTTCAAGGGGATATTCCGTGAGTTCGATATAACCAAAATTCAATATATCCGGGTTCGATATAACCGGGTTCGACTGTAATCGTAAGTTAGCCAAGCAAGTTGTCATCAAGTATGATTTCAGTGAAACTAAGCAGTGTAGATGTGCAGGGTCATCCACTTCTAGCTGTAGCGCAGTCACTGCTTTCAAATAAATATTGCGTGTGATGCAGGCGCATATCGAAGCGAAACGATACAAATTAAGAGGGCCACGGAGGTGGCGCTTCTCATTACCTACCACTTAGCTTTATTGCATGCTCGGGTCGGACAAAATGGCGCTTTGAAACCAGCGATCGTGTGATCAGCTAGAACTGGACGACCCTATTCAAGAAGTTAGGCAGTTATCGTTATACTTAATCATAATATAAATTTCTAAGCCCAGCTCTCTCAACGAAAATTTTGTTAAAGCGGGAGTAAGCGTGAAAAATGGTTCGTTGTGGCGAAAACTTTGTTACATTTACTTCTCTGGCTAGCTGATAGGGAATTAGAAGTATTTTGTTGAAGCAGGGTTCGCCTAAACAATGTCAAACATTTCCCTGGAGCCCATGCAACGTATCCCATTCACTCTAACCTGCCATCTGCAATAGAATGAAACATTGGCCATGGACAGTGCGTTCTGCACCAGATGAAAACAGGCTAATGTGTCTTCATGTTCAGATAGCTATGTAAAGGTTTTTTTTTTTTTTCTCAAGGTAAAAGCCAGCAAGCCCTCTCATTGGCTCTGTTGGTCAAACGGCAAATGTACTACATAAGAATGATTGAATGTTAGAAGTGCTTCGTGTGCCAATAGAGGTGTGGTATGTTCGTTGAAACTGGAGCATCTTGCTTCCTACATGTGAACGCCTCACAGGTTCCTTTCCCTTTTTGCTCTCTTTGCAGAGCGGTGTAGCAAAAGCCTCGGACAGGTAGAGCGACAACACCGCAAGCACTACTGATGGGTCCCCGCCATTTTTTTTCTCTGCCCCCCCTTTGCTCCCCCCACCTGTTGTGGGGCCAAGTCGAGGGGGGAGCTCCCAAAGCGGGAAGTGCGAAAAATCCTTGTTGGACCGCAAGGTTTGTTGTTGTCCAATCAAGACTGAAGAAAAGCGAAGAGGAAACAGGAGTGCAGCCCGACTAGGCTTCTTCACTGTCCAGTCCATTCTGCGAGGGAACAACAAAGAGACATCGCAGCAGCGGCAGTCGCAACCGCACCACTGTGGCCCTTTGTGCAACATCTCCCAGTTTTGTCAGGGTGGCAGGCAGGCACTGTCTGCCGTTAAGGGCGACAACAGAAGACATCATCAGGAAGCTTGCAACGTAAATCCCCTCTTCCCACCCCTGCCATTTCTTTTTTTCTTTTTCTACGAAGGATTGCTTTCCCTTTGTGTGTGCACCCCCTCCCCTCCTTTTCCCCGTTTGGGAAAAGGACAGAACTGTTGCAAATTGCGGCCCTCTCACCGTGCTATCGGGCATATATTGTTCTACATTAAAGAGAGAAGTGGTGTACCTCTAGGAGAATGAAATCAGTTGGCTGGCTAGTTTTTCGTACCCATCTTTCCTCTTTTTTTTTGTTTCCCCTAGATCCAAGTTTTCTATGGTCAGTGAAATGGAGAGGCATGTATCTGCTTCCTCCGGTACATGTGTTCCTTCCCACTCGTTTTGACTCACCCCCACCGTCCTTCCTCAATGCCGAGTGACGACTGCTCCTTTGGAGTTGGATGTTCAGTGTCTGTTTCACTGGCAAACGTGCCTGTGTCCTTCGTGTTATGCTTGCTGCGTCCCTCCTCATCTCCCTGCCACTCTTTCCCCCAACTCGTTCTGTTTTCTCTTTTTTTTATCTAGGCTTAAGGGGCTAGATTGCTGTTCATTGTGTCCAGCAGGTTGGCATCAGTCACTTATAGAGCCATCCTGCAGTGCTGTTTAGACGAAATCTCAAACCTCGTACACTTACTTTTTCTTTTCTTTTGTCATTTGAAATTGCTGTTTTTACTATGTCGGCGCTGTTCGTTTTGAGCAAGAGTCTTCGTTCAGGACACGGGGTGTGTATGGCAACTCAGGGGACTAGGAGATGTCTGTTACTGCTCTGGCTGTGTGCAGGGAGCAGTTTGTAAATTTGTCGCATGCGTATAACATAGGTGCGAGCTCTGTGTGCAAAGCGAGAGCGCCAAAGCGAAGGAAGTGTTCCCAGGAGCTGGGGCGGCTGTTGCCGATTTTCATCTCCTGGATGGGGTTAAATGCCCCCCCCCCCCTCCTTTTTTTTTTTACTTTCTTTTACGTGTGTGCAGCTCTCCCCCCACAGCCCGCGTTTTCAGTTTTTTTTTTTTTTTTTTTTTCTGTTTTGTACATAAGAAACTACCTTGTGTTCGGCCATTGAAGACTGCGCACGGGGCCGCCCTGTGAAAATGGAACTCATTGAAAGCTATGAAAAGCAGGCTGCCAAGATCTCTTCTTCCTGGCCAGTAGCCACGCTCGATACACACAAGTGAACGTATATACATTTATGTTTGTTTCTTTTCTGCCTGTTGACTGTGTGCCTCCGAAGACACGTTGGTGCGACACAGGACTGGCTCTCTCGGTTTCAGTCTCCTGTGCACTGCTGATCGTGGCAGCTTTAGCTTTGTCATTTTGTTTCATGAAGTGTAGCCTGCTGCTGGTTTGCAACGAAGGGGTGATCAGTTCAAAGGTGGTCAGCCTTCGGAGAACTTGTGGCTGACTTGGGATGTGCGCGATAGAGCTAGTGTACTCTCTCCCTTCCCCCCTCCTTCCTAATAGATTTGTGTGCAAAAAAAAATCATGAAATATTCCACTGCGATACGATTTTCCTCGGGTGATTCGGTGTTAGGAATCCGAACCGTTGACTCGAGTTAACGTCGCTAGTATATTTTGTCCTTATTAGCCATGGTCCCCTACCCCTCCTTCCACTCTCCATGAAAAAGAAACAAAGCACCTCGAAACCTGTGAGAACCTTAATCCCTCATTTTCCTTCTGTTGTAACGAGGCAAGGTGTCCAGCAGCAGAGGGAGACAAAATATATACGGGATATTATCACGTGGCATGGCGGAAATGTGGATGACAAATAGTTGTCACGTGGGGTGGCGAAGAATGGTTGCCAGGATGCTTTTTCATAGAGGCCGCAGAGACGTGGACTTGAATCTAGGCTTTTTTTCATTATTTTTTGTAGGAATGGCAATGACTTTGTAAAGCACTACAAAGGAGAAACGAAAAAAAAAGTGATTACCTTGTGCTGCGTGCGTGAGAATGCTTGTGCGAGTGGGAGCATCTGTTAAAAAATTGTGACTGGTTTTTGAGTGTGTGGGTGCATGTGTGTGCGGTGTTATACGCTTGTGGAAATTGAAGTCAGGTTTCTGTTTTAACATTTTTATATACATAGTACGCCGAGGAGAAAATGGACTCGAGAAAGAAAACAAATGAGATGGCGCTTTGTTTGACTGTCTAAACTGAGTAAATAAATATATTGAATGTATTAAAACTTGAACAAGCGACTACGACTTATTCGTGCCAGTCCGTGCAGAAGCTGGCCTGTTCGGCTGGCTTAGCACTCCCACTTGGGTGGGCTGGGTTTACGATGCTTGCACTTTATTTGCGGCTGCGTAAGGATAGGTAAGAATGGCATGATAACATCTGCGGCAAGCAAAAGGCTTCGCGCACCAAATTTCCAGGTTATTCCCCAGTGGAAATTCAGATAGCACAATCAGTTTCTTTCATTTGTAGCTAGAGTAATGAATGCATTGGCTGCGAAGTGTGACAGGATATTGTTTTGGCAGTTGTGTATAGTCACCCATTCACATGTCACCCTCGGCCTTTTAAAGCGTTTTGTTCCTTCCATACTGATGGGCCTGCAGGCTTTGCAAAATGCCTTGTTATAGAAAATTCACTTGTGTGTCAAGTTGCAGCTTGGAGCTAAACTGTGCTTGAAAGGTATGTGTGAAGCTAGCGCTCGCAGGCTGCCATATTGTCAACGTCTCGCAGATGTTTGCACACAACACTGGGCTCTGTTACGCCAATGTTTGTACTATTTCATAAATTTGAGAACAAAAACAAAACATTCAGACCAGTGCAAGCGCCAAAGTTGAGGCATTGCCCAGGAAGCAGTGTTTATATTTTTTCAATAATATAAGAGGAAAAACTTTAGTACAGGCTCTCCTTTCATCACTGGCAGCGGGTTGAAAATGAAGTAACGGTAACAGCGGACTATGATGTGTTTTCGTTTGCCTAAATGTATTTCCGCGCGTGCGCAAAACCAAGTATCACGCCCTGACAAATTTCCGTACGAGGCACTGAATCAAAGCAGCTCTATATATTATCACAGTGTGACGTTGCACACCACTTAAAAGGACTGTAGATACCAAATTTTGGTGGCATTTTTCTTGTGAATGATACGTCATTGCTGTACATCGATCCGCACGAAGTTGGCGCTTACAACAGCTAAATGATACATATATGTTGAGGCATGAAAAGGAAAGAAAAATAGAGCCTCTGCCCGTGCCACAGCTAAATGATACAGTCGAACCCGGATATATCTAATTTTGGTTATATCGAACTCACGGATTATCCCCTTGAAAACCCTATGTAAAAGTATAGGAAAGCCGCGTCATATATCGAACTCAATTTCACCGGTCGTTCGATATATCGAACTCTGCACCATGTACTGGAAAGTGTGCCTTCCCCAAAGACGATCGCATCAGCCGTTTGCCGCGTGACGTTTTCAAGCCACGCGCGGAAGGAATGAGAAGGGACAGTTCGGCTAGGGCAGCACCACGCCCATTCCCCAAAGGCGCGCACATCTGCGGTTATCGTTTCCCGCGCGCCAGCACGTGACGCTTGCAAGCCATGTGCGTGAATGAACCAGAGAGAACCGGTTGGAACGAGAGGGGGAAAACGCGATAGAGCGAAGTAAAGGCCCCAATATAGTCCGACGTAACGCACGCGCGCGCGCACGTCGGCGAAAAACCGAGGTCCAACGTCACGGCGTGATGGACGTAGCGAGCGCGAGCCGACGCGGCCCAACGTCGCCGACGCGCAAATAGAATCTCGCCTATTTCTCGCCAACCGCGTCGGCCACGCATCCCAGCATTCCTCACGCGCAGTGAAGATGGCGGCTTACTATGTAGGCAGCGACCGCGCGCGCATTTCAGACACTGTTGCGCAAAAGCTGCTAGAAGGCATTCAAGGGCAGCCCTCGGTCTATAATACCAAGCGGATTGACTACAGAGACGTTCAGAGGAAAGAAAAATGCCTGGGATGCAAACTGTCAGTAGAGCGGCCGGGCACAGCTGTGAATTCTTCGCTGCGGTGCGTGTGCCATACACGTTTTAATGCATTGCTCTAGGTGTAGCGATGGTGTTGTTTCACTTATCTGCAGTACATTCAGTGGAAGAATACTAAAATCTGCGGAAGCGGCTTCGCATAGAGTTGTGACCTGTACACGCCGGAATCGAAGGCCGTACTCGACTTGGCCACACGGAACGTCAGCGGCTCAACAACCAGGAAATTCGCGAGATTTATGGAATTTACAGAAACTGCGGCCGGCCGAAAAAGTGATCCTCATTACTATGTAATCTATAACTCTTCTGTATTCGTACAGATACTTAAATTATGATTAGTTTTCAGTAGCACGTACACAATCATCGTTCCGTCTGTAGCCGTTGTCGACGCGGGCTCAGACCGTTGCTGGGCTGGACGTCTCCACGGCTGGCTGTACATGCTTTGTGCCATTTGAACATTCGCAGTAAACACACCGCACCATTGCCTTGATCACAACAATAATTAGTGCCTCGATAGGCAGCCAGTTCGTCCCTGTAGGTGACCTGTCGTCTGCTCGAAAATGCACACCGAAAACATACCGGCCCTCGAGGTCGTCTTGTGCGCATGCGCGACGGGGCACCGGGCACGCCAGCCGCGCCAGACTGTAGAAACGGCAGTTTTTTGACGCACCCGTCGTAGCCGACGTGCCGTGGCCGACGTCGCCGACTCAGCGAGTCGCGTCGAAAACGTCGGACTATATTGGGGCCTTAACCCATTCTTTTGCCGAGCTATATCTCCCTCTTTCCCAGCCTTCGTTCGCAGTGGCACGCGCTACGCATGCGCCAAGCCAGCTCAGCCTGTTTTCAGACAACGTCGGACGCTTTCTCCAGCGTGTGCTGCGAACCCCCATCTGCGCAGCGCCTGCGGAAGTTGAGGCAGATCTATATATATATATATATATATATATATATATATATATGTATATATATATATATATATATATATATATATATATATATATATATATATATATATATATATATATATATTTTTTTTTTTTTTTTTTTTTTTTGCGAGAGTCGTTTGCTCTTATCGTTGTGCTGTACGCGCGGCGTAGCATAAGGTGGCGTTACGAAGCGGCTTTCTTTTTTTTTCCGGGAGTCGTTTATCCTTGCAGTATGAATCAACGAAAGCACGCGGTTAGCTGTGATCATGACACCGGCTTTTAGCATTTTTCGCTTTTAACAGAATTTGCAGTTACTTTATCACGCTTTTCAATGATTTTGTGGCAGTGGACTACGCCCGCCCCAAGCGCGGCGTGATAAATCGAACCAGGCTTGTGCAATCAAGCCATCATGGGCAGTCTGCCAAGTTCGCTGCCCGCCGCTGTCAAAAGATAAACACGCGGCGACGTTATCGCTGCGCAGCATCTTTGCACGCTGCCAAGAAATGAGCTGCGGATGAGACGACCGAAATGGAGTGCGACATGCAAGCGATAACGCTGGCGATTTCTGCCGCGGCGACACAGAAACCTTGTTTTGAGCTGCCGCGGTGGCTCGAACGGCAGAGGGACGCAGTTCCAACAAGTTGGAAATTTTTTGCTCTGTCGCTGCCGCTCATCGCTGAGGTCGCTCGATCGCTTGCATGTGGGCGAGCTGGCCTTAACGCCTTTTTTCTTTCCAAATTCTCGAGGGCAAAAGTGGAGGGTGGGTTCATTATGCGAGTGAATTGATAACGCGACAAATACGGTATCGTTTTTTCGCATCGTAAGTGCCGTCCCAAGCCGATTTCCGTATATCGAATTATCGATATATCGAACTATTTCGCAATCCCCTTCGAGTTCGATATATCCGGGTTCGACTGTATATAATTCAATTTTTTTCACCATTTTCGGTTCCGATATCCGACAGATGGCTGTGACGTCACAATCATGTCTATGCTTGGCATGAAAAAATGGCGATCTTCACTTGTAATGATTCCTGTTCTTGAGGCAGGCTGGTTTTGTCATTGCAGTGAATTCAAATGACACAGAAATGATTATATCTCTGTATATTCATCCCTGGTGTGATGTGATAACTTTATTTTTCCGCCAGATAAGGAGGCCCCCAATCCCCGGCACGCAGGCCTAAGGGACGGGAGCCGAGACCTCCGCGATCAGAAGCAGGCAAAGAAGTCTTGGCTCTTCGCGGCTTCTTCCTCCAGGCGGATGGCTTGTTGCTGTGGAGCAGGGACTTCGCTCCGCAGCAGGGCTTCCCAGGCTTCTCTACAATTTATATTTGTTTTAGCCCCTGGGGAGCTAGCACATTCCCAGATTATGTGGTCGAGGGTCCCTCTCTCCCCACAGTGCTTACATTTATCGTTTTTTATATCGTCCATCTGGACATCATCATCATCAGCCTGACTATACACACTGCAGGGTGAAGGCCTCTCCCATATTTCTCCGCTTAACCCGGTTCTGTGCTAGCTGCGTCCACTTGACCCCTGAGAACTTCTTAACCTCATCCGCCCACCTAACTTTCTGGACATAATATGCCCAGACAGGGTTTACAAAGTTCCCAGCTTGCAGGCACCGCCATGCGACTGCCTCTCTATTGTTTAGACTTTTATCCGGTGGTGGCACCAGTCTCCTGCCTAACTTGTAATTTTGAAGAATCTCCGTATAATTTTGCAGACGCTCGTCCTCCATGTTCCGGCAGTAGGACGGCTCCACAGTTAACCGGAAGTGGAGAGCTCGGGCTAACTCGTGCGCCGCTACGTTGCCAGGAACGGACGTGTGTGCAGGGGTACAAATTAGGCGAATTTTCCTGTTTAGTCGTCTACTGGCCAGAATCCTTGCCGCTTCCGGCGAGACTCTACCCTTTCCAAAATTCCAAATAGCCGTTTTGCTGTCGCTGGTTATGAAATTGGCTTGCGTTCCGACGCAAGCGAGCGCTTTGCAACTTCAGTCGTTTCCGTGTTGTGGCTTCTAATGGTGGCGGCTGATACCGGGGCACCTCGGCCGTCGACCGCCGCCTCCGTTTTTCCACTTGCCGCATCCACGTACGCAACCGACTTGCTGTCCATCGAATCGAAGGGTCTGATTAGTGATTCTGCTCTCTTCTCCCTCCTTTCTGTGTTGAATATGGGATGCATGTTACGAGGGAGGGGTGAATGATTATATTTTCTGGGCAGTCCTGTGGGATACTGGATTTTTCTCGTAGTTCCCTATCTGTTTGCAGGCCTACCATTTAGAGCATAGTTCTGCCCGTGGTCGTTCGACCTAATCTTTTCAGCTGGCAAACTGACAGCCTCCGCTGTTTCGTCCCAGCTATTGTGCACTCCCATAGAAAGGAGCTTCTCTGTGGATGTAGTAATTGGTAAGCTCAGGGCCCTCTTTATGCACCGTCGAATGAGAGAGTCTTAATCTCTTCTCCTCTGACCTGATGTTTAAGAACGGCGTGGCATAGCTCACGCCACTTATTACGTAAGCTTGGGTTAGTTCAAGCAAGCTTCTTTCCTTCAGGCCTAGTCCTTTCAACGCGATCCTTGTAAATATGCCGATGGCTTGCATGGCGAATCCCTCTAGCTTTTTCATTGTTTTATCATTATATCCATTCTCCTGAATCAATAGTCCTAAGATTCTGATTTGATCTACCTTTCGATTTGGTTCACCTACTTTAATGTCAAATTCCCAGCTGCGCTTGCATTGGAGTGACTTTGGGTTATAGATGAATAGTTCCGATTTGCGCGGCGAGCATGATAGAACCCCACTGGCAGCGTAGTCTAGGACAGTTTCAGCCGCCGCCTGCAGGCGCTCCTCAATGCTCGCATCACTACCCTGGTTAATCCAGAGATTAATGCCATCCGCATAAATACTGAAATTTAGCCCCTTTATGTACCTCAGAGCTTCTGGGAGGCCCCTCATCGCCACGTTGAAAAGAAACAGGGAGAGAACCGAGCCCTGCGGCGTCCCCCTGCTCCCTAACTTCACTGTGGAGGACAATGTCTTGAGCAGTTCTTATTGACAAAAAGTCATTGATGTACTCGTATGTTCGTGAACCTACTCCGATTTCTTGGAGACCATGGAGGATCGCTTCGTGTTTAACTTTATCAAAAGCCTTTGACAAGTCCAGTCCGAGAATCAATTTGGCGTCTCTAGAACGCGAGTCGATTATGTTGTATTTGAGTCGGAGCATCACGTCCTGCGTGCTCAAACCTGGTCGGAAGCCGACCATCTCGTGCAGCCACAGGTCGTTTTTCTCCTTAAAGAGCCAGTGTCTAGGGAAGGACCTTTTAGGCGAAAGAGCCCAGTGTTTCGATCAGGTACTGGAGATAGTCTGTGCAAAATGCTACAGTGACACGTGCGCCGCAAAGCAACGAAAATACAAATCAAAGCTCTCTCAGGCTCTCCTTCGGGAAGCTAGCTTCCCCATTTCCTGCGCTGGCCCGTCGAACCACAGTAATGACGTACTTCCTGCGAACGACGTCCATTGGTCCGTCTCGCTGTCTGAGGGTGAAGGATGGGTGTCTACCGCTCGCTGCGCGCTTTTCCCTCGCCACGGCCCGACTGAATCCAGAGGCGCGCGCTCCCTCGCCCGTTTTCTTTTTTTTTTTTTTCGCGCAGGCGGAGTGCCACGCCCCACCTCCCGCCAAACGCGGAGGAGGAAGGGGAATTTGTCTTGTGGAGGCTAGACGACCGGGTAGGAGAGTGAAAAACCTTTGCGAGGGAACGGAAGGAGAGAAACACGACAGAATCGGGTGATTGGGGTGGCTGTAACTGCGTTGTTAGCTATTCTTTTTAAAAACATTTTGCGGCCTTGCGTTCTGGGGGCGAAGTCTCACAGTCGCCGGGGAAGAAAACATTTTCGACCGGAGGGTGGACAGTGGGCCTTTAAAGCGAGTCAGTCGTGTCTGGACTACATGCTCCATCAATTTCCTCATTCATGAGGTTAGAGAAATAGGTCTTAGATTTTCTAGTTTTGGGGGTTAGCCCGGCTTTGGGATTAGAATTACGTTTGCCGACTTCCACTGCCGAGGCAGGTGACCTTTAGGGATTCTAGACTGTGACGTCATAGCCATCGCTCGGCTGTTGAATCCGAAACATGTGAGAAACGAAATTCGATTATAAATTATTCAGCAGCCGTAGGTGAATGTGACGTGGTGATCCGTGTACAGTAATGTCCTAGGCATAATTACAAAGGATGAAACACGAACCCGAAAATAAGGTGTCTATAGTCCTTTAATAGGCCACAACTCAACTTCCAGCCACTGGAGATTCGAACCCACTCGGATAAGCTTCGCTGTATATGGCCATCGGCGCAACCTGAAATCGCACGTGTTGTACTGTCAAGATCTCTGTGATGACGGTTAAGCAGCCACTTGCGCTGTGCGTCGTCTTTATCAACCTCGTGCAGAATGAAGTCAGTCACAAAGCAAAACCACACAATTATGCACATGCAAGCCAATTTGTACGCGTGGCCGCATCTGCTCCAGCAGCCGTGTCGCTGCGCATACGCTAACGATATGCGCCTTGCGTATCGCTTACGATAAGGTATAGTGTTCTAGTTACCGGGAGCCCTCCCACCGCTAGTGCGCATGCGCTGATTTGTCCCGACACGCGGCAACATGCTTTGAGGAGACTATGCTTAAGGCGGGGGTCTCACTCCGGCAGCGCGAATGTGCCATTTTCGGCAATGTTTGCGTGAGCATTCTGCGCGTTGTTCTTTTTCGAACATCACAACGTAGGCATCATTCGAAAGCTTAATATACGCTCTGTCAAATGATGTGCGCTGCTTTAGTGTGCCAACGTTATCAACTGCACAAGAGGTGGTATTGCAGATGACAAATTCGCTAGCGTCGTTGATATACCGTACTTCGGATTAATTTGCTGAAGAAACTGCTGCACTTAGAACAGTTTCCTTCGGCCTACACATAGAATGGGTATTTACATGAGGGGACATGGTGCGTAATCAGTTTTAATTTAATCAGTATTTGATCGGCAGCCTTTTCAAAATGGTAAAGTTTGGCTATTTTGGGCACGAATATCTTCGCTTTATCAACGTGCACAGCAGTAAAATGATTACCACTTCGGGCGCACATTATAATAGTTGAGTGTACGAAGTTTCATCGAAATTTATTCGCTAGTTCGTTTTTAATTACCTTTCCAACTTGAAGATTTCCGTAATACTGCCTCACATCGCATAGCTTGACCAGAAAAACCGCTCATTCTACAGCCTAGGAATCACGCATGGCGAAACTAGAATAGTAGTTATTTGTCAAAATGATCGCAAATTGCGCTTTATACAATTAGCACGATTATACTGAGCCTTCAAATATCAATTTTTCCTACACGACATTCAATCTAGAAGGCCGTCATACTCAACAATGTGAGCTTTGTTTGAGTTGGCTTTTTTTTAATATTGTATTACTGTAAAATAAAGTTAAAATAAGAAGCACGAACCATGGTGATAATTAGTATTTGCACCTGTATTCGGTCATTAAAGGTTTTTTACTGCTAGCGCCATCTAGGTAAAAGCAGCAAAAGTGTGAGTTCATTCAATTGCCAGGAGAGGCGCGCGTGACTACACTCCTTCAAAGTATTGAAGCTAGTCAAGAAACCTAGAAGTCAGCTTCTCTGCAGTGCAAAAAACCCCTACACCATGGCGGCCAAACCTGTTTTGGGGGCAGAAATCAGGTGCAGTGCAGGAGACGTCTATTGTGGCAATAATGGCCACGTCCATTTCCTGCACCCCTCTTCTTGTCGCAATTATGGGATTAAGAACCCCTCCGTTTGTGAGTGCCATTCATAACACCTCCCCTGCACCTACCTCCTCCAGCCTCTCAATAGTTAAGGAATTCTGCTCAACAAGTTTGCCCATGACATCAGGCTGGACATAGAAGTATTCTGCGCTGCACCCAACTTCTGCCCTCAAAACAGGTTTGGCTGCCATGGTGAAGGGGTTTTGCTCTGCTGACTTCTAGGTTTCTGCAACCCACCTATACTACTTTTGTGCTGTGGTTTTGCTTGTTGCTATTTGCATTGCTGTTTGTGAGGTGAGTGTCACACTTTTCAAAAATTCATTGCCTGTCGAAACAACTTCTTTCTGCAGCAGATCCGGTTTCAAACATTCCATAGAGGAAGAATTTCGACAACTCTCTCACCTGATGCAGAGACTACAATTCATGATCTAGAGGAAAGCAGAGAGTGTCAGTGGAGTGAAAGTAATGAATGAATACCTGGAGGCACCACTCGATTGAGAATGTGGTGCGAGACACCACTGGTTCTTAGCACAAGGAGACGCATCTACTCAAAGTGGAAACACAAACAGTTCATTAGGGAAGGACCGCGGAGTGAAAGTTTTTTTTAGGTGACAAGACATGACACGCACACTGCGTGCGTGCACATGTTTTGCGCGCATACACTGTGGTTTATTCGGGGGCTATTTGCTCGCACGAAGAACCTGCACATGGTCACCGCATCACCCTTTGCACCCCTGCATTGTGTGTGAACAGTGGACGCTCTCCTGCAGTGCTAAGCCCCTAACCTTCACGCCCAATCGCTGAGGGGCTTTGCGCTATTTTGTGCTTTTCTGAATATACTTCTGGTCCTGTACTTTTTCCCTCACGCATTCGTATTTCGCTAGGCGCTTCAGGCTCGTATAGCAAGTGACACGGCTAGCAAAAACCAAACAGAACGCGCAGAATCTTCCGGTAAATTTACATGTCTCGGGCTTGCTTTTCGGCTGGCGACAAAAGTGCAAATTTATCAACATTAAGACATGCCTTGACAGATTGCAGGTTGCTTGGACGAGGTTCTTCATCCGTGCGCGCAGTTGGTGCAGTGGTATTTCTCGCAAAATGTAGACATTATGTGTTTGACAGCGAGTGCTACGGATATCGCCACGTTATGCTGCATGGTGTGCTGGCAAAATGCTCGCACGTGACATCACGATACGCCAGCTGGCGTACCACGCGTTTGATCCACCGTTTAGATGCTATGTGCGTCATACGACTCTCAAATATTGGTCGAAAAAGGAATAGGACAGTAGACCAAAAGAAATAGTTTCGGCCGGCGGTATCGAGTGGTTGTCTCCTTCACATCTTCGTTGGTGCGTGCTCTGTTCCCTAGAGCTTTCAGTGGCACACGTGTGCTTAGGTGCAGCTGTCCTCTCGGAAAGCACCGTTTTGAATGTAGCTTCGCAGCCGCTACAAGAAATAGAACCAACTGCAAAAGGACGACGTCGCATACGGAGTACAGATGAAAAAAAAAAAAAAAAAAAACAAAAAAACGAAGGAATTCGACGCTGCTAAACCGAATGTCGAGCGTTAGCTGAAATGAGAATGTACACTGTTCTGGTTCAGTGCTTTTCATGCTTATAAACATTACAAATATGTGCTCATAGATAATCAAAAATCAGACGTCATCACCGATAATCATCGTAATGAAACGATAATGAAGCGTAACAGCCGTTGTACGTCTGTCTAATTGTATTTTGTCACTTACGAAGCGGGTATGGACATCTTCGCAAAGGTGGGACAGTTGACCGCACTACGCTGCATGGAAAGAGAGAAGTTTCGACTGCAGACAGCGTAACATAAACAAAGTGACGCCGGGAGGGCAGCTGGGCGCATTTCACTGTGACAAGAGAAAAGTGCTTGCCTACATGTAAACCGAATTACCGGATTCCTTCGGCGCACACGCAGTGGCATTAGTGGGGCCAAGTAGGGCTAATGCGCGTGCGCAGCCGGCACTCTCTACTTCTCTGTGCGTCTACGCTATGCTCAAAATAGTAATGATAGGTGGGAGGCTTAGCGCGGAACAGACAAGGACAAGAGAGGCACACAGGACGAGCGCTTGTCTGCTCCGCGCTAAGCCTCCCAGTTATCATGTATTACCAACTAGCCCAGAACTCTGCTCAAAATAGTAAGCCTCGAAGCCGTGGATTCATGTTTCAAGGCCAGGGGTCTGTTTTATTATTATTATTATTATTATTATTATTATTATTATTATTATTATTATTATTATTATTATTATTATTATTATTATTATTATTATTATTATTATTATTATTATTATTATTATTATTATTATTATTATTATTATTATTATTATTATGCAATGCACCGTAAACGCTTTCGCGGACATTTAGTGCATGTGGTGGGTTGATGGAATGAAGCGCGTGTCTGTATCGGGCGGTCGTGCAGAACAGAGTACTGATATCCATCGCGGCACACGCACATCGCCACTGTTTTTAGACTGCCGCAATGAAAAAAACGAACGTATTTATTAGGACAATGACAGTCTCCCTTTACGAGCGCACATGGTCATCCCCGATTAGTCATCGCGGTGAAATTCCAAGCTTTTTGGTGTTTCTTGCACCTCATTCCGGTTTTGTACCGAAAAACAAAAAGTAAATAAACGTCGCGTTTGGTTTTGACATAGGACATCGTTTTCTTCACGCCTTCGAACACGTCAGTTGGTTTTAGTAAAGTAAGTAGAGGAGGCTCAGAATTTTTGTCTCCGAACGGCTGAATGTCGATTGACAACACCGAAATGAAATATGCGACGATGTGTGGAGCGGAAATCACATGACAGTCTGATTCGGCGCGCAGTTTTGACGTCGAGGTCACCAGCGGCATTTTTCTTTTTTTACTGAAAGCATTTCCGATAACAAACATGCAAAGCAGTAAAAGAAAATAAAACCAAAGACTAACGCTAGTTGTAATCCTTACTGCTTAGCATCAAGGAGCCACGTGGTCTTACTCAAAAAGATTCAGAAATATAAGCGTAGTAGCACAGCTAGCAGTGCGAAAGCAATTCCAAGCAAACACGCAGAAGACACGCGGCAAGATCTACCAAGGCAGCAGTTGTTGCTTCCCTCAGGAGATAGGAGCCTGAGTCTTGCATGAAGGCACATTCACGAACTGGGCTAAACCTGTTCAATCCGTTTCGAAATGATTTTGATAACAATACCACGTTAATTCGATGTAGACAGCTATATGTCGAGACCTTGCGGTGAAACCCACAGTTGACCGCGTCGAGTTATCGCTATAGCTTCGTTCGAACATCACCCATTTTTGCTGTGCACAGGTAACAAAGGGCGACCACGCCTTGCAGACTACTTTTTTTTTTTTAGTTATAGGAAGGCAAATTTCCACTCCTTTGAAATGATAAAATCGGAAATAAATGGGAGAGAATGGAAACAATGTTCAAAAAACAAAATGGCTTGAAACAGCATCGCCGCAGAAGAAACTGCATAAATGTTCGCAGCATCTGCCATTTTCTTGGTTTAGAGAAATTGCTTCAAGGGCCTATCAACTTGCATCTTGAGGGTTCACGAGCATACTTCAGCCGACTGATTGGAAAGTCATTCTAAGGAGTTCTTGTGTGGACAAAAAAAGCAGGAGGATAAGGGTTAGGTGCAACAAGTGGCCCTGAACCAGCTCTGCCATTGTTCAACTCTAATCCTGCTGAAACGCTGCATGGCATAGTGAAACAACAAAACATTGGGGTGAGGTCAACGAATTGCCACCATGATTGATCTCATGATAGAGGAAGAGAGAAGGATAGGGACTGGTCATTTTGGGCAAGGGCTAAAATATACAGGCACGAGGGACAGGCAAAGCGCTTTGTCCCATGTCTCTCGACCATCCCTGCCTCTTTTTTGCGCTTTGTCAAAATGAGCAAACTCCACCAACTAGCCCAAGAAACACCATTGCAGAGAGACAGTGTGCCTAAAGGTCACAGCCGCGTTTTGTAAGCCTACAAAAGCTAGTAAATTCAGACTAGATTGACCAAAATTGACCACAATAATCTGGGCATGCACTGGGAAAATGTTTTGTCTAACATGAAAATGAATACATTCCGATGCCTGTGCTGCTTAGCATTCGTCAAGTTTTTTCTCTCAGTTTGGTGATTGAAGAAAGTATACAGGCATACCACTTCCCCAAAGTACATCCAAAATTGCGTCATGTTGGGGGTAGAAGTGGCGTGGGGTTAAGGGAACTACTGGAATACATAAGCCCCGACTCCAAACACACATGCGTCATGCACTGCCGCGCTAACGTCGTCGCACGCGTCAGCCAAAGCCGCTCTGCGCATGCGCGCAGCGCCTGCGTGCATCGCGAGCTCTGATGCTGTGGTCTGTCCCTGCCAGATATCTGGCGCGTGCTACACGCGTCGAAAACTAGCGAGGGGTTGGGACCGCGCGGCTGTCCCCTACTCCGTTCTTCTCGTCCTGAAGTCCACTTAGCTCCCCTTGCTTCTTTTCTTCACAGAATAGTTTTCTTCACGGTTTTCAAATTTTCTCAGTCCGCGCGAGAGGGGGAGCGAGCCAGCACCACGAATATGCAGGTGCATT
Source organism: Amblyomma maculatum (assembly GCF_055883805.1). Classification (NCBI taxonomy): domain Eukaryota; kingdom Metazoa; phylum Arthropoda; class Arachnida; order Ixodida; family Ixodidae; genus Amblyomma; species Amblyomma maculatum. The sequence continues at coordinate 29,722,902 of NC_139348.1, forward strand.
CCCCTTTTGCGACGCCTGCCGTGACGGCGGCATGACGTCGCGGCGCATGGAAAGTGCTTTGGAGTACCCGCTTTATTTATGGCAGTTACGAGGGTTTACCTACAGAAGGAATGTGAGGATTGACAGCCATGTTTGTCAGTTCTTCGATTTTCCGTACTGTTTCCTAGGGCTGTTTTTCTTTTTTCCATCAATGATGAAACAAACCCTTAACACATTCGTGGCGACAATGTTTGCAAACAGTGTAGGTTCGCCAGTACTTGTCTAAATGGGGCGATCCCCCCCTTCTTCATTGGAACCGCAGATGAATCAACAAGGGTATCTTATTGTACGATACCTAGACATGTAAAAAGAATTCCGGGGCTGGTAAATTTCAAATTATAAATTCATTGTCAAGAAACACATTTGCTAGTTGCAAAGCAGCGCATATTTAGATAACTGCTCGTGATGTCTCACTTTTCTGGTCGTCTTATTGCTCAAAATATGCTTATTTATTTATTTTATATACATTACCCCTCAGGGAGGCATTACATATATTTTGAATATATTTCAGAAATATCATGTTGCACTCACGCTCTCGAGTGCTGCTAATATGGCAGTCCGCTTTCTCAACGCACCTTATAGCTAAAAATGTCGCAACAAGAGCGCAGACTGACTTGAAACTAGAGCTCGCGGTAGTTATTATAGCTGGAGTACCATTACCAATGTACGCTTACTATCAGCGCTGGTGCATTCGCCTTCAGCCCACCTGCTCATGTTGCTGTATATAGTACAAGGAGCTCAATCTAAAACATCAATCTATTCGTTGTGTCGTCTTCTGACTTTGTGCTCCCGTCCACGTTCCGCGCTGTTACCTATAGATGCATAAGCAACACGCCCAAGCTGCTATTCTAAATAGAAAACAAAAATGGGGGAGGGGCGGTTAGCTTACCGTCAACACTATATAGCCTCGTGTGTTTCAATGGAAATGCCTCCCCCCCCCCCCCCACCCCCACCAGGGAAAAAAGAAAGCGGTCAGCGCGTTATGAAAAGGAAAGTACGCACACCCACATATATCTGCGCGCGTTTTTTTTTTTCTACTTTTATTACAACAGAAAAATTACCGACGATTACGTTACTTCCTAATGCGAAATTTGAGCGTATCTCATTGGCTGTTCCAGCTTTTCGATAGATTGAGGCAAAGATTTCGAACAAGACATGTATGTATAGTTACAGACAACTTTTTTATTTAATTTTTACACGTATTTCTTTAAGAAACACTCCACTAACAGTTCTTGACTGTCATGAAGGAGGCTTTGTGGATCAGGAGTTCGCGTAAGGCAGCGTGTGGACCCGTAGGAGCGTTGCGCAGCGAAGAGATAGCAGCGACTGACTGATGCCGCTGACGCCGCTAGCGAGTCGAGTCAACGTGGCTCTGCGTTTCGGCTTAGGATGTATGCACCGCGATCCACTTACACCGGAAAACACCGTCGCCGCCACAAAGGAAAAAGGTAGGGGGAGGGGGGGGGGGACACGCAGCGGCGAATGGTGGCAGGAGCGTGCGCTGCCCTGGCTGCGGAGCTGGTTACGAGGGACAACGCAGACGGCGACGCGAAACGCAGGAACGGGCGCCAAAGAGCTGGGCTCTAAAAAAAAAAAAGAAAGCTGTTCAGCACGCCAAATGGCCACATCAGGGCAGCGCGAGGAAGTACATGTCCGGACAAATTCTAGGGGCAGTAAGTAACCGAAGGGCGTCTTGCATTATTCTTTTGTTGCACACACAACGACAGAAACGAATCCTTTGACTCCAAAGAATGCCTCAGTGGCAGCCAGTTATGCATTTTACCGTGGTTAGCGCGAGTGATTGCCGTTCTATGCTTGTTATGAAAGCAGGTGATGCTGGTAGTGAAAAAATAATTAGTAAATAAATATATAGAAAGTACACTGGATTCGCAATGCAGCAAAGACGTACATCTAACCAATGAAGAGTACAGATGAGATTCAAAGGGGTAGGGTCGAGAAGGAGCGGTCTAACGCGCTTGCGAAACTAACCCGCTTCTACTGGCGACGTTGCCTCATAACTGTCTGCTACCCTCCCCTCTCCAATTCATTTCCCCCAAAATTTAGCCTGAATGCATTGCGGCAGCTGCGTGGTGCTTACCCTTTTGGTAAGTATTTCACACCTATTTCGCAATGCCGACTCTCCTCTCTAAGGTAAAATGAAATTGGCCATCGCCCTTTTCTCAGCTCATTAGGTTACCAACGTCAGTTTCTATGGTTAGAAAAGCCCTAACTAAAAAAAAAAAAAAAAAAAAAGAAAATGATTACGGTTGATTGAAACCGACTTTATTGCAATTTTATTATGTGCAATAACGTTTGATAAAAGTAGTTCTGCACCAGAGAGCTCGCAAGAAGATCCTACTATAAATGCTATAACTTCAAAAGTGATAACAGCTCAAAAGATGGGTATCAAAGGAAAGACAACACAGGTGTCGATTTCAGCCAGAGTTCATGACGAAACCACCAAAGATTTATACTTCGTCTCACAAAATGTACTTCCTCGCGCTGCCCTGATGTGGCCATTTTGCGTGCTGAACAGCTTTCTATTTTTTTTTTTTTTTGAGCCCAGCTCTTTGGCCCCCGTTCCTGCGTTTCGCGTCGCCGTCTGCGTTGTCCCTCGTAACCAGCTCCGCAGCCAGGGCAGCGCACGCTCCTGCCACCATTCGCCGCTGCGTGCCCCCCCCCCCCCCTCCCCCTACATTTTTCCTTTGTGGCGGCGACGGTGTTTTCCGGTGCAAGTGGATCGCGGTGCATACATCCTAAGCCGAAACGCAGAGCCACGTTGACTCGACTCGCTAGCGGCGTCAGCGGCATCAGTCAGTCGCTGCTATCTCTTCGCTGCGCAACGCTCCTACAGGTCCACACGCTGCCTTACGCGAACTCCTGATCCACAAAGCTTCCTTCATGACAGTCAAGAACTGTTAGTGGAGTGTTTCTTGAAGAAATACGTGTGAAAAATAAAACAAAAAAGTTGTCTGTAACTGTACATACATGTCTTGTTCGAAATCTTTGCCTCAATCTATCGAAAAGCTGGAACAGCCAATGAGATACGCTCAAATTTCGCATTAGGAAGTAACGTAATCGTCGGTAATTTTTCTGTTGTAATAAAAGTAGAAAAAAAAAAAAACGCGCGCTGATATATGTGGGCGTGCGTACTTTCCTTTTCATAACGCGCTGACCGCTTTCTTTTTTCCCTGGTGGGGGGGCGGGGGGGGGGGGGTGGAGGCATTTCCATTGAAACACACGAGGCTATATAGTGTTGACGGTAAGCTAACCGCCCGTCCCCCTCCCCCATTTTTGTTTTCTATTTAGAATAGCAGCTTGGGCGTGTTGCTTATGCATCTATAGGTAACAGCGCGGAACGTGGACGGGAGCACAAAGTCAGAAGACGACACAACGAATAGATTGATGTTTTAGATTGAGCTCCTTGTACTATATACAGCAACATGAGCAGGTGGGCTGAAGGCGAATGCACCAGCGCTGATAGTAAGCGTACATTGGTAATGGTACTCCAGCTATAATAACTACCGCGAGCTCTAGTTTCAAGTCAGTCTGCGCTGTTGTTGCGACATTTTTAGCTATAAGGTGCGTTGAGAAAGCGGACTGCCATATTAGCAGCACTCGAGAGCGTGAGTGCAACATGATATTTCTGAAATATATTCAAAATATATGTAATGCCTCCCTGAGGGGTAATGTAAATAAAATAAATAAATAAGCATATTTTGAGCAATAAGACGACCAGAAAAGTGAGACATCACGAGCAGTTATCTAAATATGCGCTGCTTTGCAACTAGCAAATGTGTTTCTTGACAATGATTTCATAATTTGAAATTTACCAGCCCCGGAATTCTTTTTACATGTCTAGGGATCGTACAATAAGATACCCTTGTTGATTCATCTGCGGTTCCAATGAAGAAGGGGGGGGGGGGGGGATAGCCCCATTTAGACAAGTACTGGCGAACCTACACTGTTTGCAAACATTGTCCCCACGAATGTGTTAAGGGTTTGTTTCATCATTGATGGAAAAAAGAAAAACAGCCCGAGGAAACAGTACGGAAAATCGAAGAACTGACAAATATGGCTGTCAATCCTCACATTCCTTCTGTAGGTAAACCCTCGTAACTGCCATAAATAAAGCGGGTACTCCAAAGCACTTTCCATGCGCCGCGACGTCAACGCCGCCGTCACGGCAGGCGTCGCAAAAGGGGAACGCACCTGCATGTTCGTGGTGCTGGCTCGCTCACCCTCTCGCGCGGACTGAGAAAATGTAAAAACCATGAAGAAAACTATTCTGTGAAGAAAAGAAGCAAGGGGAGCTAAGTGGACTTCAGGACGAGAAGAACGGAGTAGGAGACAGCCGCGCGGTCCCAACCCCTCGCTAGTTTTCGACGCGTGTAGCACGAGCCAGATATCTGGCAGGGACAGACCACAGCATCAGAGCTCGCGATGCACGCAGGCGCTGCGCGCATGCGCAGAGCGGCTTTGGCTGCCGCGTGCGACGACGTTAGCTCGGCAGTGCATGACGCATGTGTGTTTGGAGTCGGGGCTTATGTATTCCAGTAGTTCCCTTCCCCCCACGCGACTTCTACCCCCAACATGACGCAATTTTGGATGTACTTTGGGGAAGTGGTATGCCTTTATACTTTCTTCAATCGCCAAACTGAGAGAAAAAAGACGAATGCTAAGCAGCACAGGCATGGGAATGTATTCATTTTCATGTTAGACAAAACATTTTCCCAGTGCATGCCCAGATTATTGTGGTTAATTTTGGTCAACCTAGTCTGAATTTACTAGCTTTTGTAGGCTTACAAAACGCGGCTGTGAGCTTTAGGCACACTGTCTCTCTGCAATGCTGTTTCTTGGGCTAGTTGGTGGAGTTTGCTCATTTTGACAAAGCGCAAAAAAGAGGCAAGGATGGTCGAGAGACATGGGACAAAGCGCTTTGCCCGTCCCTCGTGCCTGTATATTTTTAGCCCTTGCCCAAAATGACCAGTCCCTGTCCTTCTCTCTTCCTCTATCATGAGATCAATCATGGTGGCAATTCGTTGACCTCACCCCAATGTTTTGTTGTTTCACTATGCCATGCAGCGTTTCAGCAGGATTAGAGCTGAACAATGGCAGAGCTGGTTCAGGGCCACTTGTTGCACCTAACCCTTATCCTCCTGCTTTTTTGTCCACACAAGAACTCCTTAGAATGACTTTCCAATCAGTCGGCTGAAGTATGTTCGTGAACGCTCAAGATGCAAGTTGATAGGCCCTTAAAGCAATTTCTCTAAACCAAGAAAATGGCAGATGCTGCGAACATTTATGCAGTTTCGTCTGCGGCGATGCTGTTTCAAGTCATTTTGTTTTTTGAACATTATGTTTCCATTCTCTCCCATTTATTTCCGATTTTATCATTGCAAAGGAGTGGAAATTTGCCTTCCTATAACTAAAAAAAAAAAGTAGTCTGCAAGGCGTGGTCGCCTGTGGTCACCTGTGGTCGCAAGGCGTGGTCACCTGTGCACAGCAAAAATGGGTGATGTTCGCTACACGTGGGAACGAAGCTATAGCGATAACTCGACGCGGTCAACTGTGGGTTTCACCGCAAGGTCTCGACATATAGCTGTCTACATCGAATTGACGTGGTATTGTTATCAAAATCATTTCGAAACGGATTGAACAGGTTCAGCCCAGTTCATGAATGTGCCTTCGTGCAAGACTCAGGCTCCTATCTCCTGAGGGAAGCAACAACTGCTGCCTTGGTAGATCTTGCCGCGTGTCTTCTGCGTGTTTGCTTGGAATTGCTTTCGCACTGCTAGCTGTGCTACTACGCTTATATTTCTGAATATTTTTGAGTAAGACCACGTGGCTCCTTGATGCTAAGCAGTAAGGATTACAACTAGCGTTAGTCTTTGGTTTTATTTTCTTTTACTGCTTTGCATGTTTGTTATCGGAAATACTTTCAGTAAAAAAAGAAAAATGCCGCTGTTGACCTCGACGTCAAAACTGCGCGCCGAATCAGACTGTCATGTGATTTCCGCTCCACACATCGTCGCATATTTCATTTCGGTGTTGTCAATCGACATTCAGCCGTTCGGAGACAAAAATTCTGAGGCTCCTCTACTTACTTTACTAAAACCAACTGACGTGTTCGAAGGCGTGAAGAAAACGATGTCCTATGTCAAAACCAAACGCGACGTTTATTTACTTTTTGTTTTTCGGTACAAAACCGGAATGAGGTGCAAGAAACACCAAAAAGCTTGGAATTTCACCGCGATGACTAATCGGGGATGACCATGTGCGCTCGTAAAGGGAGACTGTCATTGTGCTAATAAATACGTTCGTTTTTTTCATTGCGGCAGTCTAAAAACAGTGGCGATGTGCGTGTGCCGCGATGGATATCAGTACTCTGTTCTGCACGACCGCCCGATACAGACACGCGCTTCATTCCATCAACCCACCACATGCACTAAATGTCCGCGAAAGCGTTTACGGTGCATTGCATAATAATAATAATAATAATAATAATAATAATAATAATAATAATAATAATAATAATAATAATAATAATAATAATAATAATAATAATAATAATAATAATAATAATAATAATAAAACAGACCCCTGGCCTTGAAACATGAATCCACGGCTTCGAGGCTTACTATTTTGAGCAGAGTTCTGGGCTAGTTGGTAATACATGATAACTGGGAGGCTTAGCGCGGAGCAGACAAGCGCTCGTCCTGTGTGCCTCTCTTGTCCTTGTCTGTTCCGCGCTAAGCCTCCCACCTATCATTACTATTTTGAGCATAGCGTAGATGCACAGAGAAGTAGAGAGTGCCGGCTGCGCACGCGCATTAGCCCTACTTGGCCCCACTAATGCCACTGCGTGTGCGCCGAAGGAATCCGGTAATTCGGTTTACATGTAGGCAAGCACTTTTCTCTTGTCACAGTGAAATGCGCCCAGCTGCCCTCCCGGCGTCACTTTGTTTATGTTACGCTGTCTGCAGTCGAAACTTCTCTCTTTCCATGCAGCGTAGTGCGGTCAACTGTCCCACCTTTGCGATGTCCATACACGCTTCGTAAGTGACCAAATACAATTAGACAGACGTACAACGGCTGTTACGCTTCATTATCGTTTCATTACGATGATTATCGGTGATGATGTCTGGTTTTTGATTATCTATGAGCACATATTTGTAATGTTTATAAGCATGAAAAGCACTGAACCAGAACAGTGTACATTCTCATTTCAGCTAACGCTCGACATTCGGTTTAGCAGCGTCGAATTCCTTCGTTTCTTTTTTTTTTTTTTTCATCTGTACTCCGTATGCGACGTCGTCCTTTTGCAGTTGGTTGTATTTCTTGTAGCGGCTGCGAAGCTACATTCAAAACGGTGCTTTCCGAGAGGACAGCTGCACCTGAGCACACGTGTGCCACTGAAAGCTCTAGGGAACAGAGCACGCACCAACGAAGAGGTGAAGGAGCCAACCACTCGATACCGCCGGCCGAAACTATTTCTTTTGGTCTACTGTCCTATTCCTTTTTCGACCAATATTTGAGAGTCGTATGACGCACATAGCATCTAAACGGTGCATCATACGCGTGGTGCGCCAGCTGGCGTATCGTGATGTCACGTGCGAGCATTTTTCGCGCACACCATGCAGCATAACGTGGCGATATCCGTAGCACTCGCTGTCAAACACACTATGTCTAGGTTTTGCGAGAAATACCACTGGACCAACTGCGCGCACGGATGAAGAACCTCGTCCAAGCAACCTGCAATCTGTCAAGGCATGTCTTAATTTTGATAAATTTGCACTTTTGTCGCCAGCCGAAAAGCAAGCCCGAGACATGTAAATTTACCGGAAGATTCTGCGCATTCTGTTTGGTTTATGCTAGCCGTGTCGCTTGCTATACGAGCCTGAAGCGCCTAGCGAAATACGAATGCGTGAGGGAAAAAGTACAGGACCACAAAATAGCGCAAAGCCCCTCAGCGATTGGGCGTGAAGGTTAGCGGCTTAGCACTACAGGCGAGCGTCCACTGTTCACACACAATGCAGGGGTGCAAAGGGTGATGCGGTGACCATGTGCAGGTTCTTCGTGCGAGCGAATAGCCCCCGAATAAACCACAGTCTATGCGCGCAAAACATGTGCACGCACGCAGTGTGCGTGTCATGTCTTGTCACCTAAAAAAAACTTTCACTCCGCGGTCCTTCCCTAATGAACTGTTTGTGTTTCCGCTTTGAGTAGATGCGTCTCCTTGTGCTAAGAACCAGTGGTGTCTCGCACCACGTTCTCAATCGAGTGGTGCCTCCAGGTATTCATTCATTCCTTTCACTCCACTGACACTCTCTGCTTTCCTCTAGATCATGAATTGTAGCCTCTGCATCAGGTGAGAGAGTTGTCGAAATTCTTCCTCTATGGAATGTTTGAAACCGGATCTGTTGCAGAAAGAAGTTGTTTCGACAGGCAATGAATTTTTGAAAAGTGTGACACTCACCTCACAAACAGCAATGCAAATAGCAACAAGCAAAACATTTCACAGCACAAAAGTAGTATAGGTGGGTTGCAGAAACCTAGAAGTCAGCAGAGCAAAACCCCTTCACCATGGCAGCCAAACCTGTTTTGAGGGCAGAAGTTGGGTGTCCAGGCTGATGTCATGCGCATACGTGTTGAGCAGAATTCCTTCACTATTGAGAGCCTGGAGGAGGTAGGGGCAGGGGAGGTGTTATGAATGGCACACACAAACGGAGGGGTTCTTAATCCCATAATTGCGACAAGAAGAAGAGGGGTGCAGGAAATGGAGGTGGCCATTATTGCCACAATAGACGTCTCCTGCACTGCACCTGATTTCTGCCCCCAAAACAGGTTTGGCCGCCATGGTGAAGGGGTTTTTGCACTGCAGTGAAGCTGACTTCTAGGTTTCTTGACTAGCTTCAATGCTTTGAAGGAGTGTAGTCACGCGCGCCTCTCCTGGCAATTGAATGAACTCACACTTTTGCTGCTTTTACCTAGATGGCGCTAGCAGTAAAAACCTTTAATGACCGAATACAGGTGCAAATACTAATTATCACCATGGTTTGTGCTTCTTATTTTAACTTTATTTTACAGTAATACAATATTAAAAAAAGCCAACTCAAACAAGGCTCACATTGTTGAGTATGACGGCCTTCTAGATTGAATGTCGTGTAGGAAAAATTGATTATATTTGAAGGCTCAGTATAATCGTGCTAATTGTATAAAGCGCAATTTGCGATCATTTTCACAAATAACTACTATTCTAGTTTCGCCACGCATGATTCCGAGGCTGTAGAATGAGCGGTTTTTCTGGTCAAGCTATGCGATGTGAGGCAGTATTGCGGAAATCTTCAAATTGGAAAGGTAATTAAAAACGAACTAGCGAATAAATTTCGATGAAACTTCGTACACTCAACTATTATAATGTGCGCCCGAAGTGGCAAAAAGTTTACTGCTGTGCACGTTGATAAAGCGCAGATATTCGTTCCCAAAATAGCCAAACTTTACCATGTTGAAAAGGCTGCCGATCAAATACTGATTAAATTAAAACTAATTACGCACCATTTTCCCTAATATAAATACCAATTGTATGTGTAGGCCAAAGGAAACTGTTCTAAGTGCAGCAGTTTCTTCAGCAAATTAATCCGAAATAGGGTATATCAACGACGCTAGCGAATTTGTCATCTGCAATACCACCTCTCATGCAGTTGATAACGTTGGCACACTAAAGCAGCGCACATCATTTGACAGAGCGTATATTAAGCTTTCGAATGATGCCTACATTGTGATGTTCGAAAAAGAACAACGCGCAGAATGCTCACGCAAACATTGCCTAAAATGGCACATTCGCGCTACCGGAGTGGGACCCCCGGCTTAAGGGCGCACGCCAGGTGTCTGCCAGCTAACTGCATAAATATCGCGTTGGTACCAATCAGCGCACGCACAGTGCCGATGGAAGGACGCCGATAACGCAACCGGTAATACTTTGCAAATTTTCTGGGCTGTTCTACGTCGCTATGGGAAAAGAGGAGGGATAGAGAGCAAAGCCTGCCGTTTCATCTCGCGGTCTAAATTCGCAGCCTTCTATCACTCTACACATTTCGGTGGAAATTTCTGTAACTTCGTGATGCGCTAAGCCGCTAATCTTGCTCCTTCTTTTTTTTTTTTTTCGCCAGTCCTCTTAACTGCCCCCTTTCCTTGCACCGTCAAAGCGTCCCGATCCTCTGTGGCTTGCAAATAAAGGGTTTACAAAAGTACGTCTCAACCATGAGCGGCACGCTGATCACGCGCTGGCCGCCATATTTTGTTTGCTCCATCCGTTCGCTTCGTGTCCGTGCGTCAGCGCTCGCCGTTCTGTTCGCGCTTTTCACGTTTTAACGTAGTGTGCTGTGCTTGGACCTCTCTTCGGTCCCTGGCGATTTCTGTTAGCGACGCCTAGAAGCGTATTTTGACAGCCGAGACGTGGCGGGGCCCACCGACCGCGCTGCCGAGCGCAGTTACAAATTGCTCTACGAGTCGTGCATGGGCCCCTCAGCATTCCGCAGCGTCATCCCTATATCCAGGTACAGTTTCCAGAGTTTTGTAATGTGGATTTTGTTGTTGTGCGCCTTTGCTGTTTACTTAAACGCCTATGAGAGATCATCGCGAGTTTGTTTGCTTGGTTTGCGCAATCACCGTCGGTCATCCCACTGGAAGATACTTGGTTGGTGAATGGGCGAGGGTGCATTTTATTTTATGATAAAAGGATCTTGCGTAATTTGACGTAAGTTGTACTGGCGCTTAGCACTTTCTTTCCCATGCCGTCGACGCAGTAGCTGGCATAAGTCTCGGAAATAATCGGGGACTGCATAAAAAAAAGTGCCATGGTAATTTGTGCTTCCAGTGACTGAATATTGATTGGTGTGCGATAGGCGATGAGTTAATAAAATCTTTGTAATTGATTAATCAATTGATGAAATAAAGAAACGAAAAAAGGAAAAATTGAAAAGTAAGGGTTTAAAGGTGTCAGAATGAAAAACCAGTGCTTGGTGATGCTAAGGAAGAAAATTTAGAATGTGTAATTGATTAATTCAAATAATTTAAGAATGTGTTCAAAAGTGTCAGATTGCTCAAATGGAAAGCCGATTTTTGCTGACGCATGCGTATTGGTGTATAAAAATATAAAACGTCAAATATAATAAAAATAAAGAAATGATAGAAATATAACATAACATATATAACATAGAAATATAACATACATAACCACATATAACATACTACACTTGTGTGTAGTATGTTACTTTCGATGAATTCATATCTCACTGCATTGTATTCATTTCGCCCCTCCTGCTAGGGCACAGTTAGGGCCTGCAGTATTTGGTAAATAAAATAAATAAAAGAGCTAGAATATAACACGTGAAGAAAGAAAGCATCGTGTGTGAGAGACACACTATCGCGTTATACCTTTAACGGCGGAGCTTAAGTGACCCCCTAATTTTTTTATAACGATACGATATAATATAAATCTGATTTTATGAACACAGCCATTTGCACAAAGCACAAACACTTCGCAGTAATGTGAGTTGACTTGTCAAATTTTGTTTCAGCCGAGTTCCTCCTCCTCCGATTTCCTCGAAGCTTCCAATGTCAGCGCTTTCATATGAGATTGCTACTTCAAATGTTTACTTTCTGACAAAGGGAATAAACAAGAAATCGACCTATTTAAAAATTCCAGTGAATTTCAGGTAGCTGTGAATTAGCGAACCATCGGGTGACTCGAAAAAAAAAAACACAAAAGTGAAGCGCACGCTTCGTTATTTTATCGGCCGCGCTGGCAGGTATAAAACCTGAACTGCGCGCTCTAGACGTGGACCGGTCGAAACGGGCTGCAGGTGAGCATGTTACAACACACTAGTGAGATGTCATTTTTCCTGCTTTTCTAGACGTCGCGGGTTTGGCAGCCGCACCTCGGGCGCACTAGACAACCGTATTGCTCTCTGCACCAAGCACTACCATTTCGTACGACTGTGAAAAGTAGTTTAGGTAATCATGCCCGTGTCTTAAATCCAATACACAATGCAACCTACGTACAAAATAGTTCAAAGAACGTATTTGTACAATAGTGTTCGTTCTACATGCATTGCTCCTTCTCCCGTGTCCTCCATCGCAGCATAAGCTTATCCTTCAAGTTCACAAGGCTCCATAGCGCGCAAGACAACCTTGCTGTTTTAGGTGATAGCACATTCGGTGAGCTAGCTCCCAGTCAGAGGGACGTGCAGTAATGCTTTACATGATGCAAGTGACCCTTGTAAAGTCGATTAGGACTGCAAACGAACTGTCGCATACACGTGTACGCCTTGATTCTGTGCGCGTCTACGACGGTGCGCTGGCTGCAGAAGGGCACGCAACAACATGCTGGCATCATTCCGAATAGAGCTTGGAGCTAACAGCGACTGCTGTGATGTTAAAGAATGAAACAATCGCTTGTGAGCATTCCAATGCACCTTTCGGTGCATGCACGGGTTCTACGAAGGCGCACGTTGACAGCGTACTCGATGGGAGGCGCGGGCGGACTGAACAAAACATGGCCGCCGCGCACAGTTTCTGTTTCTTTCACTAGATGGCGCTAACTTTTGTAAAGCCTCTCGGAAATGCGGTTTTGTGCCTAAAATCAGAGGTACAGTCGACATTAGAAATAAATCAGAGATCCGTTGGACGATTAGCACTAGGTGCCCACGGCAGAACTACAAATGAGGCGGTACAGGGAGATATGGGCTGGGCATCTTTCGAAGTACGGGAAGCTTAGAGTAAAATATTATAAGAGGAACGCCTGAGGAAATTGGACAGTAACAGATGGGCAGTTAAAGTATTTAAATACCTGTACTTAAAAAGCCTTGACTCACAATGGAGGAAAAGAACTAGGAAACTAACTAGTAAGTATGCTAGTCACAAGGACGGAGAAATAAAGAGCATTAAGCAACAGGTGAAAAACACCGAAGGTAACAATTGGACAAATTCGATGGAAAAGAAACAGAGTGTGGAATTATACCGAAAGTGGAAAATGCAGATCAGGAAGGAAGATTTCTTTGATAACTCAAGAGGCACTGCCCTACTTTTTGAAGCTAGATCAGGGTGCCTTAGAACACGCAGCTACAAAAAGAAATTTAACAATGGAGATGACGCATGTGTTGTATGTGTTAACTCCAGTGAAACTATTGACCATATTATACTCGAATGTAATGGTATCCATCCGGAAGTTGATGCAGGCGCAATCACTGTTCCTGAAGCTCTGGGGTTTAGAGATAACAGTAGCCGGGTGAATAAACCGGCGGTGGAAACTAGCAAAAAACGACTGGAAGATTGTTGGCTTAAAAGCAGAGAAGTGACATAATGTTAGTATTGTAGGAACAAAAATTTAATAAATAGAATGATGATTAAGATATAAGGAGAAAAATGAGCATGATAGCTACTGCAACCACCCCGTTTCAAAGGGGACGCTCCTATATTCCATCCATTCATTCATCCTCTATTCGGTTTTTTATATATCTGCAATCTTTGCTTGCAGTCTGTCCGGCGTGTCTTCCTTTCTCGGTATAACGAGCCTTCACCCATTGCTGTCTAAACGCCGGCTGACGAATTTTTACCTTCCAGTAGCCCGCTGTTGAGTGGAATATGCGATCGGACGCAGGCCAGGGTTAAGAAAAATAGAGGCCCTAGGCGCAGCCTTCTATCACTTTTCCCCTTTTGGGCGGTCCCCCGTGCTACACTGTGTGATACACAAAGTCTGTTAGAAACGTATCTCACCTTTGGCCGAATAAAAAATAACACACAACTGGAGCGTTGGAAACCCAATCACCCTAAAGTAGTCTACCTGGGGCTCCACACACTTCTCTCAGCGGTGCAGCCATTGTTGGAAGCATTCCGAGAAGGCCTTTGGGAATGAAGTCGATCGTTGCAACCATAATGTCCTCTCTTGTCTGAAACCGCGCTCCTTCAATGGCCCCTTGATTTTGGGAAAAAGCGAGAAGTCGCTGGGGCCAGGTGAGCAAGGAGCCTGTTGAACTACACGAGTCTGGTTTTTCGCGAAAGAAATGTGCAGGAGCGTAATTGTCGTGATGGATGCGCCAATTTGCTTTTGACCACAACTCCGGTCTCTTGCGCCGCACAATATAATGTAGTTAACCCCTGGTTGTACTCTTTGGTGATTGTTTGAACCTGTGGTGCGTACTCGTGCTGTACCACACCGCGAGAGCCAAAGAAAGCAGTCACAGCATCACTTCGACGTTACTGCTCACTTGGCGGGTGGTCTTGGTGACGTGGAATGCTTCCACTGTGGGATTTGGTTTCCGGGTCGCACCCGTACACCCAAGACTCGTCACCAATGAATAGGGTGCTCATGAAGTCTGGGTCACTGTTTGTGGAAACTAGAATGTCCTGTGAGACTTAACACGAAGTTGCTTTTACTCCACCGCGAGCAGCTTCGGCACGAATTTCACCGCTACTCTCTTCATTGACAGTGGAATACGCAGAAAAAGTGCTGATGCCCACCTCTTCCGCAATTTCTCGGATAGTCGCGCGACGGTCCTGCATCACCTCAGCGTTCACTTCGGCAATGACCTGGCCATGTATCTACATGTTAATTGATGGCCGACAGGAGCGTGGCTCGCTATTCATCGATGTGCGGCAATCTTTAAACCGGTTGTACTACTGTTTATCTGTGTGCTGCTCATGGCATCGTCTCCGCGAAAGCCGACTGAATCTTCCGAATGGTTTCCGTTTTGCTATCGCCCAGTTTTTTGGTAACACTTGATGCAGTACGCGCTGCTCCAGTCGCTCCGCCATTTTCCTTACAATTAAAAACGATGAGAGCACTGTGCACTACATTTACACTATACACTGCAGCGTTTCAAACTCTGCGTCCCAGCCACTGATACTATCAGCAGGTGGGGAAACATTCGCGCATGCGCACGAAGGTTCAAGGTCGGCTGATGCAAGCGCGCTTGTTTCATATCCATCAGGAGTTAGCAAAGAAAAAAAAAAGGTCGGTTGCTTTTCTAACAGACCTCGTATGCCCTCGTTTCATTTTAAGCGTACTATATTTATACAAGAACGAAGTGCGATCAGACAGGAATATTAACACTAAACAAATGCTGCCATTAAAGCCCATACAAGGAGCTAACAGCTAGGAGACAATTCCAGCAGCCACTGTGACACGTCCTTCCTATTTTCCTCTCTGGAGAGGGGGTGGGAAGACAACAACCGGACCCCTACAACTGCTGTTAACAAGGTTGCCTCCCAGTCTTCTCAAATAGTGAGAGATGACGTTAGTGCCGATAGTGCTTCGAGCGGGTCTAAATGCTGCAGCGTTGAGCAAGGAGAGTTCTTCAAGAAAGAAAACATATGGCTCAGCTTCGTGGACGGAAATTTGAAACGCCTGTAATGCTGGAAGTTTAAATGTTCGTGCAGCCTCGTTCGAATTGCCAGCGAATGGGCAGACGGGGAAGTCAAGGCATCCGCGGGGACGGCAAAGAAAAGCGGCAGAAAACTCTGCGGAAGAAAATCTACCAGCACAGGAACTCAGACGCGCACCTCAAAGCAATTGAGATCAAGAGAACAGCCAAGAAAAAGCTGAAAGGGGCCTTCTCGGAGCAGTTGAACGAGCACCGCTAAGAAGAATTTTCGGATCGCTTAAAAACAAACGAATAACTGCCGTCCTTTCAATGATTTCAGCGATGAAATCAATGTGCAAACTGCCAACGGCGTGGACATAGGCATGATTTTGCAAACGAACGTAGCTTGTGCAAGCATCGTCGACCACATTGGAAAGGAAATTACAAAGAATTCTGCAAAGCGCTGATAGAAGGAAACAGAAAGCTCTCCGTCCTGATTTACGAAAGTACCATCAGCAAGCATTGATCGTGTACCTGCGCTCGGACCTTCGTAACGCGTAGCCGAGAACTGTTTTTCTCGACCTTGTGAAGGTAACAGGTGGAATGGCCGCTGGCATAAAGGATGCTCTGCTGACGTGCCTCAAATCACACGGCTTAAGCGTGGACGTGTTAAAGTACAATTTCATAGCGCTTGCTTGCGACGGGGCGTCGGTGATGCTTGGGAAGCGTTCGGGCGTGGCGAAGCTTCTGGAGGATATATTTCCTAACATCATCACATGGCACTGTTCGTCGCACCGGCTGGAGTTAGCTGTTGGAGACAGTTCGCGACGTCGAAGGTATGAACCACTTCAAGATCTTCATGGAGAAGTTTATTGCTTGTACAGCAGTTCTCCAAAAAACCGCAGGGAGTTGCAGAATTGTGCCAAGGAATTGAACTCATCCCTCTTTTTCATAGGGAGGGTTCTGGATACCAGGAGGGTGGCCTCAAGTTTCAGGTCCGTGAATGCAGTGATGTCGTCCCCTGCTTTGTACCACCACTTCTTGAAGTGTTCTGAGGAGAAAACACGAGATGCCAAAAAGAGCGTAGTATAGAGGGCTGGCTGAACGGAGTTCGTCCAAAATTCGCCACTTATAACTTGGCCGAACTTCACGAGCTTTCTAACTTTCAGAGGAAAGAGATTAACCTATCCGACGCACACAACTTTGTAGCAAGATAAATTGCAGTTTTTGAAGCTGTGAAAGCTGTGACCAGGAAAAATGTTGCAAATAAGTGAATCAGAAAAAAAAAACAAAAACAAAGTGCTTCAAAGGCATACAACTCCACCCTGGTCGAAAATGCGACCGCGCGATTAACGCTGCGCAGTTCTACCGGAGCTTGGCTGATAACTTTTGACCACACAGTCTTTTGAAATACCTGCAACAATGACCAGCATGTGGCCACTTACAAAGAATTGATTCAAGACATTCAGATGTTGGTTGCTTCGACCTGGCCCGTTGAGCTGGACGTTCTTTACGACGAGGACGAAATAACTCGCTCACCCCAGAGACTTCTATACATGAGAAGAATGCTCGGCATGGCTTCAAGGAGTAAATTGAAAACGGTGGAAAAACTATTCCTGCCAAGCGAGCTCGTGGTGGCTGTCAACTGCATTCAAGTGTCAACTGCCGACTCTGAACAAGGGTTCAGTACCATGAATAGTATCATGACGCCCTTGAGGTCGTCGTTGTCAACGCTCGTTTTCATTGAGGTGAATGGTCCACCGCCCTAACGTTTCGATCCTGATCGATACGTGACGTCGTGGCTTTTGTCAGGAAGGCACTCTGCACTAGAGACTCGAGCTCCAACCCGAAAACCAGAGGTCTGAACTTATGAAGAGAAGAATTTCTGGAAGGTCTTGTAGAGACTTTTATCTGGTCTTTCACGTGATCTCGCCTGCAGTGACGGCCCCATGAGTAGGCAACCGAACACAATACACTCAGCCATTATTTTGAATTCATAGCCTCTTGGCAGGTGCTATCCTATTCAGAGTGTGTTGCTCCTGTGCATTGGTATGTTTTGAGCGATGCTGCGTGTCGACCAACCGACAAAACGGCGAAGACTTCGATCCGAATGAAATTTGTTGAAATTTTACTGCCCTTCCTCCGGACTCGTTCTAAGTCTGTGACAGCTGGGCAAACTTGCATACTCTCTTTATTTGGGTAGTTTCTTCTGCGGGAACTTTAGTTGATTGACGGTAGAGATATTCGTGATTTAAGAAGCTTTAAATATTTTGTTTAAGATTGCAGCAGTCAACCCTGTTTCGCTAGATATAGTGTTCTTTGCTTTTGTTTTGCCTTGAGTAAGCCCTGCTGTCAATCGTTTAACTCGCTTTATTCAATGGTTTTAGTTCGAAATTGCTACTTGTCATCACACGCTTATTTCCCTTATAAACTTAGGGTGTGTAAAATTTCCGAATGTTTAAAATGATCGCGCGGGCATCGGCAATTCTCAGCGCCCTGCGGCGCGAACCGGCGAGATCGACAGGAATTAAGTCCATGCTTGTCACCTGCCAAGGAGACCAACCTTGTTCTCGTAACATATATTTTATTTTTGTTGGTTCACTTGCACATTTCTTTTGCTACTTATTTTCCTCCGTTTTGTTGACTTCCTTTACAGTGCAATTAAAACTCCTGTTTATGTATAAACTTTACATAAACCACATTTCTGCTTGCAAAAACCTTATTGACATTTATTTTAACTTTACAATGTCTCCGTCTCAACAGCTTGTCGAGACTTTTAAGAGATGCTAACTTTATCCATGTTTTAAAAAATGGTATAAAGCAGTGGTTTCATGAATCGTATACGTACGTTAACGATGGTTGATTTGACACAAATATATTTTACTTCTGATACCGTGGAGCGCACCGGCAAAGCATGTTAAGGTCTGCGTCATATTTCTCAATGCGCTTCGTATAAGGCTCTCTTACAAACTGAGCAAAAAAACAACAAAAATAAAACTTAAAACTTTTTTTTCTGCGTTGTATATACCTATATGCGTAAAATATGCTGCGAACTGCTTTCTCTCTCCCTCTTTATTTCTCTTTCCATCTGT
The DNA here is from genome assembly GCF_055883805.1 of Amblyomma maculatum. Lineage (NCBI taxonomy): Eukaryota > Metazoa > Arthropoda > Arachnida > Ixodida > Ixodidae > Amblyomma > Amblyomma maculatum. The sequence continues at coordinate 29,741,398 of NC_139348.1, forward strand.
GCTCTAATCACTAGACTCCGATGGAGTCAGACTTTTAACCCTGACCATATATGATACAAGACTGCGCTGTTGAAATCCACTTTACAGGACTCTTTTCATTAACTGCATCGTCTTACGCTGGGCAAGAATTCAAATTTGTTTCCCACGAGTACGCGTGGAGTAGTGGCTTGCGCACTTGGTTGAGGTTAGGAGACAGGGATCGTGGTACGCGCTGCGATTGCTGGTGGAGGGTTTTGTTTTATGGTCATACGTTGTCCTGTGGCTTCTTGAAGGTCGGTAATACGTAAGTTGGGCGAGTTGAGGATATATGTTCCATATCCACAGCGCCGTAAACGGGAAAAAGGGGAGGAAAGAAATACAAAGGTCAGACGTGAGCCGTCGCTGACCTTGGCCCGAGGTGGCATATAAAGCCTCTCGCCTAAAAAATTTGCCAACAATTACGTTACTTTTTAATGCGAAATTTGAGCGCAGCTCATCAGCTGTTTCACCTTTTCGATAGATTGGGGTAAAGATTTTGAGCAAGACATGCATGTACAATTAGACATTTTTTTTTAATTTTCACACATATATTCCTTCAAGAAACACTCCACTAACAGTTCTTGACTGTCATGAAGGAAGCTTTTTGGTGGGAAAAATGAAGAGAGCAATTAAGTTATCAGGAGGTTGCGGGAGGCAGCGCGTGGGCCCATAGGAACTCTGCGCGGCGAAGACATAGCAGCGACTGATTGATGCCGCTGACGCCGCTGGCGAGTCAAGGCAACGTCGCTCTCCGTTTCGGCTTTTACACTCCACTAACAGTTCTTCACTGTCATGAAGGAAACTTTTTGGTCGGAGAAATGAAGAGAGCAATTAAGGTATCTGGAGGCTGCGGGAGGCAGCGCATGGGCCCATAAGAACGTTGACCGGCGAAGAGATAGCGACTGACTGCCGCTGACGCCGCTAGCGAGTCAAGACAACGTGGCTATGCGTTTCGGGTTTTTCAGACCCACACCGCCTTCCTCCTTTTCGTTACGACTCGGTTAAGTTGCCCGCAGAGATTGTGACAGATACTGCGCCTTCTCTGTCCTGCAAGCCAATTTGAAACACCTCTGATGCCTGCTGTGCTGCGTCTGCTTCTATAGACCAACACCGTGTTTGCAAGCAAAGGGGGCGCTCACGGCGCCGCAGCCGACTGGGGGTGAAAAGTAGAGTTAGCGCCTATAGGAATATATGGGCCCGAAATATTTCAAAGCACTTTTCGCTTTTGCGGTGGTGGTGGGGGTGAAAAATATTTATTGTACATTTTGAAGGTTTGTTTGGCGATGAGCCTTAAAGGCCTCGGCCTTACAATACCGGGTGGTGTCCCTAGTCAGGGACCCCATTGGCGGTTGCCGTCGCCCGCGCACGCCGCGTTAAGGTCCTTTGGGCCTGTAGGTCGCACCGACCGAGCAGGGTCGCCTCTCAGTCCTCCCGGGAAGGGTTAGAAATGGGGGGAAGGGATGGGTTTCGTTGGGAGGCCCATACCTTGTGGTAGGTGTCAGCCACCCCCCCGCAGTACTGGCACTGGCCAGTGAATTGGGATTCAAAATGTTGAAGTACTGCCGGGCACAGCATCGCGTTGTTGAAGAGGCGCAGGAGCAGCATCTCGTTCGCTTTTCCCAACCCTTTGCAGGGGTTAAGGTATTTGCGATGCGAGTTTTAATAAAAAAATTATATCTTTGAATGTGTAGGCCGGATTGGAATCGATGTCCTCAGCCGATTCGAGTCCCGAGGAAACTGCCCGGAGAAAAAGCGCGCGGGCGGCTATGTCAGCTGCCTCGTTTCCTGCAAGACCCTGGTGGCTAAGAACCCAGGCACGCGGGGTTCGTGTCCCGACTACGATTTTGATATATTCACGGGGCACCTATGGTATTAATAAGGTCGACTCAGCGAAGATGAGACTGACAAAGTGTGTGTGTGCTTGGCGCGTGCTCGGGGCCTCAATTCCTGGCAGTGGTCTCTATGCTTTGATGTCCGAACGCTTTGTGTTTGTGCCCAGTTCTGTGTGAGTGCACCAGTGTTTACTAGTGTTTACGTGGTCTGAACGCCTCCTGCCTCGTAACAAGTTGGTGGAGGTGCTGGGAAAGCTTACCACCGCGCCGGTCTTGGCACACTTTGATATGTCAACTCCTACGGAAGTCCATGCTGATGCCAGTGGCCATGGCATCGGAGCCATACTTTCCCAGCGCCAGTCCGGCACTCATCGTGTAATCTCCTTTGACAGCCGCCTCCTACCCCTCCAGAGAAGAACTCCATTACCGAACGAGAATGCTTGGCCCTCGTCTGGGCTGTTGGAAAATTTCGACCCTGCCTAGATTGCAGGCCATTCACAGTTGTCAGAGATCATCACGCACTGTGCAGGCTTTCTTCTCTGAAGGATCCTATTGGTCGCCTAGAGCGTTAGTCGTTACGACTCCAAGAGTATGACTAAACTGTGATATGCGAATCCAGCCGGTTGAACAAAGATGCCGACTGCCTCTCTTCCTGTTGTCCAGACTGATACTCCCGCTAGTGCATGCGCCAGTGATCTGTTCTCTCTATCACAATTTGCAACTGTTGGAGAACAGCGTCGAAATGTTGATCTTCTCTCTGTCATTAATCGCCTAACGTCCGCCCAAACCGACCCTTCACTGAACCGCTTTGCTCTCGTTGACAGCATTTTATACCGCCGGAATGTTCAGCCTACTGGTCCTGACCTTCTCCTACTCGTCCCCAAGCACTTACGAACAGTCGTTCTCCACGAACTCCACGATCTCCCAACTGCTGGCCATCTAGGTGTTACTCGCACGCACGACCGCATCCGTCGTCGGTTCTTGTGGCCTTGCCTCTACCGCTCAGTGCACCGTTACGTGCTTGCAATTAGTGTCAGCGTCGAAAGCGGCCCGCGTCTGCCTCTGCTGGCTTTCTCCACCCCATCGACATCCCTCCGGAGCCATTATACAGTGCCGGCTTGGACCTTCTCGGACCTTTTCCTGAGTCCACTTCTGGTAATAGATGGGTCGCAGTAGCCACAGATTATGCCATCCGGTACGCGATAGCTCGTGCGCTCCCCACGAGTACTGCAGCTGATGTCGCCGACTTTCTTCTTCGCGACCTCATTCTTCATCATGAAGTTCCCCGCCAACTTTTCACTGACCGTGGCCGCACCTTCCTTTCAGCAATTGTGGACGACATTCCTCGCGCGTGCTCAAATAGACATAAGCTGACAGCCGCTTACCACCCCCAAACTAATGGCCTCACTAAGCGCACTCTCACTGACGTGCTGGTCATGTACGTCTCCTCGGATCAGCGTGACTAGGACGTCCCCCCCCCCATACATTATATTGTAGCCGAAGAAGAAAAAGTGCAAGCGTTCGATTAAGAAAGAAGACGGTGATGCGGGCAATCCTTTTTCGGTGTTCTGGTGTCCCCGCCGCCGTCGCGCTGGTTCGTGCTGCTGGCCTGCTGACCTGCGGTCGCTTTCATCGTCCCGTCCTTTGGCTAGGACGTGACATTTGGTGGAGTCGCCGGGTATGAAACCCATGCAGCGCAGCCCTACGCGTAATTCGAGCCCGGTCTTTAGTCCAGGCCGCCGAATTTTCGTAGAATCTGCTGCAGTACCTGAAAGCCGCGCTAGTCGACGTCTACAAGGCCAAGCTCCGGAATTCGGACTCTTGCCTGAGGAGAAGACCGGCAGGGCTAACGTCACCATGGTCTTCCAGTCGCAGGAAACCGACAGTGCGGCTGCTCCGCGGATCATCTACGTGCCGGTGACCCCAAGGACTGTCATCCCGTTTCGTGGCGATGGCCTGGATGATGTTGAAGACTGGGTTCAACATTACGAACGGGTTGCGCGCCACAACGGGTGGACCCCCGAACATTGCCTCAGAATATCTACTTCTCTCTGGAGGCAACGGTACGCTACTGGTTCGAGAACCACGAGGCTTCGTTGACTTCTTGGGAATTCTGTAAGAACGAATTGGTGCGCACGTTTGCCGACCAGCACCGGCGACAGCGCGCCGAAGATCTCCTTCATGCTCGAATTCAGGGCATTTTAGGCAACATAGCGCAAAGAAGACAACAGAATGAGGGATATTCAGGGCCCTGCCAAAAGTGTGAGAAGCTTTGTAGAGGACGTGCTGCGCCTAAGTGCTCGCGCCGACCCACAGGCAACTGAGGAAAAAAAAGTGCGTGCCTTGATGCGGGGCGTCCGAAAAAAAATCTTTGGCGGACTTATATGCGATCCGCCGATTACAGTAGCCAGTTTTGCGGCCGAAGCCACTAACATTGAGCGCGCATTGGCCACAAGAACCAACCACTATCAGCGGCTGAGCACTTACCCCAACGTCTCGAGCCTTGCCTCGTCTCGCCCTAGTGGTGCTGGCCTCACCGGCGTCCGCGAAATCATTCGAGAAGTCGTGCGCGAAGAGCTCCGGAGGTTTTTCCCAGCTCCTGAGCAGCCTTCACCACTATCCATCGCTACGGCCGTTCGTGAGGAAATGAGACAGGCACTCACACCCGAAGCCATCTCTACTGGGCCAGTGATTGCTGCTGCAGAACAACCGGTTGAGAATTATGCTGCGGTTCTCGGTGGGCCTCTGCCTGTACCTCATCAGTACCAAAGGGTTGCGGATCCTGGACCTCGGCGCCGTGAATTCTTGGCGCAACATAACACGTACTCGGAGCCGCAGAGACGACGCAAAGCAGATATCTGGAGGACTGCGGACAGCCGTCCGTTGTGTTTCGACTGTGGTGAACCTGGGGGGTGGGGGGGTAAATCCGATCTGGCGACCTTCTCGTGGTCCCCCCTGCACGTTGAGTGGTCCAAGGTGGTTTCGGCTGCCTGTCTTTGCTCAATGACTGACAGCCAGCGGTCGGTATGGGTTCAGCCGGAGCCCATACTGAGGGGTGGCAAATCCCCGAGGAGTTCCCAGCGTACTCCCTTGGCATTGTGAGCGTGCCATGCACACGTTAGCCCGTTGCCGGAGCGGCGGCAGGTCCAGAGTGTGTCTGGGCGGGGCGCGTGTAATTCGGAAAGAGTCCAGTTTGGAGTCGGATGGCAGGCCAAGGGAACGCCCTGCCCGCTGCCAAGAGAACGGCGGCGTAGCTGCGGAGCGAAACTCGGCTAGCTGAGTTCATGCTGGGCTCTCATTCAGCATCCAAGTTGGTCGGCAGGCCAAGCGAAAGTCCTGCCCGCTGCCGAGGGAAAGGCGGCGTAGCTGCGGAGTGCGGTTAGGAAACGCAGTTAGCTAAGTTTGGATGCTGAATAAAGACCAACATACGCAGCGGTCGGCAAGTCGAGGAAAAGCCCTGCCCGCTGCCTAGGGAACGGCGGCGTAGCTGTGGAGTACGGTTAGAAAACACAGCTAGCTGACTCTGCATGTTGGACCAAAAATTCCCCTCGTGCCTAAAGGTATTACCCAGCCGCAAACGCGTTGGTTTCCGCTGCCGAAGAGAACGGGGCCTCGACGGAAGCCTGGCGGCTGGGGCGAACCTAGCTCGGGTTCTGGGGAACTCACATTTGGCTTGAAAGAGCGGAAAGGAGATGGAGAGTAGCTATATGCTAGTAATGCCGAAACTTGGGAAAAGACTGGTGGAACACAGGTGGAAGCGCCTAGTACGGGAATGCCTAAAGGCTGAGTACACACCTTGAAGGGAAGGGTGCAGGAACGGTGTGAAAGCCGACCTCGGAAACGATTAGTAGCCGGTGAACAAATCGCCAATTGCTCACGTGGGAAGAATCCTCTGTAGGATACAGGGATTTCCAGCACTAGAGCGGACATAAGCATTGGATGGGATTAAAACGTTTCCTTTGGTTCCCAGGACGCCGATGAAATGTACCTTCCAACATGCACTGTCGAGCGAAAACCATGAAAGAGTATCCATCAGTGTGCGCCAGATAAAAGTCTGGCCACTTGCGGAGTACCTTGAAGTAGGCACGAACGTTGCGAAATCTATCTCTTCGTACTTCAACTAGAGTCGGGGGGGGGGAACCGAGCTGGGGGGACGGGGAACCTCAAAAGCGGCTTCATGTAGGGAACCTGTCTCAGAAGCCAGAGACCCGCAAACGCATTGCGGTGGTGGAATGACCCAAGGGCCGAGGGCCGCATATTCGGCTAAGAGCGAGTGCTCGCCCTCTACGGAGGCCCATATGGGAGCTCGACTCAAATTGTCTGACAGTCAAATCCTACGCTGCCCACATTCCCCTCCAACTTCCCATAACCCTATCCTATTTCCCATTACCCTACAACCCAACCCTTCCGCTACTTTCCAGGAGAGATACGTAGGGTCTCCCCGGGCCCGCTTCCTCGGCTGTGGGTCGCTTTGTAGGACCTCCCCCTTTTATTTAATAACTTCCAACCAAAAACTTTTGTCTCATTGACCTATATTCATTTATTTTTCGAATTGCGGAACTTTCTCTCCCCGCGATACATTAGTGGTGCGGGCGGAGTCTGACTTTGGACTCCATCTTACATTGTGTGTGTGTGTGTGTGTGTGTGTGTGTGTGTGTGGGGGGGGGGGGGGGGGGGGGGGGTAGGTGGGTGGGTGGGTGGGTGGTGGACCTGACCACATGTACCGCTGCTTGCCCTACCGAGATCTCGGCCTGCGAGGATTCAGGCGGAGCGACCGACTACCTCGTTACAGTGAACCTCGAGATATCCAGGAGTACCTTCGACGCACTTCATCTCCGATGCGAACCGATGACCGTGCATATCTTCCACGCTCTTCATCGCCGATGCAAACTGACGACCGTGTATCCCGTTCGCACTCGCCACGCCGCCCTCCAACGCCTCCTCACGGGTCTCGCCGTGAGAGCTTGTCTCCTCTTCCTCGTCGGGAAACCCGAGTACGGCGACGCCTGGAGGTAGCATCGCCGAATTCGGCCGAAAGAAAGAGCCTCCACGTACATCAGCATCTGACACCACGGACAACGGCACACGCGGAAACGTGAACGGTTTTGCGGCCTCTAGTAATGTATAATCGACGGTCACTCGGGCATTGCACTCGTTGACACTGGCGCCGATTACTCGGTATTCAGCGGAAAGGTATGTCGCCGACTTCGCAACGTGACCACGCAGTGGGTGGGCCTCCGATACGAACCGCAGGAGGCCACCTCGTAATTCCTGTCGGAAAATACAGCGCCCGCGTCGAAATTAATGATGAGACGTGTCCCGCCGAATTTGTGATCTTAGAGAATTGCTCCAAGGATATTATTCTCGGAATGGACTTTCTTCGTGAATATGGCGCAGTCATTGATGTAGGGCAGAATAAGTTGACCCTCCGAGCCCGTTCTTCATCGCCGAGGTTTCGCAGAGCCATCCCAGTTGCGCTTAAAGTTGATGCCGAGCATGTTCACTTGCCACCGCTCTCGACAGTATTTCTACCTGTTCGAGCCGAGAACCCCCGCATGTGGCGAATGCCTCCTGGAAGGAAGTGTACAAATGTTGCTTTCGAAGGGAATTGGTGTTGCGAGAGGAATAGCCGATGTTCAGGGAGGACGTGCGAACATCTTGGTGACGAACTTTTAGGAACGAGCCGCAGCACGTGACACAAGGGGCAGTTATAGCCCATATAGAAGAGATAAGTGACGCTCGTGAGGCTGTTGTGTTGCCTGAGAGGGATGATCCGCCAGAACCGCACGAGGAAGATAAACGCTTACAACTTAACATCGAGGAAAAACTTCGAGTCGTCCCAGACACGCGAATTACTCGAACTTATGCATCGTTGCCGCGATTGTTTTTCAGCGACATCCAGGGTTCGCCAGACGCCCGTCGCGAAACAGAATTATTGTCTAAGTCGCGGCCCACCCGATTCGCCAACCGCCGTACCGAGTTTTCATCAAGGAAAGAAAAGCAATACAGGACCAAGTGCGGGAAATGCTACATGACGATGTTATCCAGCCTTCAAACAGTCCGTGGGCCGCACCTGGGTAAAGAAAAAAGACGGGACGCTTCGGTTCTGTGTGGACTACAGGCGACTCAACAAGGTAACAAAAAAAGATGTATATCAACTGCCGCGAATCGATGGCACCCTCGATCGGCTTCGTCACGCCCGGTATTTTTCGTCTATCGATTTGAAAAGTGGATACTGGCAGATCGAAGTGGCTGAGCGAGACCAAGCGAAGACTGCGTTTATAACACCGGATGGCCTTTATGGGTTCAAGGTTATGCCATTTGGCTTATGTAGAGCGCCCGCGACATTTCAACGCGTCATGAACTGAAGTGGCAGACGTGTCTAGTTTATCTGGATGACGTTGTTATCTTTTCAAGCACCTTCGCTGACCATCTTGTGCGCCTCGAAGCTATTTTTCGTGCTATACGGAACGCCGGACTCACGCTCAAGCCTTCGAAATGTCGATTCGCCTATGGTGAGCTGAAGTTTCTTGGGCATATAGTTAGCCACAGAGGAGTAAAACCAGATCCCGAGAAAACAGCGACAGTGGCTTACTTCCCGCCACCGTCAGACAAAAAAAACTGTCAGAAGCTTTCTTGGTCTCTGCGCTTACTTCAGGCGTTTCGTTCGCAACTTCGCCCAGATCGCAGCGCCACTTATCCACCTTACGAAAGATAGCGTCGACTTTGTGTGGAACGAAGAACAAGAGGTAGCATTCAGGCAGCACGCCCTTTTATCACCACCTATATTAGACCATTTCTATCAAAATGCCGACACTGAACTGCACACGGACGCCAGCAACAAAGGACTAGGGGCAGTTCTCGTACAATTCCAGGGTGGAGCTGAGCGGGTAATTGCGTACGCAAGCCGAACTCTTTCTAAGGCGGAAGACAATTACTCAACAACAGAAAAAGAGTGCCTCTTGTCATCTGGGCCATAACCAAGTTTCGGCCCTATCTGTACGGCCGCCCGTTTCGTGTGGTCACCGACCACCATCCGCTCTGCTGGCTAGTCAGTCTTAAGGATCCTGCGGGCCGGCTTGCGAGGTGGAGCCTTCGGCTACAGGAGTACGAAGTCACGATAGTACATAAATCCGGAAGAAGACATCATGATGCTGACTGCTTCTCTCGAGCACCTGTGGTACCGTCGTCAGGAGGCGCAGAGGGTGAGGAAGACAGCTTCCTTGGGGCCTTGAATCCGGAAGATATGGCAGATCGGCAACAACATGATTTACAGCTTCGTCAACTGATGGCGCATCTCGCAGGAGACGAAGGTGGAGCACCTCGGGTTTTCCTGCGTATTCTCCCCGCATTTAAGATCCGGAATGGTGTCTTGTGCAAGAAGAATTTCGACAGCAGCCAGAGATCGTTGCTTCTTGTCGTGTCGGAAGAGCTACGCAGCGAGGTCACTGATGCGTGCCACGACGATCCTACCGCTGGTCATCTAGGATACAGCCGAACGCTTTCGCGTATTAGACAAAAATATTACTGGCCTAAACTCGCAAAGTACGTGCGTCAGTATACAAGAACCTCCTATTCGACCGGCGGGTCTTCTCCAGCCAATTGAGCCACCGAGTGCTCCGTTTCATACCATTGGAATGGATTTTTTGGGCCCATTTCTGACGTCGCAATCAGGCAAGAAGTACATTATCATTGCGACGGACCATGTAACGCGCTACGCGGAGTCTCGCGCACTTCCATCGGGGACGGCTGCCGAGGCAGCGAAATTTTTCATCGAGGGCATAGTCCTCCGGCACGATGCCCCAGTAGTGCTAATTACTGACCGTGGCGCCGCGTTTGTGGCGCAACTCACTCAGGAGATCTTGCGTCTAAGCTGCACCAGCCACCGCCGAACCACAGCGTATCATCCGCAAGCTAATGGACTAACAGAGAGGCTCAACAGAACTATAGCCGATATGATTGCCGTGTACGTGGACGTCGACCATCGGAACTGGGACGAGGTATTGCCCTATGTCACGTTCGCCTATAATACCGCAGTCCAGGAGACCACCCGTATGTCCCCTTTCCAGCTAGTGCATGGAAGGCAAGTCACCACCATGCTTGACGCTATGCTGCCTCACGCCCTGCCAGACGACGTAGCTGATGATGCTCGGCTAGTATGCGAACGTGCAGAGGAAGCTCAGCAACTGGCCAGACTCCACATACGACAGCAACAGCGTATACCGATGCTCGTCACTACAATCTCCGGAGACGTGACGTCAATTTCCAGCCTGGAGACAAGGTCTGGGTGTGGACACCAGTTCGCCGTCGAGGGCTTTCAGAAAAACTCATGAAGCGGTATTTCGGGCCGTACACAGTTGTTCGTCGCATCGGTGAACTTAATTACGAGGTGCTGCCCTGTGCAACGCAACTGTCGTCACGCCGTTCCTCGCGTCCTGACATAGCGCACGTAGTGCGGCTTAAGCCGTATCACTAGTGATCAGTGCTAGAAAACTCCGCAGGGGGCATCTGTTAAAGCAGATGTTTGCGTGTACTGTGCGACACCACGACCCCGAGCACCCATGCTTAGCCGTGCGTGGCATCGCCGTGTCTGGGGAAAAGGGGATCCTGGTGGTTGAGCCGATGCCAAGTGTTTGGACCTTTAAGGCCCTTCGGCGGAGGCAACACACCACATTGACCCACGCTTCCCATAGACGGCACCTCTGGGCTGACCCACCCGGGGGAAATCGGCAGTCGCCCTTTCCTGTCCTCCCTGCCATCTTTCACTTTCCTATCGCCTTTCTTACAACTGTCCTGTCTCCTCTTCTTTTCTTGGTTTTTTCCTTATTCAAGGCGGCAAGGGTTAACCTTGTGTGGCTAACCATCCTGTTTTATGCCATATTTGGTTATAGTCGGGGTGTACAGCTGACGTAGGCAGGGCTGCTTCGAAGTTCCTGCCGCGTCCCCTCGTTGGGCTCCATGGTGGGTGGCTGCCACCCCGGCCGAAAAAGTTTTTTATATGGCTACCTCTCTACTACTAAATGATCGGCCTCAGAAACGAGGTCGCACCGACGTCACTGTTCAATTCTTTCAAACCAACAGCATGAACTTTCCACGCTAACATGTGATCCATAGTAAAGACCAAGAGAAGACTGCCCGAATTGTATAAACATTCATAGTCTCTAAGACCATTACTGATGTTATAGGACCCGGATACAAAGTCAAAAAGTTGCCAAACGGTGATCTGCTACTAGAAATACTCTATAAACGCCAATTTGAAAAACTGCCTCGACTAACTTCGTTTGGAGAAATCCCCCTAACCATCAGTCCCCATCGCGCTTTGAATACCGCTCGTGGAGTAATCTCAGACTATGACCTCATACACTTAACAGAAGAGGAACTGCTTGAAGGACTGCAGGAACAGAGTGTGACAAATGTGTACAGAATAAAAATACGGCGCGATGGGAAAGAAATACCGACTAAGCACTTCGTACTCACATTTGCCTCCAGCAAACTTCCAGACACTGTTGAAGTGGGATACATGAAACTAAATGTCAAACAGTACATCCCCAACCCACGTCGTTGCTACAACTGTCAAAAGTATGGCCACGGTTCCCAGAGCTGCAGGAGCCAACAGACCTGTGCGAAATGTGCTTCGCATGAACATGCTGCCGAAAACTGCCAAAACGAGTCATATCTGTGCGTAAACTGTGAAGGTGACCATGCAGCCTATTCACGAACCTGTCCTACATGGAAAAAGGAAAAAGAAATTGTAACACTGAAAGTCACAGAGAACATTATCTCCAAAGAAGCTCGAATCCGACTGTCATTGCTTCACTAACCTGCATACTCTGTTGTGGCGCAAGAGGACGCGGCGCCGCAGCAGGCTTCAGTAACTGCCCAGGTCAACAACAGTGAGCCTGGCGCAGGGGCATCTGAGCCCCAGCTGGCAGTGGCTCGTGCTACTCAACCTCACACCAAGCAGGCCGTGCGGTCTGTTCAGCCGACCGGCCTCAAGGCCGCCCCGCACACGGGGAAACCAAACTCAAATATCTCTGTGCGTTCCGCACGGACGTCCATTGCATCAGAAGATGCAATGGACGTCCGAAAAACCGATGAGAGCACTGCGCACTACACTTACACTATACACTGCAGCGTTTCAAACTCTGCGTCCCAGTGACTGATGCTATCAGCAGGTGGGGAAACATTCGCGCATGCGCACGAAGGTTCAAGGTAGGCTGATGCAAGCGCGCTTGTTTCATATCCATCAGGAGTTAGCAAAGAAAAAAAATGGTCGGATGCTTTTCTAACAGACCTCGTATGCCCTCGTTTCATTTTAAGCGTACTATATTTATACAAGAACGAAGTGCGATCAGACAGGAATACATTAGGGAGTTTTAGATTAGGGGGACCCAATCGGTTAGGGGGATAGGGTAATAGCAGGGCGCGAGTTCGCATGCGCAGAACCCAAGCGGGCCTTGGGTTTTTGGGTCAGCGGACGACGGTCACCCTATCTCGGCGAAATAGCGTGGACCCTATAGGGAACCAAAGCTGGAGTTGGCTTCGCGACGCCAGCGCTCGGTTTCCAGAGGAGCGGAGAGGAACTACAAAACCTACGCGCATCCGCACCCGCGCTGCGCGTGGCTGTCTGCGGAGTCTGCGCAGCCTGCTCGCTCGGGAGCGCGTGCTACGTTCAGCCGCGCGTGCACGCGGAGCGGGAGAAGGAGAGTGAGGACGATGGGGGTTGGTGGCGCGTTCTCGCGCGCAAAGCCGGCGCTCTTTGCCAGTGGGATTTCTTAATTTTGCTTTTTTCTGTGCCCCGGCTGACTGGAGGCATGTTTTTTATCGGTGCTTTTGAAAGCAAGAAATTATGCTTAATTGATCGCCAGACATTGTTTTCAAAGAGCGCTTGTTGGCAGGCTCAGACATACATAAAAAAAAATGAACGCGAATTCGTTGCTTGAAGGCGGGAGGCAAACGACAGGTATCTTGAAGGACTTGAGGCGGCACCTCTTGATGCCTCTGTCCATGTTCACAGAATGAAGGGTCCAGCCTTCGAGTGCTCCTTCCTTTCCCTTTGTGACTGGTCACTTGAGAGGGGCCTATTCAGCTCTTTGGGGACAAACGTTGTAGGCAGTGCTGCCGGCGCCGTGGGGCCTGTTTTCGGCGCGTTTAGGATGCGTTCCCTACAAAGGCACAAAGCATGCCGCCTTACCCTTTGGTTCCTGCCGACACCGGCCAGGGGAAGTTCACTGCTGCGGCGCTGCCATCCGAAATCAATGACCTAGCTACCGTTAACGATGAGGGGTTTCTTAACGACCTGGGTCATTCCCCAGAAGCCGAGGCATGCCATTTTTGCGGCAGTTTCCTCTCCACGAGACGAACAGCGAGGAAATGTCTGACGACTTTCCATGCAGACGGGGACATCTCTCCACGGAAATCTTTGTCTTCTTAATTCCACTGTTACGCTGCGAAATTCCTAGTTCAGTTATCTCCTATAGCGAACGCGCAGTTTTGAGCTCCCGAAGCAGGATCGCGTATGAGGATAGGATGATTGACGTAAAGTGATCGCATTAATGACGAATATCTGTTTCTTGAGGCCGACCCGGTTCCACGATGGCTGCTTCAGCACCGCCAGGAAGTACGACACGAACGGTACGAGATATCCCCCCCCCCCCCAAAAAAAAAGGCCCACAGCCATCCCGTTACCGTTTCCACACAAGCTTCGCGAAAAAAGTGCGCCGTCATTATTTTCCTTCTAGTTCTTTTCTTTCTTCTTCCCCCCTCATTGTTAGAGCGCGACGGTGGCCACAATGCGGCCGGAGGAGGAGAGAAACAACCGAACGCGCGCGCGCAAACACGTGCTAGAAAGCAGCGCGGAGCAGACGACAACATGCTTTTCTATGCGGTGGCTAGCAGACGACGCGGCCGGGCTGCGCGTAGATTTTGACGGGGTCTCCATGGAGGGCGCTGACGCACAGAGTGGCGCAGCGCCCCCTGGCCCAGGTTTTCTCCCCTATCGCCGGATAGGGTCGGGGAAAATGGCGGCATCCGGCCAAGCGGCGGCCCTCGCCTCGGCACACATTCGTCGTTACCGCTCCATGGTGTCACGCGTTCAAGGCAAACGAAAGGCCGACGAAGCTTGTGCTATGTCTCATGATGCCCGCACCACCAAATGTAAGCGATAAAACTCCCCATATTTTCTGATTGCTTCCAGATTTACCGAGCCGCTAGGCTTAGCGAGTTCGCCTTGTTTGGTTGCCATGGGGACCAGGCGTCAGAAAGCGCGGAAGGTTCAAATGTAGTTTCCCGGCTCAGCCTGGATTATTAAAGATTGGCCGATTTCGTCTTGTCTGAAGAAAAGACAGCAGCTTCTTTTTAATAAAATAGCATTGGTTGGCTTTTATATATTTATATACTTTTCACGGTTTACCGTCTGGGCGCTGCAACCGACAAACGCAAGCCCCGCTCCGCTGCGTCGGTAAAACCCTGTTCTAAAACTCGCCGGTCGGCTCGAACGTTGCGCCACGGCACGTCTTTTCTTCGGGGCCCCATGCCTTGGGTTCCCCTAGTCTAAAACTCCCTATTACCATTAACACTAAACAAATGCTGCCATTAAAGCCCATACAAGGAGCTAACAGCTAGGAGACAATTCCAGCAGCCACTGTGACACGTCCTTCCTATTTTCCTCTCTGGAGAGGGGGTGGGAAGACAACAACCGGACCCCTACAACTGCTGTTAACAAGGTTGCCTCTCAGTCTTCTCAAATAGTGAGAGATGACGTTAGTGCCGATAGTGCTTCGAGCGGGTCTAATGCTGTAGCTTTGAGCAAGGAGAAACGTTCTTCAAGAAAGAAAACATATGGCTCAGCTTCGTGGATGGAAATTTGAAATGCCTGTAATGCTCAAAGTTTAAACGTTCGTGCAGCCTCGTTCGATTTGCCAGCGAATGGGCAGACGGGGAAGTCAAGGCATCCGCGGAGACGGCAAAGAAAAGCAGCAGAAAACTCTGCGGAAGAAAATCTACCAGCACAGGAACTCAGACGCGCACCTCAAAGCACTTGAGATCGAGAGAACAGCCAGGAAAAGAAAGCTGGAAGGGGTTTTCTCGGAGCAGTTGAACGAGCACCGCTAAGAAGATTTTTCGGATCGCTTAAAAACAAGCAAAAAACTGCCGTCCTTTTCATGATTTCAGCGAAGAAATCAATGTGCAAACTGCCAACGGCGTGGACCTAGGTATGATTTTGCAAACGAATGTAGCTTGTGCAAGCATCGCCGACCACATTGGAAAGGAAATTACAAAGAATTCTGCAAAGCGCTGATAAAAGGAAACAAAGCTCTCCGTCCTGATTGACGAAAGTACCACCATCAGCAAGCATTCAACTCTGATCGTGTACCTGCTCTCGGACCTCCGTAACACGTAGCCGAGAACTGTTTTTGTCGACCTTGTGAAGGTAACAGGTAGAATGGCCGCTGGGATAAAGGATGCTCTGCTGACGTGCCTCCAATCACACGGTGATGCTTGGGAAGCGTTCGGGCGTGGCGAAGCTTCTGGATGATACATTTCCTAACATCATCACATGGCACTGTTCGTCGCACCGGCTGGAGTTAGCTGTTGGAGACACAGTTCGCAACGTCGAAGGTATGAACCACTTCAAGATTTTCATGAGAAGCTTACTGCTTGTACAGCAGTTCTCCAAAAAACCGCAGGGAGTTGGAGAATTGTGCCAATGAATTGAACTCATCCCTCTTTTTCATAGGGAGGGTTCTGGATACCAGGTGGGTGGCTTCAAGTTTCAGGTCCGTGAACGCAGTGATGTCGTTCCCTGCTTTGTACCACCACTCCTTGAAGTGTTCTGAGGAGAAAACCCGAGATGCCAAAAAGAAAGTGCAGTATAGAGTGCTGGCTGAACGGAGTTCGTCCAAAATTCGGCACTTATAACTTGGCCGAACCTCCCGAGATTTCTAACTTTCGAGGAAAGAGATTAACCTATCTGACGCACGCAATCTTGTAGCAAGACAAATTGCAGTTTTTGAAACCAGAAAGCTGCGACCAGGAAAAATATCGTTGCCAATAAGTGAATCAGAAAAAAAAAAAACAAAGTGCTTCAAAGGCATACAACTCCACCCTGGTCGAAAATGCGACCGCGCGATTAACGCTGCGCAGTTCTACCAGAGCTTGGCTGATAACGTTTGACCACGCAGTCTATTGAAACACCTGCAACAATGACCAGCATGTGGCAACTTACAAGGAATTGATTCACGACATTCGGATGTTGGTTGCTTCGACCTGGCCCGTTGAGCTGGACGTACTTTACGACGAGGACGAAATAACTCGCTCACCCCAGAGACTTCTATACATGAGAAGAATGCTCGGCATGGCTTCAGGGAGTAAATTGAAAACGGTGGAAAAACTATTCCTGCCAAGCGAGCTCGTGACGGCTGTCAACTGCATTCAAGTGTCAACTGCCGACTCTGAACAAGGGTTCAGCACCATGAATAGTATCATGACGCCATTGAGGTCGTCGTTGTCAACGCTCGTTTTCATTGAGGTGAATGGTCCACCGCCCCAACGTTTCGATCCTGATCGATACGTGACGTCGTGGCTTTTGTCAGGAAGGCACTCTGCACTAGAGACTCAAGCTCCAACCCGAAAACCAGAGGTCAGAACTTAAGAAGAGGTGAATTTCTGGAAGGTCTTGTAGAGACTTTTATCTGGTCTTTCACGTGATCTCGCCTGCAGTGACGGCCCCATGAGTAGGCAACCGAACACAATACACTCAGCCATTGTTTTGGATTCATAGCCTCTTGGCAGGTGCTATCCTATTCAGAGTGTGTTGCTCCTGTGCATTGGTATGTTTTGAGCGATGCTGCGTGTCGACCAACCGACAAAACGGCGAAGACTTCGATCCGATTGAAATTTGTTGAAATTTTACTGCCCTTCCTCCGGACTCGTTCTAAGTCTGTGACAGCTGGGCAAACTTGCATACTTTCTTTATTTGGGTAGTTTCTTCTGCGGGAACTTTACTTGATTGACGGTAGAGATATTTGTGATTTAAGAAGCTTTAAATATTTTGTTTAGGATTGCAGCAGTCAACCCTGTTTCGCCAGATATACTGTTCTTTGCTTTTGTTTGCCTTGAGTAAGCCCTGCTGTCAATCGTTTAACTCGCTTTATTCAATGGTTTTAATTCGGAATTGCTACTTGTCATCACACCGCTTATTTCCTTTTTAAACTTAGGCTGTGTAAATTTTCCGGATGTTTAAAATGATCGCGCGGGCATCGGCAATTCTCAGCGCCCTGCGGCGCGAACCGGCGAGATCGACAGGATTTAAGTCCATGCTTGTCACCTGCCAAGGCGACAAACCTAGTTCTCGTAACATATATTTTATTTCTGTTTGTTCACTTGCACATTTCTTTTGTTACTTATTTTCCTCCGTTTTGTTGACTTTCTTTACAGTGCAATTAAAACTCCTGTTTATGTATTAACTTTACATAAACCACATTTCTGCTTGCAAAAACATCATTGACATTTATTTTAACTTTACAATGTCTCCGTCTCAACAGCTTGTCGAGACTGTTAAGAGATGCTAACTTTATCCATGTTTTAAAAAATGGTATAAAGCAGTGGTTTCATGAATCGTATACGTACGTTATCGATGGTTGATTTGACTCAAATATATTTTACTTCTGATACCATCGAGCGCACCGGCAAAGCATGTTAAGGTCTGCGTCATATTTCTCAATGCGCTTCGTATAAGACTCTCTTACAAACTGAGCAAAAAAAAACAAACAAAAAAAACTTAAAACTTTTTTTCTGCGTTGTATATACCTATATGCGTAAAATATGCTGCGAACTGCTTTCTCTCTCCCTCTTTATTTCTCTTTCCATCTGTGCTCGAATCACTAGACTCCGATGGAGTCAGAATTTTAACCCTGGCCATATATGATACAAGACTGCGCTGTTGAAATCCACTTTACAGGACTCTTCATTAACTGCATCGTCTTACGCTGGGCAAGAATTCAAATTTGTTTCCCACGAGTACGCGTGGAGTAGTGGCTTGCGCACTTGGCTGAGGATAGGAGATAGGGATCGTGGTACGCGCTGCGATTGCTGGTGGAGGTTTTTGTTTTATGGTCATACGTTGTCCTGTGGCTTCTTGAAGGTCGGTAATACGTAAGTTGGGCGAGTTGAGGATATATGTTCCATATCTACAGCGCCGTAAACGGGAAAAAGGGGAGGAAAGAAATACAAAGGTCAGACGTGAGCCGTCGCTGACCTTGGCCCGAGGTGGCATATAAAGCCTCTCGCCTAAAAAATTTGCCAACAATTACGTTACTTTTTAATGCGAAATTTGAGCGCAGCTCATCAGCTGTTTCACCTTTTTGATAGATTGAGGTGAAGATTTTGAGCAAGACATGCATGTACAATTAGACTTTTTTTTAATTTTCACACATATATTCCTTCAAGAAACACTCCACTAACAGTTGTTGACTTTCATGAAGGAAGGTTTTTGGTGGGAAAAAGGAAGAGAGCAATTAAGTTATCAGGAGGTTGCGGGAGGCAGCGCTTGGGCCCATAGGAACTTTGCGCGGCGAAGACATAGCAGCGACTGATTGATGCCGCTGACGCCGTTAGCGAGTCAAGGCAACGTGACTCTGCGTTTCGGCTTTTACACTCCACTAACAGTTCTTCACTGTCATGAAGGAAACTTTTTGGCCGGAGAAATGACGAACGCAATTAAGTTATCTGGAGGTTACGGGAGGCAGCGCGTGGGCCCATAGGAACATTGACCGGCGAAGACATAGCAGCGACTGATTGAGGCCGCTAGCGGGTCAAGGCAACGTGCACGGCTCTACGTTTCGGCTTTTACACTCCATTAACAGTTCTTGACTGTCGCGAAGGGAACTTTCTGGTCGGAGAAATGAAGAGAGCAATTAATGTATCTGGAGGTTGCGGGAGGCAGCGGATGGGCCCATAAGAACGTTGACCGGCGAAGAGATAGCGACTGACTGATGCCGCTGACGCCGCTAGCGAGTCAAGACAACGTGGCTTTGCGTTTCGGGTTTTTCATACCCACCCCACCTTCCTCCATTTCCTTACGACTCGGTTAAGGTGCTCGCGGAGATTGTGACAGATACTGCGCCTTTTCTTTCCTGCAAACCAATGTGAATCGCCTCTAATGCTTGCTGTGCTGCGTCTGCTTCTATAGACCAACACCGTGTTTGCAAGCAAAGGGGGCGCTCACGGCGCCGCAGCCGACTGGGGGTGAAAAGTAGAGTTAGCGCCTATAGGAATATATGGGCCCGAAATATTTCAAAGCACTTTTCGCTTTTGCGGTGGTGGTGGGGGTGAAAAATATTTATTGTACATTTTGAAGGTTTGTTTGGCGATGAGCCTTAAAGGCCTCGGCCTTACACTAATGGGTGGTGTCCCGAGTCAGGGATCCCATTTGCGGTTGCCGTCGCCCGCGCACGCCCCGTTAAGGTCCTTTGGGCCTGTAGGTCGCAGCAACCGAGCAGGGTCGCCTCTCAGTCCTCCCGGGAAGGGTTAGAAATGGGGGGAAGGGATGGGCATCGTTGGGAGGCCCATACCATGTGGTAGGTGTTAGCCACCTCCCCACAGTACTGGCACTGGTCAGTGAATTGGGAGTCAAAATGTTGAATTACTGCCGGGCAGAGCATTGTGTTGAAGAGGCGCAGGAGCAGCCTCTTGTTCGCTTTTCCCAACCTTTTGCAGGGGTTAAGGTATTTGCGATGCGAGTTTTAATAAAAAAAATTATATCTTTGAATGTGTATGCAGGATTGAAATCGATGTCCTCAGCTGATTCGAGTCCCGAGGAAACTGTCCGGAGGGAAAGCGCACGGGCGGCTATGTCAGCTGCCTCGTTTCCTGCAAGACCCTGGTGGCTAGGAACCCAGACGAGATATCAGCACGCGGGGTCCGTGTCCCGACTACAATTTTGATATATTCACGGGGCACCTATGGTATTAATAAAGGTCGACTCAGCGAAGATGAGACTGACGAAGTGTGTGTGTGCTTGGCGCGTGCTCGGGGCCTCAATTCCTGGCAGTGGTCTCTATGTTTTGGCGTCCGAACGCCTTGTGATTGCGTCCAGTTCCGTGTGGGTGCACCAGTGTTTACTAGTGTTTACGTGGTCTGAACGCCTCCTGCCACGTAGCATCTTGGTGGAGGTGCTGGGAAAGCTTACCACCGCGCCGGTCTTGGTGCACTTTGATATGTCAGCTCCTACGGAAGTCCGTACTGATGCCAGTGGCCATGGCATTAGAGCCATACTTTCCCAGCGCCAGTCCGGAACTCATCGTGTAATTTCCTTCGCCAGCCCCCTCCTACCCCCCTAAAGAAGAACTCCATTACCGAACGAGAATGCTTGGCCCTCGTCGGGGCTGTTGGAGAATTTCGACCCTGCTTATATGGCAGGCCATTCACAGTTGTCAGAGATCATCACGCACTGTGCTGGCTTTCTTCTCTGAAGGATCCTATTGGTCGCCTCGAGCGTTGGGCGTTACGACTCCAAGAGTATGACTAAACTGTGATATGCGAATCCGGCTGGTTGCACAAAGATGACGACTGCCTCTCTTCCTGTTGTCCAGACTGATATTCCCGCTAGTGCATGCGCCAGTGTTCTGTTCTCTTTCACCATTTACAGCTGTTGGAGAACAGCGTTGAAATGTTGATCTTCTCTCTGTCATTAATCGCCTAACGTCCGTCCAAACCGACTCTTCACTGAACCGCTTTGCTCTCGTTGACAGCATTTTATACCGCCGGAATCTTCAGCCTACTGGTCCTGACCTTCTCCTACTCGTCCTCAAGCACTTACGAACAGTCGTTCTCCACGAACTTCACGATCTCCCAACTGCTGGCCATCTAGGTGTTACTCACACGCACGACCGCATCCGTCGTCGGTTCTTGTGGCCTTGCCTCTACCGCTCAGTGCACCGTTACGTGCTTGCAATGAGTGTCAGCGTCGAAAGCGGCCCGCGTCTGCCTCTGCTGGCTTTCATCAGCCCATCGACATCCCTCCGGAGCCATTATACAGTGTCGGCTTGGACCTTCTCGGACCTTTTCCTGAGTCCACTCCTGGTAATAGATGGGTCGCAGTAGCCACAGGCTATGCCACCCGGTACGCGATAGCTCGCGCGCTCCCCACGAGTACTGTAGCTGATGTCACTGACTTTCTTCTTCGCGACCTCATTCTTCATCATGAAGTACCCCGCCAACTGCTCACTGACCGTGGCCGCACCTTCCTTTCAGCAATTGTGGACGACATTCCTCGCGCGTGCTCAACTAGACATAAGCTGACGGCCGCTTACCACCCCCAAACTAATGGCCTCACTGAGCGCACTCTCACTGACATGCTGGTCATGTACGTCTCCTCGGATCAGCGTGACTAGGACGTCGCCCCCCCCCCATACATTATATTGTAGCCGAAGAAGAAAAAGTGCAAGCGTTCGATTAAGAAAGAAGACGGTGATGCGGACAATCCTTTTTCGGTGTTCTGGTGTCCCCGCCGCCGTCGCGCTGGTTCATGCTGATGGTCTGCTGACCTGCGGTCGCTTTCATCGTCCCGTCCTTTGGCTAGGACGTGACATTTGGTGGAGTCGCCGGGTACGAAACCCATGCAGCGCAGCCCTACGCGTAATTCGAGCCCGGTCTTTAGTCCAGGCCGCCGAATTTTCGTAGAATCTGCTGCAGTACCTGAAAGCCGCGCTAGTCGACGTCAACAAGGCCAAGTTCCGGAATTCGGACTCTTGCCTGAGGAGACGACCGGCAGGGCTAACATCACCATGGTCTTCCAGTCGCAGCAAACCGACAGTGCGGCTACTCCGCGGATCATCCACGTGCCGGTGACCCCAAGGACTGTCACCCCGTTTCGTGGCGATGGCCTGGATGTTGTTGAAGACTGGGTGCAACATTACGAACGGGTTGCGCGCCACTACAGGTGGATCCCCGAACGTTGCCTCAAATATCTACTTCTCTCTGGAGACAACGGTACGCTACTGGTTCGAGAACCACGAGGCTTCGTTGACTTCTTGGGAACTCTGTAAGAACAAATTGGTGCGCACGTTTGCCGACCAGCACCGGCGACAGCGCGCCGAAGATCTCCTTCATGCTCGAATTCAGCGCATTTTAGGAAACGTAGCGCAAAGAAGACGATGACAGAATGAGGGATATTCAGGGCCCTGCCAAAAGTGTGAGAAGCTTTATAGAGGACGTGCTGCGCCTAATTCTCGCGCCGACCCACTGGCTACTGAGGAAAAAAAGTGCGTGCCTTAATGCGGGCCGTCCGAAACGAAATCTTTGGCGGACTTATACGCGATCCGCCGATTACAGTAGCCAGTTTTGCGGCCGAAGCGACTAACATTGAGCGCGCATTGGTCACAAGAACCAACCACTATCATCGGCTGAGCACTTACCCCAACGTGTCGAGCCCTGCCTCGTCTGGCCTTAGTGGTGCTGACCTCACCGGCGTCCGCGAAATCATTCGAGAAGTCGTGCGCGAAGAGCTCCGGAGGTTTTTCCCAGCTCCTCAGCAGCCTTCACCACTATCCATCGCTACGGCCGTTCGTGAGGAAATGAGACAGGCACTCACACCCGAAGCCATCTCTACTTGCAAGTGAATGCTGCTGCAGAACAACCGGCTGAGAGTTATGCTGCGGTCCTCGGTCGGCCTCTGCACGTACTATACAGTACCAAAGGGTTGC
Source organism: Amblyomma maculatum (assembly GCF_055883805.1). Classification (NCBI taxonomy): domain Eukaryota; kingdom Metazoa; phylum Arthropoda; class Arachnida; order Ixodida; family Ixodidae; genus Amblyomma; species Amblyomma maculatum. Next base: position 29,763,953 of record NC_139348.1, read on the forward strand.
GGATTCTGGACCTTGGTGCCGTGAATTCCTGGCGCAACATAACACGTACTCGGAGCCGCAGAGATGACGCAAAGCAGACATCTGGAGTACTGCGGACAGCCGTCCGTTGTGTTTCGACAGTGGTGCGGGGAGTCTACTCCAATTAGACTCAACTACACTCTGTGGTGAACCTGGGGGGGGGGGGGGTAAATCCGATCTGGCGACCTGCTCGTGGTCCCCCCTGCACGTTAAGTGGGCCGAGGTGGTTTCGGCTGCCTGGCTTTGCTCAATTACTGACAGCCAGTGGTCGGTATGAGTTCAGCCGGGGCCCATACTGAGGGGTGGCAGGTCCCCGGGGAGTTCCCAGCGTACTCCCTTGGCATTGTGAGCGCGCCATACACACGTTAGCCCGTTACCGGAGCGGCGGCAGGTCCAGAGTGTTTCTGGGAGGGGCGCGTGTAATTCGGAAAGAGTCCAGTTTGGAGCCGGTTGGCAGGCCAAGGGAACGCCCTGCCCGCTGCCAAGGGAACGGCGGCGTAGCTGCGGAGGGAAACGCGGCTAGCTGAGTTCATGCTAGGCTCTCATTCAGCATCTAAGTTGGTCGGCAGGCCAAGGGAAAGTCCTGCCCGCTGCTGAGGGAAAGGCGGCGTAGCTGTTGGGTACGGTTAGGAAACGCAGTTAGCTAAGTTTGGATGCTGAACAAAGACCAACATGCGGAGCGGTCGGCAGGTCGAGGGAAAGCCCTGCCCGCTGCCTACGGAACGGCGGCGTAGCTTTGGAGTACGGTTAGAAAACACAGCTAGCTGACTCTGTATGTTGGACCAAAAATTCCCCTCGTGCCTAAAGGTATTACCCAGCCGCAAACGCGTTGGTTTCCGTCGCCGAAGAAAACGGGGCCTCGACGGAAGCCTGGCGGCTGGGGCGAACCTAGCTCGGGTTCTGGGGAACTCACCTTTGGCTTGAAAGAGCGGAAAGGAGATGGAGAGTAGCTATAAGCTAGTAATGCCGAATATTGGGAAAATACTGGTGGAACACAGGTGGAAGCGCCTAGTACGGGAAGGCCTAAAGGCTGAGTACACACCCTGAAGGGAAGGGTGCAGGAACGGTGTGAAAGCCGACCTCGGAAACGGTTAGTAGCCGGTGAACAAATCGCCAAGTGCTCACGTGGGAAGTATCCTCTCTAGGATACAAGGACCTCCAGCACCAGAGCGGACATAAGAATTGGGTGGGATTAAAGCGTTTCCTTTGGTTCCCAGGACGCCGATGAAATGTACCTTCCAACATGCACATGCCGAGCGAAAACCGTGAAAGAGTATCCATCAGTGTGCGCCAGATTAAAGTCTGGCCACTTGCGGAGTATCTTGAAGTAGGCATGAACGTTGCGAAATCTATCTCTTCGTACTTCAACTAGAGTCGGGGTGGGGGAACCGAGCTGGGGGACGGGGAACCTCAAAAGTGGCTTCATGTAGGGAACCTGCCTCAGAAGCCGGAGACCCGGCAAACGCATTGTGGTGGTGGAATGATCCAAGGGCCGAGGGTCGCATATTCGGCTAAGAGCGAGTGCGCGCCCTCTACTGAGGCCCATATGGGAGCTCGACTCGAATTGTCTGCAGTCAAATCCTACGCTGCCCACATTCTCCTCCATCTTCCCGTAACCTTATCCTAATTCCTATTTCCCATTACCCTACAACCCATCCCTTCCGCTACTTCCCAGGGGAGGTACGTGGGGTCTCCCCGGGCCCGCTTCCTCGGCTGTGGTCGCTTTAGTAGCACCTCCCCCTTTTATTTAATAACTTCCAACCAAAAACATTTGTCTCATTGACCTATTCATTTATTTTTCGAATTGCGGAACTTGCGGAGAGATTTTTTGTCCAACAGGACTGCGGAGCTTACTATAGGAGAACTCAAGTCGGAGCGCATACCGCTGGGAAACAGTGGCACGCCGCAGGGGTTAGTGTTATCCCCTTTTCTATTCAACGCTTCGCTGATCACGCTCCCTAAAAAGCTTGACGCTATACACGGTATTAGACACACCATATACGTTGATGACGTCACGATTTGGACGAGTGAGGGATCAGACGGGCAAATCGAGGAAGCCCTACAAGGGGCGGCAGACGTCGTAGACGCCCACGCCCGTTGGGCAGGACTGGAATGGCCCCCACAGAAGTCGGAGCTGTTGGTGATCCGTAACGGGATTGCAAAACAAAGCCGAACAAGATACAGCTAGAAATCCGGGGAAACGAAATACCGGAGGTAGAAACGATACTGGTGCTTTGGATGTTTATGCAATCGAACAGGTGCAACAAGGTAATGTTGAAAAGGTTGTCGACCTCGATCCAACAAACCATACGGCTAATTAAGCGCGTGGCGACTAGGCGACAAGGTATGGGAGAGCGCGATGCATGTCGGCTCGTTCAGGCTTTTGTCCTCAGTCGGCTCGTGTATGCAACCCCCTACCTGGACCTCAAAAAGGCCGATAGTGAAAAATTGAATTGCCTGATAAGGCAGGCATACAAAGCGGCTCTCGATCTCCACAGAAACACGTCCACCGCGAGACTTCTATCACTAGGGGTCCACAACATCCTCGAATAGCTCATTGAGGCACAATTAACATCGCGAGAGCAACGGCTCAGGCAAACTTAGGCGGAGCTTTGTATCCTGAGAAGCTTAGGCATAAGGGGCGAGGACCCTTCAAGGCAGGTGATCTTTCCGGTAGAGTGCGTGAACGCATTCGGGTCGAACCACTCCCCAAGAACATGCAAGCGGATCGCCACGAACGTCGGAGGAGGGCCAGGGCGAAGATGTTAGGCAAAAAGTATTAAGGGGATGATAGTGCCGTGTATGTCGATGCGGCAAAATACATTACAGGAAAGGAGGCTTTCGCTGTGAGCGCGGTTAGCATCTGCCGCAGGGTAGCAGCTACGGTGGTCACGGGCCGAGTAGAAGAAGCAGAGGAGGCCGCAATTGCCCTAGGAATTGTTCAAAACGGAACCAGCACTATTCTCAGTGATTCCAAAACGGCCCTTCGCAACATCGCCAGGGGTCGTATCTCCGCCACTGCATTCAAAATTCTTAATGCGTTGCCAAAAGATAGGAACGTAGTGGATCTCGTATGGGTCCCGGCTCACTCGGGCGTCCCGGGGAATGAGGCCGCTCACCGATATGCTCGAGGTTTTGTCAGCCGAGCTGGTGAGGGGATCTCTGACGCGGGTGCCCAACAGAGTGAGATTCTGGATACCTACCAGGTCATTATCACTTACTACAAAGAGCTCAGGGCGACCTGCCTCCTCCGCACGCTTCGCTCAGGCGAGACCAGGCTACCACGTAGCGGCGGCTGCAAACGCGGTCGCAGCCAAACCCCTGGACTTATGCCAAGATCTTTCCCGATATATTAAATCCGTATTGCCAACTGTACGGCGAGCCTGCCACCTTAGACCATATAATCTGGGACTGCGCGGAAGATCCGCCTCCGGCAGATCTAGCACCATCTCCCTCGCTAGAACACTGGGAAGCTGTTATTGCCAGCTGGGACCCAGATGTCCAGTTCCGGGCCTCGGCAAGAGTGCAAGAGGTCGCTGACAGACTTGGACTGCCGGCCACCTGGGGCAGCTGAATGCAGCCCAAGGCAAATACCAATCGCTGACAAAGTTTTGTTTTCTCTCTCTCTCTTTCGGAGCCATTTATCACGTGCACGCATTTGTCCCGCAATATGCATTCGGGCTCAAAATGGCGGCCCCGCCGGGGTGGTGCAGTGGTAAGACGCCCGACTACTGTTCGTAACACCCGGGTACGAACCCTACCTCGGTGGCTGCGTTTTGATGGAGGAGAAACGAAGAATGAATGAATGAAAACTTTATTTCCTCCGAAAAGGAGCCCTTCGTCTCCCGCCCCCGGCACGCCGGCAGGGGAGCGGGTCAGGAGGGCCCCGCAGGCTGAGGTCAGGTGAGGTTACAAGCACTCTTCACGGCCTCAGCCGCCAGGCGGGTCGCGTGCCGCTGAACGGTAGGATCTCCGCTCCGCAGCCAAACCTCCCAGGCTTCTCTACTATCAATGTTAATGCCGGCGCCTGGGGAATCGGCGCATTGCCATATTACATATCTAGCGTGCCTTTTTGTCCGCAATTTTTACATTTAGAATCTTCTTCCTCCCCGGTCTGTGTTAAGAAAACCCAGACAGGGCAGATAGAGGTATCGGCTTGTAATCGCCTCCAGATGCGTGCTTCATTGTTAGCGAGAGACCGAGCTGGGGGAGGGTATACTTTTCGATCTAATTTGTAAGATTATGTGATCTCATTGTATGTGATAGCGCAATCTTTATTTCCCTTGCATTCTGGCTGTTCTACCGCTGCCCGGTGGTAGAGATCTCGGGCCAGCAGGTGCGCAGCTTTGTTGCCAGGGACAGATTCTTGTGCTGGTATCCATATGATGGATATGGTTCTAGTAATGGGATTTGTGAGAAGAATCTTTTTGGCCTCCTTTGAGATTCATCCGTTTGCAAAATTCCAGACAGCCGTTTTGCTCTCGCTGATCATAGTTTTGGCCTGTGTACCAGTGCTTGCGAGCACTATTGCGACCTCTTCAGATGTACTAATGTCACGGGTGCGTTGTGAGGCCGCAATTTTAGGTGCACCTGCTCCATTTACTACTGCCGAGACAGCTGCTCCATGTCGTCCGCATGATGCGTCTGCATAAACAACTTCGTCGACTGCTTTGCGTTTCATTCTTTTAGCGATGGCTTTGGCTCTGTGTTCTCTGCGTTCTTTGTTGTAGTCTGGATGCATGTTTCGAGGTAAGGGTGGTGCCAGTATGTGTTCCCTTATGTTGGGTGGGATAGATGTTTTCATCTGTGGGCCTCTGATTGGAGTCCGACCCAGTCTAGAATGGCTCTGCCTGTCTCCGTCTGACTTAGTCTTTCCAGTTGAGAGATTCTGACAGCTTAAGTGAGCTCTTGCCATGTATTATGAATCCCCATTTTCTTTAGCTTCTCTGTGTTTGTGGAGACAGGGAGGCCTAGTGCGCGTTTGACGCATTTTCGAATTATGACGTCGATTTTTTCAGGTTCTGTCTTTTTGAGATTGAGAAAAGGTGTGGCATAACATATGCGACTGATGATGTAGGCCTGTGTCATTTTGAGTAGACTACGTTCCTTGAGACCGTGTCCTCTAAGCGCTACTCTTCTGAATATGCCCGTAACTTGGGCTGCGTAGTTCTCCAATTTTTTGATGGTGTTTGTGTTCTGCCCTCTTGCTTGGAGGATCATTCCTAGGATTCTAATTCCCTCTACTTGTGGAACCGGGTAGTTTTCAACATTTATCTTTATGTCTGCTTTATTCTTCTTATATTTGGGGTTGTAGATGAATAGTTCTGACTTTTGCGGCGAGCGGGATAGACCGCGTTCCGCAGCGTACTCAACCACCTTATTTGCGGCAGCCTGGAGTTTGTTCTCTATTTCTGCGTCGCTACCATTATTTATCCAGAAATTTATGTCATCTGCGTACATGCTGAATTTTAAGTCCGGTATTTGCTTTAGTTGTGCTGGTAGCACCCTCATAGCAATGTTAAATAGAAAGGGAGACAAGACAGAGCCTTGTGGCGTTCCCTTGCTACCCAAGGTGATTGTGGGTGATTTGACGCTTTGAAAGCTCATGGTGACTTCTCTGTTAGTGAGAAAATCTTTGATATAGTTATAGGTTCTGATTCCAACCCCAACTTCTTGGAGACCTTCGGGCACTGCCTTATGCTTGACATTGTCGAAGGCTTTGGTTAGGCTTAGCCCCGGCCTGAAGCCCACCATTTCGTGTGGCCAGAGGTTCTCTTGCTCCATGTATTTGGTAAGTCTCGTCTGAATAACGCGTTCCATTAGCTTTCCCACGCACGAGGTCAGTGATATGGGCCTTGGGTTTTCTAGTTTTGGCGGCTTCCCCGGTTTGGGTATGAGGACTATACTGGCATTTTTCCATGCCTGCGGTAGTTGTCCAGTCTCCCATACCTTATTCATGTATCCTGTCAGGGCTGTGATTGACTCGTCGTCTAGATTTCTGATAATAGTGTTCGTGATACCGTCAGATCCTGGGGCTGATCTTGTCTTTAATGCAATAATCTCAGCTCGGACTTCAGCCCTGGTGATGGGGGCGTCTAAGTCTAGGTTAGGTTTCCCCTCATATGCTGGTAACGTTTCGGTTTCTGTTTGTTCGATGTAGATTTCGATTAATTTACTCATCAATTGTTCGTCCGAGCCTTCGAAGGCATGCTTAACTTTAGTTTGATTTACGTTGGCTTGTGCTTTAGATTTTTCCGGATCGAGCATGTGTCGTAGAATGTTCCATGTTTTGGAGAGGCTCATGCCTTGTTCCATTTCATCACATCTGCTACACCAGTTTTGTTCATTTAGTTTCATGGCGTATGTCTCCATCTCTTTATTATGTCGAGCTAGTGCTCTCCTAATATTATGGTTCCATCTTTCTGTTTTTAGGCTTTTCTCTAGGTCCTGTTTCTTGTTCTACATGTCTAGGAGTTTGCTATCGCGGTGCATCTTCGTCTTCTAGAGTGACTGTTGCTTCCTCCACATGTTTCTTTAGCGTTTGTGACCACTTATCGATATCGTCGATTTTCTCAATTCCCTCGGTCTCTCGTATTTGCCTAAATCTTTCCCATTCCGTGATTTTGGGTTTTTGGGTTTTCTAATTTTGATTCCTTTTCCTAATGTGAGTGCAATAATGAAGTGTTCACTACCTAGGTTTTGCTCGGTGTTTTACCAGTCCGCTGTACTTACATTCTTGCTTAAGGTCAGGTCGGGGGTGGTGTCCCTGCTGACGCTATTACCCGTGCGTGTGGGTGCATTTGGATCAGTGTGCAGGGTGAGTCCTAGTGTTTGCATGTCTTCCCATAATTTTCTGCCCTTAGGATCCTGCCGATTGTACCCCCATTCCTGATGGGCTGCATTAAAGTCACCGGCTATGATAAGCGGGTTATTTCCTGCGATCTTTAGGGCTTTTCGGAATAGGACTTGAAACCTAACTTTCCTTTGCTTCGGAGTGCTGTATATGTTCAAGAGAAAGATACTCTTTCGGTCTTTTCTTCCAGGGATGATTTCAGTTAAAACTGTTTCTATATCCCGAGATGTGATCTCGTGATTAGTAGCTGCTATGTTTCTCTGGATAAAAGTCGTGACTTTGGATTTTTCGCCCCTATCGCTGCTGTGGCTTTGATATTCAAACAATTTGATTGGGTTTTTCCAGTCTCCTGTATCATGATAGCTATGGGTTTGTCGGCAGTTTGTTCTATGTATTGTTGCAATAGCGCTCGCTTTCTCTGGTACCCTTGGCAGTTCCACTGCCAGATCGTGGAGTTGTCTTTCTGATTATGGCTTTTGCCCATTATTGTTATCCATTGTTTCTTCTAGTTTTGCGATTCTGTTACTGGATTCAGAGAAGGCCAGTGATGCTTCCTGCATTTGTTTAGTGAGATTTTGAATCTGCACTTGCATCTGTCCCTGAGCCCCTAGAAGTTGCTGGATTAGCGTGTTAATATTCTCGAGTTGCTTATCAAATTTGTCCTTACGTTGTTCAAATTTTCTATTAAGGGTTGTAAACGAATCTGTCTCTCCCCCTTTACGCTTCTGGGGTGGCGGCCGGGTGAATTCCATGTTCATACAGTTTGATTCCTCTGAAGTAGAATTAGTAGTAATTGAATTTGTGGTTTTTGGTACCTCATGTGATTGATTTGCAGGCGGGCTGTTAGCCGTGGGCTTTTCGGTAAATTTAGTTTTAAGTTCTTGAATTTCGCGACTCATTTGTTTGATCATCTCTCTAAGTTCTGCGTTTTCCCCTCTGAGTTTTTCCATCTCTCTATTTTCAGCCTGGGAGGTTTTGCTAACGAAGCTTACCGTCTTGTTGTCTGCTGACTTGGGTTGGCCCCATGGATTCTTGAGATCTCTGGAAGGCAGGCCAGGCCCTCGTCCCTGGCTCGTGTCCCGGGATTTCAAGGTCTCTCTGGTTCTCGAGCTTGATCTTGATCTCGATCGGGTCCCCGACCGTGGGTCCGTGTTTGCCCGGTTCCTTCCTCGGGTTCTCGTCCCCGGTGCTCTTGTTCCGAAGAGTAGAGGATGGATCCCTGGCCTCCTGATGTTGATTGCAGTTGTTGTTTTTCTAGCCTTTTCTCCCACATTTTCTTCTTTGAGAGGTAGGGCATCCTGTATATTTCGCGGCATTTGTTGTCTCCTAGGACATGGTCTTTACCGCAGAGTTGACACTTAGGTTCACATGTGTGTCCAGCGCCTCGATGTTCCAAGCCACAGCCGCGACACTTCACGTTGGTCGGGTCTGGGCATACATCGGCTCTGTGTCCCAGCCTGCCGCATGTTGTGCAGACTTCGTACTTCTTCTTATACAAGTAGCACCTCATGTTGATTCCCTGAAAATTGAGCCATTTCGGCACAAATCAGCCTTCGAAAAGTATCAGATTGGTTTTGGATCCCGCTCCCAATCTTCTAATACCAGAGATTTGCGGATTAGTCCCACTCATTCTATCATTTCTTTAATTTCCTCCGCTGATTATTCGAGTGGTACGTCGTGAACGACGCCTTTGCCCCCGTCTTCCGGCATGGCAATGTATGACTTGGCTTCAATTATGTTGGGTCCAATCTTCAGAGCTTGAATTGCTGCGTACTTGTATGTTCTCTCGGTATCAGTGGTAGCGACCAGTATTGATTGCTGAGTAGAGTTTGGGGAGATGATGTCACCCTTCGTGGTCGTCAGATCCAGGCCGGCGGCTTGAATGATAACTCGAGACAAGTTCAATCTTCCTACAATGTTGATAATACTGTTAATTCCGCCTCTGGGGCGAATGATAATCTTGTTAGCGGTGCTGGGAATTCGCTCCTGTTGTCGCTGAATCGATTTTTCGGCCAGCTTCCTCCCTTGAGGGTGCTTGGGCTTGGGTAGGCTCAGCGTTCCAACGTGATCGGCTTGGGCGTTGTTGACTGCCACTTTTCGGTTTCTCTTTCTGATGAACCATTGCCCGTTCAAATTATCGCTGGCAGAAGCGTCTCTTCCCTCGACGGTTTCCATCATCTTGCTCTTCTCAAGTCGCGACGCTCTGGGGCCGCTCCCAGCCTCTTCGGGTAACGCATAGCGCCCAGCGATGCTTCGGAGTCGAGCTAGGCCTAGGCCTCGGTCAGAAATTTTTAAAGACTCATAAAATCCAGAAAAGTAGGCCTACCGTCGAAATTCCGGTGTCTCCGTGGTGTTTCAAGGTTCAGGTATCCATTGGTAACACAGGATAGGAGGTGAGAAGTCAAATACCGCATTCGCAGATTGAACTTTTGCGGAGCGAAACAAAGTGGCGTCCATCTCAGAAAGCCTCCATGGCGTGGCGTCCGTGTACGTGCTGTGCGATGTCAGCGCACGTTAAAGATCCCCAGGTGATCGAAATTACTCCGCAGCCCTCCACTACGGCTCCTCTTTCTCTCTTTCCACTTTAACTCCCACCTTCCTCCCTTTCCTCACAGCCGGTTCAGGTGTCCACAGACACAAGTGTGACACATACTGCGCCTTTCCCTTCCTATAATCAATCAATCAGTTTTCTCTCCCTCTTCCTTTCTTTATTCTCTATTTTCTCTTCTGTCTGCACGTGCGATGTCAGCACACGTTAAAGATCCCCAGGTGGTCAAAATTACTCCGTAGCCCTCCACTACGGCCCCCTCATTCTCTCTTTCCACTTTCAATCCCACCTTCCTTCCTTCCCTTACGGCGCGAATGAGGTGTCCACAGAAAACAAGTGAGACAGTTACCGCGCCTTTCCCTTACTATAAATCAATCAGTTTTTCTGTCTGCACGAGGCAGCGGAGGTGGCTCAGCTACAGAGCCAGTAGAAGGCCGTGCATTTTCTTTTCCTTCTTCCTACAGCCACAATAACAGCGCGGGTGCACGGAGGCAGTGGAGCGGGGCTAGATGATGATGATGACGATGCTCAGGGCCATACCCCTTGAAACGGGTCGGCACCAAAACTGGTGCGCAGGCCAAAAGTGAAACGGAGAAAGAAGAAAGTATTTTTTTTTAAAGGAAGAACAAGCAAACAAAAGACAGAGGACTGGGAGAAGAGAAGCACGAACAGGATCATGCCACACCCTCCCAGGTGGTGTTCGGGGTGGGGTAGCTGGCTCCACACTACACTCCTACACCACGCCGCACCACAGTCATCCACTCAGTTAGTCGCCTTTTTGTCACTGTCACTAGACTTGAACCACCTTCTGCAGTGGCGAAGGTCGACGCCGAGCGCGGGCAAAAACCCAGTGACTGCGGTAACGTGGCGGTCTCCAGCGGCGGCGTCGGGAGGCTCGTGCACTGTTGCACGATGTGTGTCATTGTTTCGCGTTCCTTGCCGCACACCCTACACAACACACACTGCACTGACGGGTTGTACTTGCTGCGGTACTCCAGGGTCCGGAGAGCTGCTAGTGCCTCAAAGAGGAGGCTGCTGCCGACAGTGTTATCGTGCCACCTGATGGAGCTAATAGACTTTTTGTACTGCACGTATTCTGTGAGGCAGGATTTCTCCTTAGCATCTGAGAACCACATGGCTTCCTCAGCTGCCGCTACTCGACTCCGCACCTCAGCTTTCCATCGCGAGCTGGTGTCTGCTACAACAGGCTCTTTGAAGAACTCGTACTTCCGCTCTAGGTTGTAAATCCGGCGAGTCCAGGAGGTGCGGATGCACGTTGCGGCCATGTAGTCGAAGACGCGGCGTGCCCACCTGTCGCGATGCAAGAAACGGAGAAGGGCGTGGTACGCTAGTTTGCTAGAGGCCTCTCGGGCCTCGAAGCACGACCAGCTTATATCTCCTTGCACAGCCGCGCTGACGACTCGGCCATGGCATCCGAGCGCAACACGTCCCACTTCACGCTGTCGACGCTCCAAGTAGTCACGTGTGCCAGCCGAGATGCAGATCACCGCGTTTGCGAACGTCAACGAGGGCACCTAGCTTCCACAACTCCAGCACCATGTGGTATCGATTACATCCCCACAAGCTCCTGCGCCGGAGGATTCATTGGGCGCGGAGCGCAGCCAGTCGGAGCTTGCGTTCGTGCAGGCTGTACATCTCTGGCTGTGTGCAGAGCAGCACGCTGAGGTATTGGTATTCTGTGCAAATGCTCAGACACCCTCCACCAAGGCTCAAATCCACGTTACCCTCACTTTCATCCGCAAGTTGCACCACGGACGACTTTTTGGCGCTTAACCTGAGACCAAGGCTGGTGATCTCATCGTAGCAAATGTCCAGCAAAGCCTACAGGTCCCTCCGACACTCCGCCATCAGCACGAGATGATCTGCGAATGCTAGACCTGACAGGCGGCGGCTTTCATCTATGCCATCGGTGGTGAACTTCAAGCTGAAGCCAATGCCGCACCTGATGAGCGCCCGCTCGAGACCCACCACATAAAGTATGTACAGGAGCGGTTATAACGGACACCCCTGTCGAAGGCCTTTGGTGATACTAATGCATTCCGATTCCACGGATCCAAGCCGCGCCGTTACCGTGCTGTTAGCATACAATCTCCGAAGAGTATTCAGAACACGCTAGGCATATTCAAGGCTTCAAGGCGCTCAAAGAGGAGGGTTGTATGTGGCACATTATCATAAGGTTTTTCAACATCCAAGAAGCAACATTGCAGGGACCGCCCCTCTCTCCTTGCGATTTCCGGACACTGCGTCAGGACGAAGAGGCTGTAGTCGAGCCGGCGCCCGGGGCGAAACCCGCCCTGTAGCTCTGTTAGGAGACTGCTTCTGCCCATCCACTTAGCCACTCTTTCACTATCCGTGCACACAGGCGGTAGAGCACGCTCGTGAAAGTGATCGGGCGGTAGTCTTGCAGGTTGTCTGCTGCACCTCCCTTCTTTAGGATAAGCACACTCGTCCGTGGTGCCAATCTTCTGGGATGGGGGCCCCGTTTATGATGTCGGTCAACAACACGGCCAGGTGATCCCTCGAGCCCACGCCAAGAGATTTGACTAAATCAGCTGGCACGCCATCCGGTCCTGTAGCTGTCCTATTACTGATGCGAGTCATGGGCCGATCGACAGTGCGCGAGGAGACGGCCCATTGTGGTCTTGTCTCACCATGGGTGTGCTCTTTTGCGGGGCTACACATGGGTGGGAGGCTTGTGGAAGCAGTACCTGCATTTGTGTCCACCGAGGCATACATCTGAGCAAAGAACCGTGTGAGGTATGCCTTGACCTCAGTGACCGGCTGCCCTGTTTGCCTATCCGTGAGCTGGACAGGTGGTGGTTGGCATCTGTCCAGCGAGCCAACATACCTCCAGAATTTCTGTGCGGCAGTCTGCCCTTCAGCTCGTGTGGACTGCATGAGACGAAGATTATGTGCAACAAGTTTATTCTGTACTAGCCTCTGTACCTCATGTTTGAGGGCGAGGTATTGCTACCATGCCGCCGTGTAGACCTCAACGTTCGCTTCTTTGAGAGCCCAGCGGTGTTCACGGTTGGCATCTCGTCGCGCCCGCCAAGCCGTCTCAACCTCCTTATCCCACCATGGATTCGCTATAGTCCGCGTGGACCGCCTCTCCTGGACCATGTGGCTGCGCATGACAGTGTAGAGCCGAAACACATTCGTCATATGTTGTGGCCGCACGCCGAAGATGGCTGTGTTCAGTCTTCTGCCACTCCCTCAATGGCTTTACTCGGCAGGTAGGCGCCAGCTTTCTTTCTACGTGGGGGGCGAGTGTCTCCACTACCGGCGTGGCTGAAGACCATGCACAACCGGTTATGGTCACCCTCAAGACTGTGCAGCCCATTCTCGCCAATGTCCAATGGCAAGATGGCACCAGTGCTTGTGGACAACAAAGCATAGTCAATTGAGGTTGGACTACCACGGGCACACCAGGTGACCTGACCACTGCAACGGCGGTCCAGGTTAGCGATCACAAGGTGCAGGTCCTCTGCAAACTTCAGTAACAGATTCCCATTTGTGTCAGTGTACCCATCGAGCTCCTCAATGTGTCCATTGAAATCACCCATCATGATGAGTTCTCTATCCTTTGCCCACATTTTCACATCCTGGCGCAAGCACTGCATCAGGACGGCATTCGTGCTCTCTTGCGGGTTATGGATAGACAGGTAGACAACACACACTGCCGCTGGCACCCCTAACACATCATCAAGGACCCACAGGTGGTTGCAACATATTTGTTCTGGAGCACGCCACTGTAAGTATCGGCGCCATAACATTCCAACACCACCACCCTTGCGACCTTCCCGTCTGTTGTTGCCCGCCCAGCACCATTCTGGGTGGACAGGAGGCTCTTCCAGATCCTGGAGGTGCGTTTCTGTAACTGCATACACAGAGAATTGTTCTAAATCGAGTGCACGATAGAGCTCCACCCCTTTCTGCATGCGACGAGCACCGTGTAGCTTTAAGAAACCAACCTTGATGCCTGGCTGTCGCTTGTGGTTTTGGGAGCGAGAGGACCGGCACCTGCTCATTGCTGCTGGTGGTGGGGCCACTGCGAGGTCCGCATGAACTAGTGCACAATGTCGCTGACGATTCGGACCAGATCGGGACCGGTGCTGGGAGTCCCGGTTATGTGCATTGGATGGGTGGCTTGAGGTGTCGCTTGGAGATTGTGCATCAGTTTTGTCGACAACCAGAGGGGCAGTCGTGGAGCCCGGTAGGCCACTGTTGGGATGGATGCCCCTGTTTGCATCCCGAAGGGGTGTGGTTCCCAGCTTCTCCTCTGCTGGATCCATGGCAATGGTTCCGCAATGAACGGTTGCACGCCACCCGATGCTACTGCATTTGGGTTCACTCCCACAGTCGCTTGGCTCATGGGGTTTATGTCCTACAGCCCCAACGTCTTATCCGTACAAGAACAGAAGGGGGGAGGGGAGACGGGATTTGCTTCTCCAGAGGTGGGGTTCGGCTCTTTGGGACGGACTTCCGCTGCTGCTGAAGAGCAGACTTGTCCTCGCTCTTTTAGGGTTGCCGTAGCCCTAAAAGAGGCGTGCCGCATGGGCCAGCTTGCCCGCACTTTCGAGGGTTGTAACAGCACGGTAGTGGATCCCTTCCCGGGCGAGCCGTCCCTCCCCTGCTTGCAGCCTTGAAAGGTCAACAAATGTCGACCAGCCCGCCACACGCTTTCTTCAGCTGTGTGTTCGCCAACATTGCCTTATCGAGCACTTTCTTTCCCCTAGTCGCTGGTTCGAAGAGGGGGCAAATAACAAGTCTATTTGCATAGGGGGCCATGTTCTCCCGAACACACAGTGCAACATCACTCGGCTCGGCTCCTTTAAGCAAATCGGTCAGCCCTGCATGAACGATTATCACCCGCTTACTGCGGCTGCTTCCACCTTGCTGTTGGGGCAGATGCTGTAACAAGTCCCTCGTCACGTTACGTACGCGGCTGACTTTGTCGTGCACACCACTGCCCAGGATTCTCCGAAGTGCTGTCGCGATTCAGGGGGCGTTACTATTTACTATCCTCAACGATATCGACTTCCGGGGTGGCATCAGCCCCACTCCTGTGCTGCTCCTCCAGCCGTTGATCAGGATTCTGCGCGTAGTCTCGGCCTGCTGTTTTGCTCCATGGGATCGATCCCGTTTCTTGGGACCCGACTCTCCATCCTTCAAGGCCCTGCGCGCGTTCCCGTCACCACCCTGCCGACGCCTGTCATTTGCAACAGCAAAACTGCCCTCCGGAAACACTGGAGCCCTTTCATGTGCGTTCCTCACTGCACAGGCAACATCGGCGGTATCCGGTCTTTCCTGAGATGACAGTGCAAGTTGGGTGGTGTCTAAGGGCTGTTCCAGTTTCTCGACTCCCTTGAAATTCTTCTGTTCTGTCAGGTTGCTACTGGCGGCCGGAAGAGATGACCCGGACGGTGTCGGCTCATTGCACTCACTAGTCACGGACTCCTCGATCACGGACACAACAGCGGAAACATCGCTTGAGGTTTGTAACTTCTCTTGCAACTCATGTACACTTGCGCGAAGAGTCTCCACTTCACGCTCCGATGCTTGCAGTCTGGCAGCAAGTGCCTCGACAATGCCGCACAGGTCGCACGTAAACGACTTGCAGCGCCCCTTGCGGGTGGTGCTGGTAAGAACATTTATTACCTATACAAGGGCGTGGAGGTATGTTCGGATCGGCCCATATGAGACCGGTCCTTACAAGCACTAGGTGGAGGTCCCTAGTTTGGGACCCCAGTGGCGGTTGCGGCCGCCCGGGCGCACCCGACTAAGGCTTGTTGGGCCTGTAAGTCGTGGAAGCTGAGCAGGATCGCCTCCCAGTCCTCCCGGGTTGGGTTGGGGATGGGGGGAACAGCCGGATTAGAGGGGCAGGCCCACACCGTGTGATAGATGTCAGAAGACACCGCTCCACAGTGTGGGCAGCTGCCACTAAAGGAGGGGTCAAAATGTTTTAGGGCTGCCAGGCACAGCAATATATTAGTGAAAAGGCGGAGAAGGAGCCGCTCATCCGCCTTTTTGAGGCCTTTACATGGGCTGGGGTAAAGGCGATGACAATTCTGATAGTACATCGTGATATCTTTGAAGGTGTAGGTTGGATTAGAATCGGGTTCCTGATCGGGTGGGGAGGAGAAAACAGCCCGGTGAGAGAGCCCGCCGGCGGCTGCGTCTGCTGCCTCGTTTCCTGCCAAACCCTGATGAGCAGGGACCCATATAAGGTAACGGAGTGCGGGGTCCGTATCCCGTATGCAATTTGAGTAGATTTTATAGGCTAGTAAGGGTGTCCAGCCTTGTCTGACTTTTTGACAGGCTCCTCGCGAGTCGGTAATTATGTATTTTGAATCTGAGTGTGAGGCCGCGAGAGCAATCACCACCTGTTCTGCGTGTGTTGTACTGTGGGCTCTGAAGGTGAGACCGTTAACCGTTTTGCTGTTGTGAACTGGGAGGCGACTCGCTTTGCTTCAGCCGTTCCGCTGGCACGCGCCTCCGTTCGCGCCACTAGATTAGTATTCTAGTAGCACGGCCGGTCTCGAGGGAGAGCACGCGCGCTCTCCTTCGAGACCGGCCATGCCTCTAGTTAGTGTAAGAAACTACATCCAATCGCCTCCTCTAGAAAGCTCTATGACCTACCCGCAAAACAATAGGCGGACGTGCCGTCACTTTTAAACCGAATGCAACCATGCAACGTCATAGGTTTGTTTCAACGTTACTAGAACAAACTCAGTTTCACAGCTCCGCCCGGAGAGGTGTTCAGCTGGCGGTCGCGTAAGCTAATGGCACTATAACGGCGCTGCAGTAGACTCTTGCTCATTGCCAGGCGCGTCGTCCGCTACACGCGGCGCGGAAGCATGGAGCGGCCGGAATACACGTAGCTATTGGTGCTGCCGTTGCACTCTACACGGCTGCAGTGCATCATGACTGCATTATGACAGTTTTGGCTTCGAAGGCATGCATTACCTCAGTGACCGCGTTTGTGTGAGGCGAAATTTAATGCCGTGAAACAAGTGCGACAGCGTTGTCGACTTGCTCGCCAGAACCAGCGTTCTAGTAACGTTCTCCTCTTCGGTTTCAGTTGTTTTTATTACGTGATATAGTGACGCGTAAGTCATTTCGTATTCAATTATGACGTAGTCGTTTATTGCGCAGCTTTCAGCGTGCTATCATGCAATTTTTCGCTTCTTATTTAGCATCCACCTTCTTTCCCAGTTTCAGTCCAATTTGTGACAGGGATTCAAGCCGCCGACATGTGTGCCTCCAATTCTATGCCGTTCACTGTAAACGTAGGGTGTGCGCCGAGAAGATGCTGCGTCTTTACCCTAGAATAAAAAAAATAGCTGTACGCTTTGCCAACTACGTGCCAGCCTCTAGATGCCTAAAATTGGCGGAATGAAGAGACCGCGTTAAAGGCGCTATCGCATCCTCTCTTAAGACGAAGCTTTCTGCTATATATTGTGAGCGCAACGCGTGAACTTTCACCTCTTTCATCTGTATAGATCCATCATCATCATCATCATCATCGCTGACTGCTGCTCGGAGCGTCGCGCGCTGTGTGCCAGCTGGTTTTAGAATAGAACAGACGTTTTGTGCAAGTGCTGTCCCACAAGTGGTGGAGGTGCTGGGCATCGATCCCAGTACCTCTCGCTTTAGACCCACCTACCGTTCTCCCTGGAGCTTCGTTCAGGCCTTCGCTTGCGTCAACAGCCCTGTGCTATGGATGAGGGCAACGGTGCTCGCTCACCCCCGGCGTCTCCTCCTCCTACTGCGGCTGCCCCTGCCTGGACTGTCACCAGCCGCCAGCGCGATCCCCAAATCTTTGCTGGCCTTCGCGGTGAAGATGTCGACGACTGGCTCGGCAACTACAACGGGGTCAGTACATTAACCGCTGGGATGACGCTCATAAACTGCTCAACGTCGTCTTCTACTTGGCTGACGTCGCCAAACCCTGGTTCCTCAATCACGAGGATGACATCGCTGACTGGCCTACATTCACGGACCAGCTAAAGAAAATTTTCGGCGCTCCGGCTGGTCGCTCAGAGCAGGCAAAGAAAAAGCTCGTCTCCAGCAGCCCGGCGAGTCCTGTACGTCGTATATCGAGGATGTTCTGGCCCTTTGTCGCCGTGTCAACGCTGCTATGCAATGAACCTGAGCGTGAATTCGCCACTAAATTAAGGGCATCAACACTGCTGCTATCAATGCCTTCGTGTTTAAAAATCCGTCGTCCGTATCTGAAATCACATCCACATGTCAACGTCTGGACCAGCTACAGTCTTGCCGCCTCGTGCAAGACCCCAGTGATGGTGGCTCCCTCACAGATGGAAATTTGCGGTCCCTAATCCGCACCACGATCCGAGAGGAGCTATACGGCCTCACCAACCCCTCTGCAGTATCTCCAACTCGTCCGCCAGCAACGGTGAATTTGCGCAGCATCATCAAAGATGAACTGACGAATTTCAACTGCACTGTGGCACCTGCCCCACCTCCCATTGCCTCCTAACCTCCCTCGCCGCCTCCCATCGCCTCCCAACATCCCTTGCCAACCTATGCCGAGATTACTTCACGTCAACCCACCCGCCTTCCCCGACTTGTTCGGCACCCGTGTGCGGTCACGTCGCTGCCATGGCAGCATATCCTAAAGTGCACCGTCCTGTTACAGCCTGGCGCCCCTCCCGCCCTGTGTGCTACTATTGTGGGATACGTGGCCACATTGCTCGTGTTTGTCGCCGCCGCCAGCAAGACGAGCAACGGGGTTATGCTCCCTTTGAAAGTGCCCGCGTGCGCCAGCCTGATGATTCTACACTGCCCTACTCAAACTTTTACTGGCGTTCTTCCTCTCCTCCGAATTCCACCGATGTTTCACGGCCCTCGCGTCCTTCCCGACGCCGATCCCCTTCGCCTTTTCGCCGCACGTCACCGCTTCGTCCTGCCTCAGAACCCTTCCAACCTATAACGGAAAACTAACCGAAGCAGTTTTTGGAGGAAAAGCTGCTTCGAGTTTGAAATCTACAATTCCTCCTGGGCGACCGTCGAATATGTTAGTAGTGATTGTTGAAGGATTCTACGTTGAGGCCCTCATCGACACCGGCGCCGCTTATTCCGTCATGCATTTCTCTCTGTGTTCTCATCTGCGCAAAGTTCTAACGCCATACATCGGTCCGCCACTTCGTGGAGCTAATGGAACTGTTATGAAACCCACCGGCCAATGCACAGCACGTGTCCTCATCGATAACCAGCGGCATAATATTGAATTTATTGTGCTCCCCACGTGCGTTCATCCCATGATCTTGGGGTGGGATTTCTTATCGTCGGCGTCCGCCCTCATCTCTTGCCGTGAGCGCCTTATTCATCTTGCAGACCCCGATATATTACCGACTTCTGATTGTTCACCACCACACGTGTTCGCAGCAGTTGATTTCGTTTTGCCCCCAGGACGGGAGCAGCTGATCATCGTGGCATTGGACTACCCTCTCGATGGCGAGGCCTTCGTTATGCCCGCTCCTCGGTGGACCTCCGACGGCCTAGCTCTTGCCTCGTTCCTCACCTCCTTCACCCGTGGTTGCGCGGTCGTTTCGGCCCTCAATACAACTTTCCAGCCATTCTTACTGCCCAGAGGAGCCACAATTGGGTTTATTTTTTACTGCGATCCCGTTCCCCTCAACACACTTTCCAGCGCACCACCGCCTCCTGCCAAGCCTCCATTTCCAACATCCTCTGCGCTCGCAGCCGCCATCAGCCCTGACCTTACATCCGAGCAGTCCACAGCTCTGCTAGACGTCCTCTTGCGGCACCGAGAGTCTTTTGATGTGTGCGCCTCAGCGTTGGGGAAGACCTCCGTCACCTCTCATCGCATAGAGACGGACGGCTCTGCTATTGTTCGACGAAGGCCGTATCGCGTTTCAGCAGCAGAACGCAAAGTCATTGAGGAGCAAGTTGCTGACATGCTTGCTCGAAATGTCATCCGACCATCCACGAGCTCTTGGTCCTCACCTGTGGTCCTCGTTCGAAAAAAAGATGGCTCAGTCCGCTTCTGCGTGGATTACCGGGCACTTAACAAGATCACGCGCAAGGATGTTTACCCTTTGCCTCGTATTGATGACGCATTAGACTGTCTCCAAGGCGCTGAGTATTTCTCCAGTCTCGACCTCCGCTCGGGATACTGGCAAATTCGTATGCACGATGCAGACAAGGACAAGACTGCCTTTTCTACCCCCGATGGTCTCTACGAATTTAACGTGATGCCTTTCGGACTCTGCAATGCGCCGGCCACCTTTGAGCGCATGATTGATACTGTGCTTCGTGGCATGAAATGGAAAACATGCCTATGTTATCTCGACGACATCATTGTCTTCTCGTCAAACTTCGCTCAGCACTTACAGCGTCTCACTGAAGTCCTCAAGGCGGGGCTTCAGCTGAATACCAAGAAATGCCGCTTTGCCAGTAAGACCATCAAAGTACTCGGCCATGTCGTCAGTAAGGCAGGAATCCAGCCTGATCCCGAAAAAATTACGGCTGTCGTTAATTTTCCTCGGCCCCAACGTCAGAAAGATCTTCGCAGCTTCCTTGGCTTCGCCTCCTACTTCCGCCGTTTTATTCGGAACTTAGCAACAATTGCTGCCCCGTTACACAAGCTCGTGTCTTCCCAAGTGTTTTGCACCTGGTCCACTGAATGTGAAGATGCCGTCAAAGCTCTCAAGCAGGCACTCACTTCCACTCCTGTGCTTCGCCATTTTGACGCTGACGCGCCCACCATACTTCACACAGACGCCAGTGGCCACGGTATTGGCGCGGTTCTCTAGCAACGCAACGCAGTGTCTGAAGAGCAAGTCGTCGCATACGCCAGTCGTACGCTTACTGCAGCTGAGCGTAACTGTACTATTACCGGGCAAGAGTGCCTCGCCGTTGTTTGGTCGGTTCAAAAATTTCGACCTTATTTGTATGGCCGCCACTTCACCATTGTCACAGACCATCACGCACTCTGTTGGCTGTCATCGCTGAAGAACTTATCGGGTCGACTGGGTCGCTGGGTGCTACGTCTTCAAGAATACACCTTCACCATCACTTATAAATCTGGGCGAAAACACCTCGACGCTGACGCCCTCTCTCACTGCCCATTGCTACCTACTGACGCGGCCCCACATACGGTCTCCTCTCCCTCCTGCCATCCGAGTCAGCCTTCTGCTGGCCACCTGAATGTTGCACCCATCGCTATAGCTCCACTCGAGAGCAATGCTGATTTCTCGTCCCTGCAGCTGACTGACCCTTACTGCCGCACAATCATCGCTCGCCTCCGTGGAGAATCAGTTGTCCCAAACAGTCGCTTGCGCCGTCAGCTTCGTCGGTTCCGATTTCACCATGGAACACTTTACCGCGACGTTTATCACCCTACGGGTCAACGCTGGGTACCCGTTGCCCCTCGCTCCCTTCGTTTTAAAATTATGGAGGCTTACCACGACGACCCCACTGCTGGACATTTAGGCCACTTTAAAACTTACGACCGTATCAAGAGCCGCTACTTCTGGTCTGGGCTTTCTGCCAGCGTCGCCAAATGCATTTCATCAGGTCCGTCTTGCCAGCATCGCAAGCGTTCAACATCCCCTCCTGCTGGCCTACTGCAACCTCTACCTTGCCCATCTGTGCCTTTTGACACGGTCGCCATCGACTTGTTTGGTCCTCTCCCTTTGACGTCAGACGGCAATCGTTTTGTTATTACTGCCATCGACCATCTAACGCGGTACGCTGAAACCGCACCTCTTCGCTCCGGTGCCGCCTCTGAAGTCCCCGATTTTTTCCTGCGTGCGATAGTTTTGCGTCATGGTGCTCCTCGTATTCTCATTAGCGACCGTGGAAAGACATTTTTTTCTCAAGTCCTTGAGGAAGTACTGCGCGCAGCCAACACCGTCCATAAGACTTCTTCTAGCTACCACCCTCAGACCAACGGACTCATCGAGCGGTTTCATCGCACTTTGTCCAACATGATATCCATGTATATCGCTCCTGATCTCCGGAACTGGGACAACGTTTTACCTTTCGTCACCTAGACCTACAATTCCGCTGTTCAGCGCAATAGCCCTTTCTTTTTAGTTTATGGCCGTCAACCATCGACAGTACTGGACACTACTTTCTTCTCTGCTCCCTCTACGTCTGAATCTCTGGGCGAAGAGTTTGCCACTCGTATGGCCCAGTGTCGCCAACTTGCCCGTTTGAACACTGAAGACGCTCAACAAGAACGCAAAGCCCTGTATGATCAACGCCATCGAACTCCCTCTTACCCCGGTGATGAAGTTCTGTGGACACCAATCCGCATTCCTGGCCTGTGTGAAAAGTTTCCCCATCGTTACATTGGCCCTTATACAGTACTCCAACAAACGTCTCCGGTGAACTATCGCGTTATTCCCTCGCACACCGTCGCAGATCGACGTCGTCGCTCCGAAGAGATCGTCCACGTCTCGCGCATGAAGCCTTATGCCCGTCGTCCCTCATCCCTGTAATCAGCGACTCTCTTGGCCGCTCTCTTGTCGGGGGGATTTGTGTGAGCGCAACGTGTGAACTTTCACCTCTTTCATCTGTATAGATCCATCATCATCATCATCATCGCTGACTGCTGCTCGGAGCGTCGCGCGCTGTGTGCCAGCTGGTTCTGGAACGGAACAGACGTTTTGTGCAAGTGCTGTCCCGCAATATATATATTTTTTAAACATCAGACCTCTTCATGCTGGCCTGCATGCTTTGCACTGAGGGCAACGCCTATTGAAACGAATTGGAAGTCCGTCGTTTGTTCGTGTCACTGATATACTTCCTCGAGATTAAAATGTGGGCACCAGCTCTGCACATAAGAGATAACTTACTTCGAAGTGAACAATTTCTGATCTGCATTTAAAAAAGGAACTATATTCAAGTACTGTTGTGATATTTCGTGTAGCAAGGCTCTTTATTTTCTTGCTGGCACATATTTCGAACGCAAAAGGCATTATATACCGAAAACACAGCAACCTAATCGCGCTGCTCCGTGTGTTTCGACCACCAGATGGTAACCATGTTCGTTTCTTCAGTAGAGCCTCTCTTTCAATATTGTATCAATAATAATCTCAAACAAATTTGTGGCGGGGATTTCAATATCGACATGATGTCCGACACTCGTAAATCAAGAGAAATGACATGGTTGTACGAGAGAATTATGACCTCAAGAACGTTATTTCCTCGGCAACTAGAATTTCCGCTAGCTCTTCAACACTTATAGATTTTTTTTCTTGTTAGCTCTACCATCAAAGATTTCATGTCCTGACCTTAGTGATCACTTACCTGTGTTTGTAGCCATTCCACACCACCAAAAAGAAAATATGTTCCCGAGTCTCACAAGATATTTTTCAGCCAACAACCTAGAAAAATTTCGTCAACAACCCTCAGCTGTATCTTGGGAGAATGTGCTTTCATCTAATAATGAAAACACATCTTTTGATGACTTTTTTGCCCTATTTAGAAACATTTATGACATTTATGAATCAAGCTTCCCACTTCGGCATATTTCCCAATCCAAGAAGATCCGAAAACCATGGATAAATCGAGATTTACTTGCGAAAATAAAAACAAAGTATACGATGTATGAGGCATTCCTAAAACAACGTGATCCTGAACTACTGAAAGCTTTTAGGAAACACCGTAATAAACTAAATAAGGACCTTAAGTCTGCCGGAGATAAATATTTCAACAATCTTTTCCTGCACTCGTATAATGCGACCGCAATGTGGAAAAAGCTAAGTTCAACATTCCAAAATGTGCAAGTGTCTAAAACAATTCATGTAGAACGAAAGGAAGAAGATGGTTTGCACGGTATGAAAAAGAGCTGAACAAGGGTAAATGGGGTACGCCTCAGTTCGCAGATGAGCCAACGTTTCGACAAGTGGACTTGTCTTCGAAAACGCCGTTCATTCCCGTCTAGTGTCATTTACAGATAAACACAACATTATGACTGAATCTCAATATGGATTCAGGAAAAACCGTTCCAATGATCTTGCCCTGCTTCATCAAAAAGAGTTTATTCTAGAAAAACTTGAAGAAAAACGGTATGTTCGTAGATTTCACAAAGGCATTTGATTCCCTTAACCGCGGTATTTTACTGAAGAAATTAGAATTTTATGGTATACGTGGTGTTGCCTTGAAACTGATTGAATCATATCTTGGAAATCGTATGCAGTCGGTTAGTATAGATAATAGTGCCGCGAAGCCTTCAAAACTGTATTTGTTGTTTTTAACAGCCGCCGCCACACGGCCTTGATTATCACTCTGATTCTGGATCGCGTATCAGTTATGTATTTTTTGTTTGTTCATGCTCAATGTCGCGAGTCACACTTTTATCAGTTTTGTTGTAGCTCAAGATGCACCGAGATCTGTCTCGAAGGTTCCGGCCACTCGTATGTCTTTCTGCAATGTTCCAGCCTGCGCTGGTAGCTGTTTGCAACGTTATCTAGATTTTTCTGAGCAGCCTTTAAATTGAGCGTTGACGAGTGCTACGGACATTCTTTGTTAGACGATCGAGGAGCACGTTTGTCGCTATCGCCGCCGCCGAGTTGCTTAGTTCTTCTGCGGGCACAAGTCAGCCCAATAAAGAGTTAATTCCAGTACAATCAAGCCTGTGTCTTATTTTGGTGTCAACGGCCTTGTCACCACTACGTGACATCTGGTGGAGGTGCTGCCCTTTCAAGCGAAGACCTCAGCCTTGTTCTTATCACCCTGGGGGACCAGCCTACGGGTCACCGAGCCAGCCGCCGACTCCAAGGCCTACAACCGGAACACGGTCTGCTGCCTGACCCCGTTCGACTCAGGAAGGCATCAACTTTGGAAATGGCCCAGCCAACAACAGCACCAGTCGTCGTCGTGCAGCCCCGGAAACCCCCCATCTTCCAAGGACTGCCCAGTGAAGATGCGGAAGACTGGATGGACCTTTTCAAACGTGTGGCAGAATTCAACGGCTGGAACGACGCCGCGAAACTCAGGCAAGTCTACTTTGTTCTTCAAGGATATGCCCGAGTTTGGTTCGAAAATCATGAGGCAACTAAGAAGGATTGGGAGATTTTCAAGGAAGCGTTTTTGACTGCCTTTTCATGCGTCTTCCGAAAGGAAAGAGCCCAGGCCCTCCTTCAGTCAAGACTTCTACTTCCTAACGAGCCTGTCCTGGCGTACATTGAGGAGATGAAGCGCCTCTTTCGCCGCGCCGACCCTAACATGAACGAAGGTGAGAGAGTCAAATTTTTAATGCGAGATGTCAAAGAATCGCTTTTCGTAAGTCTTGTGCGAAATCCGCCAAAAACCGTGGCGGAATTTGAAACGGAAGCGTCTGCCATCGAGAAGACGTTGGACACCCGGATGCGCCGCTACGAGCGACCACTTCAGCCGCACTACTCAAGCCACTACCCCAGCGCATCTGCAAGCGGAGAGAACCTTCGGGACCTCATTAGGGAGATCGTGCGAGAGGAGCTCCGCCGATTGATGCCATCATCACAACAATCCCAGGTGGCGACGCTCGCGGACGTCGTCCGTGAAGAAGTCCAGCAGGCGCTGATGGTAACCTTATTACGCCGTCGGGGCGATGCACCGCAAGGGTTACAGTAAATGGACCTACCTGCCTTACCAGCTTCGTCGTCTTACAGCACTGTTCCCGCGATGTGATTCTGGGCATGGATTTTCTTAACGAACATCGAGCGATCACTGACCTCCGATCCAAACTTATTAAGCTCTCGACCGACAAAGCCATACTTGCTACGAGAACTTCGACGCATCATGTCGCCATCAACATCCTCGACGAAGAATTGACCGTACCACCCCGATCAAGCGTCATCGTCCGGGACGATGACGCTTGATCGGGGCGGTACGGTCAACTTCTGTGGTTACCACAGAAGTCGAAATCACGGAAGGGGTTGTCGAAGGAAACACTCAGTTGTTACTGGATAGAGGACTTGGCATCGCAAGAGGCATCGTCCGTTTCCGTCATGGACAAGCTGATGTGCTCGTCACGAACTTCACCGACGAATACCGACGCCTGAACAAGGGCATGACGATTGCTTTCCTTGACGAGCTAGCGGACACCTGGAAAGTCTTCGCCCTCCTCAGTCAACTTGACGATGCACCCAACCGGGCCAAGCAGCCCGATTTCGACATTAACCCGGCGCTCCCCCGAGACAGACAAGACCAGATTCGCACTCGTCTTGAAAACTACAGCGAGTGCTTTTCTTCAGCGTCGAAGGTGCGGCAAACTCCGTTGGTAAAGCATTGCATCATCACGGACAAAAACGCTCGACCGCTACGTCAAAGCCCCTATCGTGTAGCGCCACGAGAACGCCAGGCCATACGCGATCAAGTTGAATAAATGCTGCGTGATGACGTGATCCAGCCATCCAACGGTCTCTGGGCGGCACCAGTCGTTTTGGTGAAGAAAGATGGCACACTTCGCATCTGCGTTGATTACCGACGCTTGAATAGCATAACAGGGATGTCAACCCGCTTCCCCACATCGACGACACTCTCGACCGGCTCTGCAATGCAAGGTACTTCTCATCGATGGACCTGAAGAGCGGATAATGGCAAATTGAGGTCGAGGAAAGAGATCGCGAGAAGAGCGCATTCATCACACCGGACGGTCTTTTTTGAGTTCAAGGTGATGCCATTTGGCCTCTGCTCCGCACCAGCCACATTTCAGCGAGTAATGGACACAGTCCTGGCAGGCTTCAAGTGGCAAATTTGTTTGGTATATATGGACGACGTTGTTGTCTTCTCGTCAAACTTTGAAGATCACCTAAAACGACTGCAGACAGTGCTGGAAGCCATCAAGTCATCGGGACTAACGCTAAAATCAGAGAAGTGTCACTTCGCCTACGAAGAACTGCGTTTCCTAGGTTACATCGTTAGTAAGGATGGTGTTCACTCAGATCCGGAGAAAACAGCTGCAATCGCACAATTCTCACCGCCTGTCGACAAGAAAGCTGTGCTCCGATTTCTCGGGTTGTGCGCTTATTATTGACGATTTGTCAGAAACTTTTCGCGCATCGCCGAACCGTTGACGTAGCTTACAAAGGCTGACGTACCTTTTAAATGGGAAGCGCCGCAAGGAGAAGCCTTTGACGAACTTAAGCGCCGCCTGCAGTGCCCTCCTGTACTTGGCCACTTTGATGAAAACGCCGAGACCGAAATTCACACCGACGCGAGCAGTGTGGGCCTAGGAGCGGTTCTCGTCCAGAAGAGTGCAGGACAGGAGAAAGTAATCGCCTACGCGAGCAGGTCCCTCACAAAAGCCGAAGTCAATTACTCGACGGCCGAGAAGGAGTGCCTCGCGATCATCTGAGCCACTTCTAAGTTTCGTCCATACCTATACGGCCGACCATTCAAGGTGGTAAGCGACCATCACGCGCTCTGCTGGCTGGCTAATTTGAAAGATCCCTCCGGCTGCCTTGCCAGATGGAGCCTACGACTTCAAGAATTCGACTTGACTAAGTCGGGCCGGAAGCATTCCGACGCAGACTGCTTATCACGCGCTCCCGTCGAAGTCCCCCCCCCCCCCCCCCCACACACACATGGACCATGACGACGATGCCTTTTTGGGACCGGTAAGCGCCAGCAGTTTCGCAGAACAACAGCGATCAGACCCTGAGCTGAAAGCGCTAGCCGATTACTTAAAAGGAAAGACCGCTTCCCCTCCTGGTGTGTTCAGACGACATTTATCTACGTTCGCGTTAAGCAATGGCCTCCTCGTGAAGAACTTCGCACCCACCAGGACTGCGCAACTTCTTGTAGTGCCTAGAAACCTCCAGCAGGAAGTTGTGCTGGCGTTGCATGATGAGCCCACAGCAGGTCATCTCGGATTTGCACGCACGTTGCGTCGAATACAGGAGAAGTACTATTGGCCGAGACAGCCTGCCGAAGTGGCCCACTCGTGAAGACATGTCGTGAGTGCCAACGACGCAAGACGCCGCCTATCAGACCAGCAGGACTACTAAACCCGATTCCGCCCCCAGACCTGCCCTTTCAACAAATTGGGATGGATCTCATCGGCCTCTTTCCAGCTTCTTCTATGGGTAACAAGTGGATCATCGTGGCCACTGACTACCTTACCCGTTACGCCGAAGCAAAAGCACTACCAAATGGTACCGCGGCAGAAGTCGCCAAAATTTTTGTCGAACAAATTCGTTTGCGACACGGCGCCCCAGAAGTGCTCATCACGGACAGGGGAACGGCGTTTACGGCAGAGTTGACGCAAGCCATCCTGGAATACAGTCGACGAACAACTGCGTACCATCCCCAGACCAATGGCCTCACGGAGCGTCTGAAAAAAACGATAGCGGACATGATCGCCATGTACGTCGACGCTGAACACAAAACCTGGGACGCTATCTTGCCGTACGTGATCTTCGCGTATAACACGGCAGTCCAGGAGACGACCAGAGCGACCCCGTTCAAGCTTGTGTACGGCAGGGAGCCCACGACGACGCTCGACGCAATGCTGCCGCACGTAACCAACGAGGACAACCTTGACGTCGCCGTCTACCTGCAGCGTGTAGAGGAAGCCCGACGACTTGCACGTCTGCGTTTAAAGACCAACGGCGCACCGACAGCCGACGATAATTACGACTACGCCACGCAGAGTACATCCCGGGAGACCAAGTGTTTGGATTTGGAGACCAATTCGCCGTCGCGGACTAAGTGAAAAGTTGTTGCGTCGATACTTTGGGCCATAATAAAATCATTCGCCGCGTCGGACCACTGGAGAACACGCTTCGAATTCACAAGGCAAGGAAAGAAAAGTGCGTCAAGCAGCGCAGTGT
Organism: Amblyomma maculatum; assembly: GCF_055883805.1. Classification (NCBI taxonomy): domain Eukaryota; kingdom Metazoa; phylum Arthropoda; class Arachnida; order Ixodida; family Ixodidae; genus Amblyomma; species Amblyomma maculatum. Next base: position 29,792,211 of record NC_139348.1, read on the forward strand.
CAGGGTACCGCTCATTCCTGCGAGGAGAAAGTCGATTGAAACGCAGACGATTGCTACCCGTGCCAAATGCCAAAGCTTATGCAGCGTAACTGTAAGCGCGCCAAAACGCTTGAGGAAAGCGATGAATACATTCAAGCGACTGCTGTGTGCAGCCACAAAACTCACGCATTCGGTATCGCGCAGTCCAAGTGCCTGCCACTGTAATTTCTGCGAAAAACATGTGTACTGCGAATGGAGGCAAAAACAGGCTAGTTCGACTCCAAAATAGAAACGACTGCCGTCAGTCGTTTGAAGCCGCGCGCTTGTCGCTTTCCTCCAGCGTTTTAGTGCAATGTATGTTGCGTTGTCTATGCTTGGGCACCAGAAGCATAGCTGGAAAGCGTTCCGCGAGAAAAATAAATAAATAAAAAATGTCTCGTCCGTGAAGGATCCGAATTGTGAAAAGGACTCGCGGCCTTATCGCGAATGGCTGTTCGCGGACTGAAGCGAAGCAGCGGAAATCACTGACGTAAGGCCACGTCACAGCGAATCGTAAGAGCGATTCGCGATTTGGACCGTCGTGTGAATCCACCTGCTAACCGCGGCGCGAAAGCATGGAGTGGCCAGCGCACACGTAGATTTTGCGTGCTGCCGTTGCACTGGACATGGCTGCAGTATAATTATGATTACATTACGACAGCTTTGGCTTCGAAACAACGCATTACCTTCATTAATTAATTTGTTAATGCTATTAAACAAGTGTGAGCGCCGTCGGCTTGCTCACTTGCGTTACTCCCTGGCCTGTGTTTTGCAGTATGTTCTTTCAGGGCATAGATCCTGTCATGCAAACAAATTAGCCAATTTTTCAGTGCATAGGAGCACTATAACCTTAGAAGGTAACGCAGTGGGTGTCACGTTTACTACTGCGCTGCGCAGATAGCCCCAATTACACGCAGAAATCTGCTAGCCTGGGCAGCCTGTTCATGCAGTGCATGAAGTCTGGCTACTCGCGTCTAAAGATATAGTGAACACAGATTATGCATAAATGGCCTCCGTCGTCGCCTAATCGGAAGCGCTTTTCTTAATGTCTCACCTTCGAGGTATGGCGTGGATCGGCACTCTCGCACTCCCGTATATAGCAATATATATATATATATATATATATATATATATATATATATATATATATATATATATATATATATATATATATATATATATATATATATATATTGTAAAACAGGTATCGGCTCTAATATCTGAAGAGAACGACAACCATGTTCAACGTGCGTGACGGTCAGGGAAGAAAACGACGACGAAGTCGACGCTCGTGCGTGTGCGTACACAAGTGCAACGACTGATCGCCGAACGTTCCATTGCCTGTTGACGGCGTAGCGCCCTGTTTAAAGGGACACTAAAGAGAGAAAGGAAGTGGGTTTGCATCGATAGGATGCCAGTTCCTGATTACAAAAAGACCACTCTTACTGAAAACAGAGCTGTTATAAGGTAGTAAAGAAGAATAACAGAAATACAGGTATCGCCACCACAGCCAAACGGCCGAGGCTCGCAACTACAAATCACGTGACACGCTGGGATCCCGGAGGCTGACAAATGCGAATTACGTTGCATGTTTGAATGCGGTAGTACGTTTTTTCTTAAAGATGATAACACGCTTTTATCATACGTAAACGACGGCGAAAAGACAATGTAAACGTTGCAAGGCAAATACAAAAATATACTTGGAGGCGCCACAGGCGCCCACTTCAGTTTTGGTTATAGTTTTGGTATGGTGCCTAGAATATATTGGCTAGTGTGCCGACCGAGGCCTCCCGGGTGGCACCATGAGCGATGAATGCCGGCGGCCGCCGCCAGGAGCGCTGCAAACTGGGTGGATGGATGGATGGGGTTTTTGGGTTATTCTTGGGGGGGATACCGGACACGGGTTATGCCGGCCTTAATTCGCGGCGGCACTCTTGGTGTCCGGGGGAAGGGGAGATGGGATGTTGGGAGGGGGAGGGGGGTCATCATCGTCGTCGTGGAGTCGCTCTCGTCGTCCTTGTCATCGGCTCCGTCGCCAGCGCTGTGGCCAGCAGGTCAGCAGGCCCGGTGGTGGGCTACAGTCTTGCAGCCAAGCCGGACTCCTCCAGGAAGGCCAGCAGGAGCCGGTGGGCTGCCAGGGGGCTCCTGGCCGGGAAGAGCAGGTGCACCTCGGTGGCAGCAGGAAGTCCGAGGGCCCGGTAGCCTGCCTCCATCTTGCGACGGTGGTGGGCATGTGCCGGGCACACACAACTGGGTGGGTACCAGCCGCGCTGTCTGCTGCCTACCGCGCTCTCACATCTTCGGCAAGAGGGTTGCTTGCACTGCATTTCAGCTCTCATTAAGTCGCAACAGACCTCAGCTATAACTGAAGCCGCTGACTACAAGTTTCAGGGTGGGTGTTTTGTCTTGGACTGGAAGCGGCGCACGTATTTAACGCTTCTTGCTTGCGAAGGCTTCTGCGAAGTTAGAGCATCTTAGTCCCGGACATCCCGTGCTCACAAAGGGAAACCCAGAATTTCCATTCTAACAACAATTAAAGCATAGGCATTTATTGATGTAAAATATATTTGTAATCTCTGGAACAAAGTGAAATACTTCATTTTTATTGACATGCATATATGGTTCTTTCTGCGCACTGTACACTTGCTGACAAGTAAACACGTACGCGCAGTTTTATTTATATATTGTATATGCGAACAACACAGGAAACAAAGCCACGCAACACTCCTCTTATGTATATGTAATAACAAACACATGCACGTATGGCAGAATTGCATGAACAGCAGAGCACAAAACGAGGAACCTTTACTTACAGCGGCTAAGGTACATCGCGGCCTGTGATATTGCACACAAGGTTTTGCCGTAGTCACCATCTTTTGAATGAAGAAGCTGACGAAGTTTTTTTTTTTTTCTCAGACACACAATATGCACGAGACGCGGCCGGTTCATCGCGAGGAAGCTCGTTGGTAATGCTATTAATGCCGCGCTTACGGTGAAACATGCGCCTAATATATAACTGCATCCATATGACATATGTGCAGCGCAAAAGGACAATCGAGGGACACAGAAAAGGTACACAACACAGGTGCTGTCTGTAGCACCTGATTGTGTACACTCTTTGTGCTACACACATGGAGCACCGTTACCGACTCGCCCAAGTTTGTGAATATAACTGCATGCTCTAAAAATGTTTCTCGCCAACAAAAGCAGTTGCCGTTTACCTTCCGTCATTTCTATCGATGCTTCGTTCCCATTGTACAGAGTGCGTACTTACGTAGCATCGGATAGCGCAGTAATACGTACGCTCCTTGTTCTAGCGGTAGCCCCGTTTGCCAAAAAAGCAAGTCTTCTCTGTGCACCACCGCTTTCTCTTTGGCATTTTTCCCTGCAGTTTAGTGAGAGGCACTGGGGAAACAACAATCGGGAACCGCGCTTCACCACTGGCGACACAGTAAAAAAGAAGGCATACAGGCGAGCACAGAACGCGCGCACAAAACGCGAAAAAAAAAACCGATGCAATCGTCGCCGAGCAGGTAGAAGTGCAGAACGACTCACATGAGCAAACACCTACACCGTAAATAAACTGCTGCACCTTCGTGAAAGCAAAAGACGCGCAGAAGCAGGTTTAACACGCACGCACAACACCAACAGATTGCCGTATTCTGAAGCGAGAAAACTGCATCGTCTGCTCAGGTGGTATGATGATGATGATGATGCGTTGTGGCTGCACCCTTTGTATCGGGTGGGCTCAGTAATGTGCCCTAGCCGGGTGAAATAGAAAAACTGAGAAAGAGAGAGAGAAATAAGAAGGGATAGGGTAGAGCTGCTATGAACACCATCACCGTCTAGCTATTGTCCACCACCACGGCCGGTCTCGAGGGAGAGAGCGCAACGCGCTCTCCCTCGAGACCGGCCGTGCCACCACATACGAAGCCGGGCTTTCGTCGTCCGGATGGCGCCACTGTGCTGTCCGCGTTCGGCCGATTCAAAACCCAGTGCGCGCTAAAACCCCTCTATCTGGAAAGTAGCAAAACTCTCCTTCCTTCGGCTGCTTTCCTCCTCAATTCTCCTCTGATTTCACTCTCCCACCGGCGGGAGCGCTGCGCACGGCACGCTGAACCTGCCTGCGCTCGAGGGGCGCCGCGGAAGGGTCAATGATAGTGAATGGCGGGGGCTTTTTGTGCTGCCTTTTAAAGCGTTCTTTTAAATCTGCTTTGCACCCGTAACTACTAATCGATTTGAAAATGTTATGTTTGGTTTTAGCGGCACATATTGTTCGCAATAACAAAGAAGGAAGGAGAAGACATGCTCAAAACGACAAGAAATGTTTGCACTCAGCATCGCGCTCGGGTACTCTGAAGCATCAAGAAAGGGAAATAAACTGAGCAGGCAATTATGGTGTCATCTGTGTTGGGTGACAGATAGATGACCCTGAATGAGAGCCAATGGCCCCTTCAGAAATCTTCTGCATCTTTGCGCGTGAGCGGCAAACCGGCGAATTCTAACATCGATCGCTTCTGGCTAACCTATAAGCAAAAGCGTCGATTGTTGTGTGCTTTCATTTCCAAATCACATCTGTAAGGAAACGATGAAGCAGTGTTCCTACAGCTGCTAATCAGAGGCAGTGTAGGTGAAAAAATTGGCTTTTATTTCTTTGCAAAGTCAATTGATCGGCAAAGTGACTCAGGCAAAATAGGGTCTTATTTTATTGTCATTACTGGTTTGCTTTAAAGGTCGTAAGATGTGGTGCATACAAAATACACAGTTCCAAATACAGAAGAAATGTAGCGATAAACACTGTTGCACATTGGAACCAAGTAGCATCTTTAATTTTACTGACACAGCACTGGTCGCTTTGAAAAGGGCCCTAAGACTGGCGCAGGCACATTAATTGTAAACACACATTTTCAAATAAAAATAAATGCACAGAAAAACACTATTAGACAATTGGAAGATGCTGAGAAACCTTAACGAAATGAAAAGATATGAAAACGAAGTGCAAGCAAATAATTTTCGTAGAAACATTTTTCACACACGCTACAATCCAATTTTAATTTCGATGATTATAAGCTTCAGATATGCACGAGAATATCTTTAAAAAATACAAGCAGTTACCAGAAATTTTGAACAATTTACAGATTCATTCAGGCGACAGGCAAAATATTAATTGTATGCATATTTTCAAACCACAACTTTCACAAATGTTTCAAATTAATAAAACATGAAATTACGAATGCATACTGTCACCGAACCTGAGCTGCAGCGACCCGCATGCCTACGCTTTTGCTACCGCATTTACTACTAGTCACTGGAGATATTTTGGAGGCTTCATCTCGGACAAAAATCTGGATCCGTACTTTCACGAAAACACTCAATCTCTTTTACAACATCGTGGCAGGCTGGGAAGCAAGACACCAATGAAATTCTATCTTTTATCCGGGCCTGCAGTTGTGCAGTGCTAATTGAATTTTTGAGGAGACCCTCTCTGTTACTGCGGACAAAGTTCTCAGCAATTTTTACAGTTTCGATTACGGCTGGCGATGGGTTCATCAGTGACATGTGAGACTGTGAAAAAATCTTCAGCTCAATTAACTTTGCCGGTGCCGTGTTGGTAATCAGCGAAGCGCGGCAGTCGTTCTGTTCTACTATTCTATGTTCTGTTTCTGTTCTACTTGAACACTGAAACGCGCAGCAGCACGGCATCGCGTGCACGAAACTGCACGCGCGCAAGCCACAGGAACGGTACGACGAGGCAGTTTAATGGTGGCAGCGAGAAAATAAAAAACAAGCAAAACAAGATTTTGCGCGCGTTGATGACGTATGGTGACGTGTTTCTCACGTCAGGGGGCCCGGCAGCCAACGACAAACCAGAAAAGCCGCCCTCACTCTCTCTTTGGAGAGGGGCGAGGAGGAAAGCGCCGGGAGAGAGAAACGGCGGCAAAGATCTTACAATTTCGCTACTTTCCAGAGATAGAGAGGTTTTAGTGCGCGCGGTAGCATGGTGTCCTCTGCCGACTGGGGCGATAGTTTCGCGCAACGGAGAATGATGTGCTCCGCCGTCTCGTCTGCGCTCCCACATGCCCTGCAAATCGCCGCCTGCGCTTCTGGGGAGGTGTCAAAGTGACGGCGGTAGGTCAAAGTGCGGTGTGCCCCCGCCCGTGCTTCGAACAGGAGCGTGCTACCGACGTTGTTGTCGTAGAGCGGCTCCGTCGATACTGCTTCTTTGTGCTCTAGGTACAGCGTTAGTGTCTTCTTCTGTGCTGAGGCATTCCACATGGTGTTCTCCTCTTGGCGTACTTGCATCCGTACGGCAGTTTTGTACTCAGCGGCCTCCGCTGTACCGTTCGACCAGAAGCCGTATTTCCGGCGCAGGGACTGTACACGGGTACACCATCGCGTGCGGATGCCCTTTAGGTGTACATAGCGGAACACCTTCCGTGCCCAGCGGATGTCCTTCATGGTGCGTAGGCGCGCCTCATATGAGATTTTGCTGTGAGCTTCGCGGGCTTCAAAGGTCGACCATCCCATGTCACCCTGGATCGCCTCAACAGCAACTCGACTGTGACAGCCAAGCGCTATCCGGCCCACTTCGCGCTGTCCGCGCTCGAGCCAATCTCTTGTGGGGGCAGAGAGGCACACGATGGCGTTGGCAAAGGTCAGGCCTGGCACATGCACCCCCTTCCACAGGTCACGCACCAACACATATCGGTTGCAGCCCCACAGGCATTGTCGGCGTAGGATGCTAGTTGCACGGGTGGATTTCAGCTTTAGGTGTTTTTCATGCGCTACGTATATGTCACCTTCCGTGCACAGCTGTACTCCCAGGTACCGATATTGGGTTGCTTGCGGTATGTTGTCTCCGTTGGGCAGTAGTACTGCAGGGTTGGCGTCGGATATGGGCCCGAGAACCGGAGCACAGCTGATTTGGTGGGGTTGAAGGACAGTCCTAGTGTAGCTAGATGTTCTGCACACACTGTTAACAGCCGCTGCAGCTGCGCCTCGGTTTCAGCCAACAACACAATATCGTCCGCAAATGCCAGTGCTGGCAACGTCCACATTTCCGGGAGACCTGCCCACAGAAAGGGGAGTGGGAAGCCTATACCACAATCGAGTAGCAATTATCCTACTTCTGACGTGTACAGCATGTACATGAGTGGGGATAGGGGGCATCCCTGCTTTAGGCCCCGTCGGACAGCGACTGGTTGCGATGTGCTGCCATGAAGGCTGGCCACCACTGTGTTGTCTGTGTATAGGCGTGCCAGCAGGTTAGTCCACTCCTGCGGCATACCCAACTCCTTCATTCGACGTAGCAAAGGTTCATGGGGGACACTGTCGTATGCCTTTGCCACGTCTAGGAAGCATCCAACAAGTCCCCGTGATTCCTGCCGTGCGATTTCGATGCACTGGGTCAGGGTGAATAGGTTGTCGTCCAGTCGTCGGCCGTGTCGAAATCCGGACTGTAGTTCAGTGAGGTGACCTTGTGTTTCAGCCCAGCCGACCATCCATTTCTTCAGGACGTGGGCGAAGATGCGGTACAGCACACTTGTCACTGTGATCGGCCTGTGGTCTCGCAGAAGGCCTCGGTCGCCTCCCTTCTTTGGCACGAGTGACACTCGCCCTTGAAGCCAATCGGCGGGTATGGCGTCACCTGCGATCATGCCAGTATAGATTCTGGCGAGTTGGTCTCGTGCCTGTGTTTCCAGACATTTGACCAAGCCCGCGGGAATGTGGTCGAGGCCTTGTGCCGTGTGTGCCCCAATATGAGCAATAGCCCGTGTCAAGGCTTGTGGTGTCACCTGCGATGACACTTCCATCGAGGCACTGACGGGTTCAGGGCTCTTCGCTGTGCGGTTATCGCATGGCTCATATGTCGGCTGGTCGTAGACCCTTTCCAGGTGGCGCGTCAGCAGTTGGGAAAGGTCCGTAGCTGGCAATCCTGTAGCCTCATCCCTGATGTCATACTGTGGTGGCCTGCGGTCGAGCGTTTGCACATACTTCCAAAACCGCCGGCTACTGTCGTGACCCGCATTCGTGATTGCTTGCAGTTGCCGATGGTTGCACTGTGCGATATTTTTCTTTGCACAACTTCTTGCATATAGTGCTTGCAGCGGAGATATTCTTCCCATGCTGGGCGGCAATCTTCGGCTGGGTAGAGTTTGAGCTGCTTACGGTGTGCCCTGTTCGCGGATCGCCTCGCTTCCAGTGCCTGTTTCACCTCTTGGTCCCACCACGGCTTCCTTTGCGTGCCGCACCTCGAGCTGGTGCGCACATCGTGCTGGCGCATGATGCGTTTCAGCTCGGCGACATACGCATCGTACGTTGTGGCTTGTGTGCGCATCTCACTCAGTTCGAATTGTTTGGCCACAGCTTCGTATGATGTTGTGGGCAGGTATCGACGGGCTGGGTCGCGGTGTTCTGTACGTCTTCTGTGCCAAGAGGAGGATGAGAATGATAGACGGATACGGTTGTGGTCGCTCCCTAGGCTGAAGTGTCCGTCTTCGTCGATATGGACCTGCGTTACGTGCGATGCAAGTTTCGGGGACATTAGAGCATAGTCTATTGTGGTGTGGCTGTTGCGAGCGCACCAGGTGAATTCACCTTCACAGTCAGCTCTATTTCCAGGCCCATGCTCCCGCGCACATCCCATCAGTAGCTCACCATTCCGGTCCTGGTATCTGTCGGTGGGCTGTAAATGTCCGTTGAAGTCTCCCAGCAAGAGTACTTCGTGTTGTGGGGCCCATCGCTTGACATCTTCGATAATGCACTCCAGGACACGGCCATTAGCTTCGTGTCGCCCATGCAGCGACAAGCAGCGCCCTCTGCCGCTAACGATTGCCTTTCATTGCAAACAGCGCCATCCTCACCCATAGGGAAGCGCGGGCGCTCGTCACACTAGCCAGTATATTCAAGGCACTATAGTTTTGGTTATGTTTCGGTTCAGGCATTTCGTGCGCACTCGGATAGTTTGTTTGAACCTGCAGCGCCTGAATTACGAGCTTGGAGCAGCAGATGCGCCTTGATGGTTCTCATCTGAGCATTCGGAGGCACGAGCGAGCGAAATCCGCTACCGCCGACACTCTCCTTCGTTCACACTTCTGCGCCAACATATCGCCGCCGTTGCCGCTTCGACTGCGACCTGACCGCTTGACTGCAGCTACGTACGCCACGAAAAGCATACATATGCTAAGTACCGAAGGAAAAACGCATTATCATTCAATTGTTCACTAAATCATGGCACATCTGACCAACATATACTGCGTCAACAAGACCTTCAACGTGCAATTTGCAGGCGTCGTAAACAAAAGGGGCATACTTGCCGCTCATACCAAGGAGAGCGTCGTTATATTGCGCTCGTCGCCCGGCGAAAAAAAGGGCCTTGGGTAAAAAGTAAAAACAAAAAATAATGAAGCACCAGAAATACATTACAAAAGGTTAAAAAAAAATCGATTTGTAAGAAGAAAAAAAAAAAAACTGCCAGAAGCGGTAAGACTCGAAATCGCTACTGCTTGCTCCGTAACGTTCGGCGCTAACCGCTCGGCTACGCCGCTTTTTCTTTTTTTTTTCTTTATTGCCTGTTTTGAGTTCACATCAATTCAAAAAAGGTCCATAGTAATGGTAAAACTCGCAACAACCAGACTTCGGCTGTCACGAAAGGTTTAAAATTTCTTGAGGACAGCCAGTTCATCGAGCACACTGATCCAGTCAGGTGGATCAGAAAGCACCCGGTACGTTTCTCTAAGGAGCAGCACACTCTCGATAAAGTTCTCGCGTACAGAACGCGTGCTGACATCTGCATGTTGCACTTGCATCCTTGTTTTCCACAGGCTGTGGAGGCCCAAGACAATGACTAAATCTAAAGGAATACAGCTTTACTCTCGACTGGAAGGAACCGTATGCCATACGGATCTAACGGAAGGTCTTTCTTTAGTGTTCTCTGGTCATAAGAACCTTGGAAATATTTCTAGTGTTTATGTCATGACCCCATTTACAATAAAGTGTTTCTGCTACCGCGGTCTAAAAATTACAACTTCTTGATCATCGGCGCATGCTGCCTGCTCTCACGCCTTAAAACTAATGTTCTGGATGCTTATGCGCACTATATTGTGCACTGGATCCATTTTAACATGTGGAATTTTACAGCGCTGGCAAATGTAGTGGCGCCGGCACTTCGGTCATGTTCTGCTACCGTGGATGTAATTTTCGCTGAACACGGAGCTGTAGCACAAACCTTGAACGAAAAAAGTGCGACGAAGCTTCAAAACTGACAAGCGCAGCAGCGAGGACACTATTTTGCTGGTAACTAAATCTTATTTGTATATAAACATGTCAGGAAGCGTTGCGATGACCGAGGGCTCGGTTTGTTTATACACAGTGCAAGAAGGAGCACAAAAGCTTGAGAAACATGTAAAGTATTGTGCATTACAAGCGCTCTATGTTTTTTTTTTTCTTCCTTTATGGGCCCATCGCTCGGTAAATTACACTCTTCATCGTTTTATTTATTTCGGCTGAGGCCGTCATTGCGAGTACGCTGTTGCCAAGTTGGCCCTTGAGGGATGCGACGCCGCGGGCCGCGCCGGCTCGCTAGCTATCACGGAGTCTCCGCTTACGTCATAGTGTGCGCGTCACTCAACTCCAACTACGTAGTTGGAGGCCACAGTTTGAATTCGACCGGCGGGAACAAGAAAAAACCTCAACTTCTTATCGCAATATCTCAGCAATTATTCGATTTTTTGCTGCCGGATATGCGGCGACAGTGTCACTAAATGTAGTTTATTAGATTTCTATACCATCTTTGGCTGTCTTTAGTGTCCCTTTAATGTAATTTCAAACTAGCACTGCACTGCAGTTTTAAAACACGTACGATATTCAAGGTATCTACAGCGCCGGAAAGGGCATTATAAGTTAATTGCATGAACCTCAGTTATTTATAAACGCAACAAGAAAAATGAACAAAAATGCAATATTGTCAACAACACTAATGTCGAATGCTAATGAAATGCAGCAAACAACCAGAACTTGACTTTGTCAACCATAGACAGACATCGCAAAAGAACACGCAATTAAGAGGAAAACATATTATACTTCTTTTGGGAAATATTTGAGTGGGCAGCATAATCTTTTTTTTATGTGTGTGTGTGTCCAGTGGGAAATGTGCGTTAGGGTTCCTAACTTCCCCTGACCACCTTTCTTTTTTTTTTTAGCATGTGATTTTGTATTCCTTCAACAGCAAAAACCATATTTGCAGCGAATTCACTTCAATGCATGCATTAGCTCATATGCTTGGTTGGCAGCGTATCTTGAGCTCATTCAGTAGCTTAAAAGCTTTTGTGCTTGCCCGCCTCACAAAAATGCAGTTACATTCGACATGTATTACCATGCATAGTTCAGGCAGGAGCATTGTCGTACCAGCCATTGCAAATCTGGAAGGCCTAGCTGCAGAGCTTTTTAGATAACCGTGAAGAAGCGATAAGCTACACTCCCATATCCCTCCTAACTCCTTCAATAACCCAACAGCGGCCGAAAGTCATCCCTTCAACTGAAGAAAGGCTTAATTCATTAATTATCTTTTTTTTTCATTTTCTTGTCAACTGCCACAGCTCGCTGCGTTTTCTACGCCGTTATTTTGAAGATGTTTTAATTTTTGTGATCATCTTGATTTTTGAATTTCTCTGCATGCAGTTCTTAGATGTCTCCTCTCTTCGCATTAGCTCTGAGTTGGAAGCCCCGTGCACAATTTCGCTTCATTGACATGCTTCAGAAGAGCTGTAATCAACTCTCAATTCACATGATATGAGAACTTTATGCCCAACGTATCACTGTCGTGACTATTAACCGCTCAATGACAAAAGTATTCTTAACAAGCAAAATTCCTCACCCTCATGGCTCGTCTATTTCCTCGTCGCGAAAATACTCAAATTTCCTACGAATTGCTTGTACGGCGACGAACTCAAAATTATCCAAATCAAAATCCGTTTGTGCAGCTCAGCTGTCCGATTTGTGCTATGTACACTGATAGGCTCTTGCATGTTCTCTACTGGCCCTGCTGTCGAAATTCACGGGGCAGCGCGATTATTAGAGTGCTCTCTTTTCGGTATATAATGCCTTTTGCATTCGAAATATGCGCTAGCAAGAAAATAAAGAGCCTTGCGCGCTATACGAACTATCACGAGAGTACTTGAATATAGTTCCTTTTCTAAACGCAGATCAGAAATTGTTCACTTCGAAGTAAATTATATCTCTTATGGGCAGAGCTTGTGCCCACATTTTAATCTCGAGGAAGTCTATCAGTGACACGAACAAATGACGGACTTCCAATTCTTTTCTATAGGCTTCGTTGCGCATGGTGCAAAACATGCAGGCAAGCATGAAGAGGCCTTATGTTAAAAAAAAATATATAGCAGAAAGCTTCGTCTTAAGAGAGGACGCGATAGCGCCTTAACGCCGTCTCTTCGTTCCGCCAATTTTAGGCATCTAAAGGCTGGTGCATAGTTGGCAAAGCGTACGTCTATTTTTTGTTGATTTTAGGGTAAAGAAGCAGCATCATCTTGGCGCACAACCTACGTTTACAGTGAACGGCATATTGGAGGCACACACGTCGGCGGCTTGAATCCCTGTCACAAATTGGACTGAAACTGGAAAAGAAGGTGGATACTAAATAATTAGAAGCGAAACATTGCATGACAGCACGCTGAACGCTGCGCAATGGTCAGCGACGTCATATTTTTTTACGAAATGACTTGCGCCTCCCCATATCGCGTAATAAAAAGAAATGAAACCGAACAGCAGAACGTTACCATAGAACGCTGGTTTTGGCTAGCACGTCGACAACGCTGTCACAGCTGTTTCACGGCATTAATTTTTGGATCACACAAAAGTGTTCACTGAGGTAATGTATGCCTTCGGAGCCAAAACTGTCATAATGTAGTCATAACTGCACTGCAGCCATGCAGAGTGCAACGGAGTGTATGCCGGGCGCGGATGTAGCAGACGACGCGCCTGGCAAGGAGCAGGAGTCAACTGCAGCTACGGCCGGTCTCGAGGGAGAGCGGGCTTTCGAGGGAGAGCGGGCTTCTCTAAGCGCGCGCTCTCCCTCGAGACCGGCCGTGCTGCAGCGCCGCTAGTTCACGCGACCGCCACTGGGGACACCGGAAGGCTTGGCCAGCTTTTGGATCATTTTGTTTAATTGTTTGTCGTGCTCGGTGTGCTCGGTGCACCTTCAGTGGTTTCGGCCGTTTCTTGTTTCGTGCTGCTATGAGTGACTATTCCGAACGACAACATGTTATATTCAAGAAGTATCTCCGAGACTTGCGCGAGCAAGACGGTTTCTGGCATGGGTATCTTGAATCGGAGGACGAACTCAAATCCTTTGAAAGGGCACTGGCTACTGCGAATGTGAAATACGCTGTGCGTTCGTCGAGAGAACCAGTTACGTCGCCCAAAGGTGCGAGAATTTCATGACAGTGCAACAATTTTTGAAAAATGGCCTGTGCGGTCTCAGTTACTTACAAAACGAAAGATTTTACATATTTTGGACGATTTGGTAGTCCGTCAAGCAGAGCTCAAGTTGTGCCTCAAGTGTACAGCGAAATTTTATCCCAACGGTTCAGCGCCCCTTGGTTACGTCACCAAAAGAATGCACGTGTCTGTTACAAATGTTTCTTAGCGCTTGTGCCCGGAAGCAAATTTATTGTTGCATGGCTGTGCGCATCCGGGACGGGCAAACTTTTTGGGGTAGCCGTAAGACCCGTAGTAGGTAGTAAACACTATTAATATGCATAAAACGCTCTAAATTTGCTTCTGTGTGTAAATAGGGAAGAATCATTTAGTATGCAGCGCTTTGAGTTTCGCCCAAAAGTTCGTAAATCACTTGTGCATTTGGTGTGGGTGCATTGTTGGCCCACACTACGAGTACTACGTGCTTTTGGAATTCTTCGACGCGGTTGAAGTACTAAATGCTCCTGGAAGTTGCATTTTGTGTCTTACCTCAGTTACAATGCAATAGCGTTAAAAAGCCCCTTTCTCAGGAAAATGCGGCGTCGGCGTCGTGACCACAGTCTCGGTTACGTTTTTTCGCGTTTCTTAGTGGACAGGTGACATGTCCAGGCACTGATCGGTCTGACGTCGCGCGACCGCATGACACATCCGAGTTGGTAAACCCTGTATCCTTGAAGCCTTTTCGATTTGGCCAGCACTGGCTGCACTAGTTTTGAAAGGTGCTGCAGCGTTGGGAGACATTTGAATGTTAAGATGGTATAAATTTGTGGTTCCGACCGTCTGTCCAAATGGATTACGGCTGAAAATATGTGCTTCATTCAGCGATGTAAATTGCATGGTGCACGAACTTTTGACAAGTTTAATGCGTACTGTTTGATGTCGTAGAGTTGTCTAGTTGCACATGCTTCCTTGACTCAAGGGTCATTCACTTCCTCCACTTAATCAGCGGTAAAGTCATTCACCACCAGTCATGAAGTCAAGGAACAGGGAAGTCATGAAGTCTAGGGAGAGTGCAGATTTGATTTTCGTCAACTTTCTGGTCACAACAGGCCGTGAACCGCAGCTAGCCATCTGCAAAGATTCGCAAAAGCAATAAATCACCTAGGACTTAGGACAATGTAACAGTCACATATTTGTCTATCATGGCCATTAGTGCTCATGCTTCCTCTACTTCATGCGCAGCGGCGCAACGCTGCATGTGGTCACAACTAATAATACCACTCCTGACCACCAACGAAATGCTTATTGCCTGCATGCAACATAACCACCCTGTATATGTAACCATTTGCATCTGTTAGCAGCAAACTGTCAAGGTTCTGGAGAAAATGGACTTCACAAAGCCCTGCAGAACAATGTGCAGTGTCTGCTTTTGGTTGGGTATCACGTATGTCATGCTGCACTTTTTCTGCACTTCCCCTGCAGTGAGTGCATGATGGATGAGAACTCATGCAGAACTAGTTCTGCACCTTAACAAAATGAGGAGACAAGTGTAGAGTTTGCGCGCCACCGGAAAAACCACGACGGCGGTGCTGCACCCCTTGGACTGGTGCAGCCACTACAACCAAATCGAAGAGACCTTTGGATTCTGAAAGAGCATTGAACAAGGGCTGAGGGGGAGCCTTGGTTCAACAATGTGACTTGTCTTCCTCTGGGTGAGACGAGTCCACTTGTCGAAACGTTCGCTTGGCTTGCGAATCGAGGCTTCCCCTCAACCCGTGCTCCTCTTTCTCTCGTTTCACTTTGGAGTCTGAGTCACACACGTTACTCCTAGGCCACGTGGGCAGGTTTAAATGGCTTGGTTAAAGCAGGGCTTTATATCTATGTCACCTGATCAGTGTCAGTTGGCCGGCTTATGACTGCTTGCTAGTGAATATGTGTATGTGTTAATCAAGGCAGGATTTGATTAAAGGATTTGAATCAGTTATAAAACAAAACGAGGATCTGCTAGGGGAGCCACAGAGAGAAGCCATTAACACTGTTTTCATAACCTGATGTATACCACCAGTTTTTGTATGATCATTCTATCCTTGCTGGACAACCATTCAGTTGCTTCTGAGTGAAGTCTTGAGGATTCGCTAGCTCCAGTGTCCACAGTGTGACAGTAGGTTGTCTCTTGTTCATGCCTCCTAGACCATCCTTTCTCATTGCAGCATTGGACAGAGAGCAAGGTGATCACTTTCTGTAATGAAAAGCAGTGTTTTCACCTTCTGCTTACTTTGTTTTTTCCAGCCAAAATTGTCTATTCCATGAGAATACATGGCTCTAAGATCTCTGTGGACAACACACCATTTCGAATATTGAAAGATGTTTGCAAGGTCTGCATTTTTGGCGTGGAATACTACAAGTCAACACAAGAAAGCCAAAAAGACCAGGTATGTGCCAAATCTTTAGTAGGCATTGCTTGCATAGAGTTATTGCACTGATATCATAGTATTATCTTCTGGCACTCAGCTTTTTAATATGTTGCTTAGATATAACATATTGGCATTCACAAGAAGCTGGCTTGCACTGTACAAGCCACATATAGACCAGAGCACTAAGAAGCACTTTATATTCAGTAGTTAGGTGTCCATTCTTATATCCTCAGCCCCCTTGCATATCAAGAAGAGTCATTTCCCTATTTATGTTTGTACTGCTGCCAGTACGAACACAACACGTTTCATTGACTAAACCTGATCTTTTGTCACATGTAATCCATGACATGAGAGTGTAGTGCAAAAAGACGAAAAAATAGTAAGGGTACACAACACAGGCGCTACCCTTTCTGTGGCTTTCGTCCTTTTGTGCTACCCTCTCATGTCATGGATCACCATTACTGACTAGCCCAAGTTTCCACCCTTGGGAGTTACATGTAAGTGCCGATGAAGCATTATAGGAATATTTTGTGTGCCTGACTGCAAAAGTGGATATAGCGTAAACAAGGAAATAAGGATGCTTCTTCTGGGATCCATGCGATTTGAAACTACGTGTGGCATAAGATAATGCAATTCCTCATTTAAACAGAAAACTATTGTACAAGTTTTGCATGTGTTTCTCAGCTTGTATTCACATGTGTTTGTATCGTGCATAATGTATAATAATTGTAATTATGCTCGCATTTGTGTAACCATATTGGTGTATACTGCTGCCTTATATACACTTTACTTCTTCAAGGTACATTCTTCACGATGTTGCTACACTAAATCATGTCTCTTACTGACATACAAACGTCCAATATGTAAATAGAGAGTACTCATTTCCCTTGCTCATTTCATTCTAGGCGAGCCATTAAAACTCGAGTTTGCTTAACAAATGGTGACCACCTCAATAGATTATGCCAAATTATACGACTGGTTGTTGCTCATGTAGCTATTTTCATTCTTAACGACTGCAGTCACTTCATTCATTACCGAGTGCTGTGGGGCAAATGATGCTGAATCATAGTGCTTGCTTCAGAAGCTTTTGAATAAGACACGTATAGAAAAAGTACCAGTTGACAATAGTGCCCACAGCCGGTTTCTCAAAATAGCCATCTAGCGTGCGATCTTTTCCACCTATTGTGCAAGTAATACTCAAAATACAATGATTTTTTCCTCTTTAAATACATGGAATTGCTGCCTGCCATAATCAAACATCATGCTCGGCCGCTAAAAAAAGTTAACAATGACTGCTCGAAATTTTTTTTCGCAAAATTCTCATTTTTTAGGGCGAATTTGTTAGTTGTTTATGGACTGTAAAACACCAGTTTAAGCATGCATCGTTGTGTCCAACAAATTAATACTTCTGAGGTGCTGTCCCTACACTGCGGCCCCACAACGTCAGTCGAGAGCCTGCTTTGACTATCGTGTTGCCTACGCCAAAATCCGTCCCAGCACCGTGGAGAAAATGATCAGTAAAGGCGGAGAGCTTGTAAACTGAAGCTGGTTAGTAACGTTATGAGAAACCAACGGACACCAATACTTTGAGTTTCTTAGCGCCATCTGTGAATGCAGAGAGAAACACAACTTTCAGGATGCAGTGCGAGGTGACACATCACAACACACCTGCAAGAGTAGTGGCCAGTGAACACTGCACAATGCCACAGTTATTGAGATAAGTTTCGGTGATTGAGTTACTTATCTGCGGCTTGTGCTGAGACTGTTGTGTCCATTGATGGTATTTGCAGTGTAGTTGTCCGCCAACGAGGCAGTGGTCTTATTATGCAGCGAGCACTGCTAGAAACCATTCATCTATCAGCACAGCTGCACTTTGCATGATAAAACTGGGGTACCAGCGCAGATGGCATTTTCCATATGACTTATCAAGCTATCATTTCAATACCTCAGGCCAGCTCATGTCACAAACCACATATAACAAACCACATATAACAAACATACTTGTCTGCGAGGTTATGAAACTTGGCAAACTCTGACAAAGCATTGCCTTTACGCAGGGTATGTGGCAGCTATTTAAGAACAAAGTTATGTCTACAAGCAAGAAGACATTGAAGATGAATCATTTAGGAACTGTTAGCGTTTTATGCTAGCGCTAACACACACAACGGAATGACAGCCTTTGCACACTTTCGAACTGACTACAGGCACTAAAAAAATAGTATGTCATGAATTGTTGCCATTGTGTCAACAACAGTTTCCTTGAGCTCCACAATGGTGTTGTGTGGGTGAACTGTTGGGCTCCCCTCTACCATGCCCCAGATGTAATAGTTATTGGGTTTATTCTAAATTGCAGCACATTAGTTTATGGTTCAGAGTGATGCTGGTGGAAGTGAGGGTGTCTGTTCTTGCAATTTATATTAAAAGCAACCTCTTGTTTTTGTAACAAGGAATCCACAAAAAAAAAAAAAAAAGAAAACAATTTAAGGCAGTCCAGGCGTACAGTCCCATGGTGACTACAAGCTGCAAGTGAACCCATGTCTTCTGGCTGCAAGGAAGTTTTGCTTCCTTTTTTTTTTTTTTTTGGCTTCCCTGTTCCAGAAAATTCTGTGGGCTCCTGTGCCTTCTTAATAAAAGAGTGAACTGTTGATTGCACTGAACAGTTTAACTTGTGTGCAGGACCCGGATACGACCAAAGGGGAAAAGAAAGTTCGCCGCAAGAGCAAAGGCACCAGGAAAAAGGGATGCCCAGCAACTATGTACCTCAAGTGGATCGAAATCTTCCCAGACTTCCAGGTATGTTTTGGATGTTTTGCGAGACATATAATGAGGCATTTGCTTTTAGGAGGCTGTGCGCATTCAGGTGGAGGGCCTAAAATGAAAATGAATCATACCATTCATTGTGCACTATCTCATAGCAACTTTTACAGCTAAAAAGGAATTCATAATATGCACTAATCATCTGCTGCTCCAGGAATATAATGGCACATACACGTAGCATAGCTGGTTAAGCCAACTAATTTTGGGGTCCTCAGGTGTTGGAACCTATGTACCAGAGATTGCAAATTACAAGCTCTGCGACGAAGAGCAACAACGAGAAAGGAAGGATCTTGTCCTTCCTCTCTCGTTGTTGTTCTTTGTCGCAGCGCTGGTAATTTGCAATCATGTACCAACTAGCTCAAATTTCCGTAGTACCAGAGATATGCCACACTATGCTCTAACTTCAGTGAACTCCAAAGGACTGCGAGAAATGTTTGCTTAACCAGAAAGTTTTAATTGAAGGCATGCCGAGTGCAACTTTTGTCTACAGCGAGTATTGGTTGTTTGGTTCTTTTGTAGCCATGTTGATGTTTGGCAGCGGAGACGCAGTTTGTTTCTGGGAAAATCGGATTTGGTTATGGAATATTTTTTTTTTTTTTTTCACTACACAATTCACTCGTGGTAGCAAGAGTGAAAAGGACTGCAGGTCACGGTTTGGCAGTAAGTGCAGCCTAGTCTTCGAGTGAAGTACACTAGAGCGGGTACGGTATCACAGTTTGCTTGTGAAAGCAGCCCATCATGGCAGTACCTGTCTTTCATTTTGTTGGTCTTTCTGAACCTATAAAAAATCCCATTTCATTAGAAGTACCTGGTTTTTCATTAACATGTGCAAACTGGATCATACTTTGTCTGATGCTTTGAGATCAAAGTTTTACTTGTTTCAGCCTTGATGGATGAAATGTTAACCCCAGCATGATGTGCGCTTTATCGTGATCGATGCCGAGTACCACCTTCATCTTGCTTCCCTTGAGAGCGGTGCTGTCCTCAGAATTCACGCTAGTGACGTGAACCCAAGATTCATTAGCACTCCACAATCAATACAGTTCGTTTTAGGTGAATGCAGTCACTGGAGGAACTCGTCTCGGAAGGTGAAGAAATGTTGTTAGCGATGTGCAAGTTGGGCTATCTTGTGAAAAGGATTGGGGATGATTGTCTTTAGTGGTCTTCGGGTCTATTTTGCAATATGGATTGTGCACAGCCACATCTAGAAAACGCAAGGTTAAAGCTGTTCACTAAAAAAAAAAGCAGTATGCTCAGTGTGGGAGCTTTTGGTGTGGGAGCCTTTGGCTACACTCCGACTTTACTGAGAAGTGGACTGCTGTGCTTCCCAAAAAGGTTCAGGCCTACCACTGGCTCAGAGAGCCAGTACAGTAAATTCTCGTTAATTCGGACTTCTAGGGACCGTAAGATATGTCCGAATTAACCGAATGTTCGAATTATTGAGAGAACAAAAAAAAAAAAAACATGCACGATTTTATCTCAACATACCTTTATTACTTAAAGTAATCATGGATGCTTGTCTGCTTTCCCGCAGAAACCCGCGCGGATACTATTTTCCTCAGTCCTTCCAAGTGCTCAGCAGCGCGCATGCCATCTGTAGTGCCCCAACAAAATTCCTCTAACACAACGAGGGCCTCTGCTGCTTCCTTCACAGTGCGAGGGGGCCGAGGCTGCTACTCTCGTAGCCCCTCTTCCTCCTCCGAACCTTCGCCGTGCAGTACGTCCCGGACAATTTCTTCCCCAGTTAGAGAGCCGGCTGTAGCAACGCCGTCATCAATGCTGATGTAATCGGCGAGTGTCACCGCATCCGGCAACACACCTCCGAAATCCGGGCAGTCATCTGCATTGTCGTCTGGCGACGCTTCTGCCACTGTGTCATTGCAGGGATCAGGCAAAACGAAGCCACTGTGTCGAAAACAGTTAGCGATGACGTGCGCAGGCGTGTTCTTCCAAACGTAGGCAAGAATGTTGACCGCACTCAGAAGATCCACGTCGTACTGCTTACCGACTTCATTGCACAGTAGCATGCATTCCAGCACGCGCCTGCGGTATTTAGTCTTCACATACTGAATTATACCTTGGTCCATCGGTTGGAGGGTCGATGTAGTGTTGGGCGGCAAAAAAACAACTTCAATGTTGTTCAGTCTGGTGGCACTGTTATGTGCACTACAGTTGTCAAGGACAATTAACACCTTGCGGTTCTTCGCGGAAAACTGTCGGTCTAACTTTTGTATCCAGCCGTAAAAAATTTCCGATCTCATCCAGGCCTTTTTATTAGCCCGGTACTCCACCGGAAGAGCAGGCACGTTCTTAAAGCACCATGGCTTTTGTGCCTTTCCAATGACGACAAGTGGCAAGCACTCTGTCCCTGTCATTTTGCGGCTAAAAGAACGGTGACAGTGCTGTTTCATCAGCATTAAAAATGTCATTTGGATCATATGCTGCGATATGTTCCAGCAGTTGAGCGTTCTTCCAGTTGTTGGCAACAACTTCATTGACGGCACCTGTCACCTTTAGTCTGTCACCTATAGTGACTATCGGCTTTCTTGCCTTTGCATTATATAGCCTCTATGTTTCTGCCCCATCACCTGCGCTAGCACCACATCGTCGGGGGACCCAGTGCCGTTTGGTAGTCCTCGAGTTGCAGAAACTCTTGGGCTGACTTCACGTCTGTGTAGCTGGAAAAGGAGGGGACCTTTACATTTATCCACGGACGCGAGGCTGTCGTCGGAGCTGCGGCTTGGTTGGCACTAGCCACTGAACCGAGCTGATGGATTAACATTGACAACATTGCGGTCATCTGTTGCACAAGAGCGGCTGTGTCGGAAGCCCGCACGGGCTCTGCCGCGTCCCTCGCCTCACTCCCAGATGCACCGGCATCCGAAACTGCGGCCTTATCTGCCACATCTTTCTTTGGCGGCATGCCTTACAGAAAACTGTGATCGGCCGAAAAGAGCACAACAATTGCCCGCGTGGGAATACTAGTCCACGTCAACAGGCCGGTCGCAAAGACTAATCGCCGCGACAACCCTCACGTAACACACTCATATCCTTGTACAAAATATATACAAAAAAACAATGCAAATACAAACCACCCGACAATAAAAAAACACGCACATAACCTAAAACAAAATCAAAACACTGTACAAACACCACTATACTACATTCCACCTCATCTGCATAAACGCTAACCCTAAACTCAAAGTGGCGTCGCATCTATCAAACAAAAGACTCCTGCGGTGATCCTTGCTGTGCGCTCCCAAGTCGGCAGAGAAATTGTCCACATGGGTGTTAATTCAGCCCCGAGTTGGGTGCCATTTTGTGGGTGACTCCTCTGCCCGAGGGACACGCACACACAGGGGGCCGTGAAACAAACATATTTATTCTCACATATCTCGGCGACACGGTCTGTCAGGGAGTTGTGGTTGGGAGCCAGGAAACCAAGAGGGGCGCCAAGAAACAAGAGAGAGTGAGGCGCCACTGCTCTCGCTTTATAGGATCCAAGAGGGGACCAGTTTCTCGTTGGAAAGAGAGGGAAGCGGCAGTAGGGGCAGCCAGCGCCATCTAGAAAAGAAGGCCTGCGCGCTTCCTCAGTGACGTCATCCACCTTGACCAGCATTTCTGGATTGTGCTGCCTTTACCCAGCCGGCGTTCTTTTGTGAACCTCCCACACAAGCTGTAGGAGCACGGTGTGCGAGTGGTACGGGGAACAGTAAAATTTTTACGCCTCGTAGTTGCACTGTCGAAAGAAAAATCTGCATTGAATATGTGGTTTTGTTTCTTAATATCTATGGGGATCACATACATATTGCAATAAGTTACACGCAGTGCATATACGATTCAAGCAGCTCCAGGTCAGCAAAAGCCACAGAATAATAAAAAAAAAAAAGAGTGAACAGAGGCATTACCCTGAAGTTGCGGAATCAACATCAGCCGCGTTTCGATTATGGCGACCGTGGGCAGTGTGCTGTGCGATGGCAATGTACTGTGTGATGACAGGAAATTTCATCATCATCATCATCATTAGCCTGATTATACCCACTGCAGGGCGAAGGCCTCTCCCATATTTCTCCACTAAACCCGGTTCTGTGCTAGCTGCATCCACTTGACCCCTGCGAACTCCTTAATCTCATCCGCCCACCTAACTTTCTGTCGCCCCTTGCTACGCTTTCCTTCCCTTGGAATCCAGTTTGTTACCCTCAGCGACCATTAGTTATCCTCTCTTCGCACTACATGTCCTGCCGATGTCCATTTCTTCTTCTTAATTTCCACTAGAATGTCGGTAACTTGAGTTATTTCTCTGACCCACTCTGCACGCTTCCTATCTCTTAATGTTACCCCTGCCATTTTTCGTTCCATAGCCCTCTTCGTTGTCCTCAACTTAAATAGAACCCTCTTGGTTAGCCTCCACGTTTCAGCCCCATAGGTGAGTACAGGTAAGATGCAACTGTTGTATACTTTCCTCTTGAGCGATACCGGTAAGCTGCTAGTCATAATCTGCGAGTGATTGCCAAATGCGCTCCATCCCAATCTTATTCTTCTTGTTATTTCGTTTTCATGGTCCGGATCTGCGGTTACTACCTGTCCTAAGTAGACATATTCACCTACTACTTCCAGTATTTCGCTACCTAATGTAAACTGCAGTTCCTTCCCGAGGCTGTTGAACATTATCTTAGTCTTCTGCATATTGATTTTCAAGCCTACCTTTCTACTTTTCCTGTCTAGGTCATCAATCATTATTTGCAGTTCATCCCCCGAGTTGCTTAGCAAGGCAATGTCATCAGCAAATCGCAGATTACTGAGGTATTCTCCATCTACGTACCTTATCCCTAACTGCTGCCATTTCAAATCTCTGAATACTTCCTCTAAACAAGCTGTGAATAGTACTGGGGAGATTGTGTCTCCTTGCCTAACACCTTTCTTTATGGGAATTTTGTTACTTTCTTTATGGAACAGGAAACAGGAAATTTGCTTTACAGGAAAGGAATGGTGCAAAATGTTTCAATTAGTTAACTAATTAACTAAGCACGTTAATTATCTTGCGGTACAGTGGAGACATCATAGCACATGCTGCTTCTCTATAGTCAAGTCTCGAGATACTCACGGCTTACAGGGCGCTGGCAATCATCCCTGACAGCATCGAGGCTCTCCTGTGACCGTGGGGCAGTGCAGGCACCCGCGACAGGACTGCAGTGGTGAGCCTCTGTGAATAAAAAAAAAAGGAAAAGAGTGAACACAGGACTTTATTTGAACAATTACAAAATATTTACAGTCACCACTAATTTGACCATGTGCACGTTCAACTGTGAGGTTTTCAGTTTCCTCTTTCGTGCTTTTACACCGTCATGCTGGTTCTCAAGCTGTCATTCTTTATTTGTACGTAGTTCTTTAACAATGTGTTTGCTGCAGCGCGCATTGTTGCAGATGTCGATATCTTCGTTGTCTGAAAGGAGGTGCTTCATCAGAGCAACAAGCGTGTCCCTTTGGTTACCTGCCACATGAAATCTGGTGGAATGTTTTTTCGTAGTAAGCGGGCTACCGAGCATTGGATCGAACAGAACCAACATTCCATTGAACGCATCAAAATTGATCGGCGTTCTAGGCAGAATCCACTTTTGGACAAAACGCAGGAACGGATGCCAAAGAGCTGCGCTCTAAAAATCTATTCTATCTCTGAAAAACACCGCCTCGCATATAATAGACAATACTATTACTAATACCTGCAGGTTAGTGCAGATTTCACGACATGAATTTTAATACCGCCCTGTATAAGAATTTTAGTACCACGATTATGCATTATTACACTTCAAAGATTGCTACGGCGCGCAGCAACAACATACTTTAGAGTCTCACAGAGTGCAGTATCAACGTCGTTGCGACGAATGGCATGCTTCCACTTAATCTCACGATCACTATTTGGGAATAAAAACACATACACTTTTGTCCCATTGTCACAGTTGCCTTTGCAGCGACCCATCGTTTCCACATCAGGCTCAGGTCATGCACAAATATACATTCTGCGCCATCTCATATGCCATCTTCCACTCAGAACGCAGCATTGTATGCTGATGCATCCGGCAACACGAGGGAACGCACTGTGGACACATGCAAGGAGACATGTCAGTGCCTTTGGAATGTGGAGGTTGCGGCTCGTTGGCTGGTCGAGGGTCAAAGTAGGGTGACGTCACAGCGGGGCAGAAGGAAAGCGCGCAGGCCTTCAAAATTCTAGATGGCGCTGAGGCAGCGCATGGGGAGTGCCGGGAAGCGGAGCGGCTTTCTAATAAGAGGCGGTGTGCTGTTTAAAGGTACGTGGAGCAGGGCGCCACACACTGTGATGGGCTCTTTTGGCAGAAGCACAAATGCATCTGCCACAATCAAGTTCGAACCCAACACCTTTGCCTGGATAAAATGGAATACAAGTGCTGCTTATCAGTTTCCTGTATTCTTTGCCTCTATGTCTGTGCCCTCTTGCCGGCACAGACATAGAGGCAAAGAATACAGGAAACTGATAAGTATTTTTTTTTTTTTGGCATTAGGTCTACTCTAGAAGAATAGAAATGGGAGGGGAGGAGAAAGTATCAGATTGAAAAGTTGAGCAAAAGAAAAAGTTGTATACAACTCGGGGAGCAGCAGATGTCCCTCAGAGGGGGTGTTCAGCTAATGACGTCGACTGACCAGTGACATGATGTCGTGTGGTCAGCTGCAGCCATACACTGCTAGCAGATCGCAGGTACTTTGGAGATACAAGATGATTGACTGCTGTGTCGTGACACTTAATCAATATCTTTAGTTTGAGACCTTTTTTGAGTGTCATTTAGTGCTTTGTTTTCAAGCTGCACCTATAGTGGCTAGAGACCGCTTTTCCCATTGTTTCAGGTAGTCAAAAAATGGAAAAACAGGTAAGCTAAAGGTGTAGAGTGTAACCACGGCCTATAGTTAGTTTTTTCTTCCTGGCTCTTTCTAGTGTACAAGTTTAGAGAGCAAATAAAGGGAGTTGTTTCTAACCACTGATACCTGATGCTGCATAAGCTAGGTTGAAAATTTTTTAGCTATGGTGGTGGCAGATTCAACATCCATCAGTCTTTTGCCTTTCATGCCCTTGGTAAAAACAATGGTGGGGGCCTTTAACGATAAAGAAAAACAATCACAGGCACTGGAATATTGCACAAGAATTTGATCTTGTGTCCTCTATCGGTTCAGTTTATAGGTCGCATCTAAATGAAGTAGAGATGCCCAAACCATGTTTCATCCTCAAGCCTTTTGGCCAGCTCATCCTGGCAAAAGTCCTTGGCCTTTTAAACAATGGTGGGGGCGTTTAACGATAAAGAAAACAACCACAGGCTGCATGGGAAATGGAAACTCATACTGGAATATTGCACAAGACTTTGATCTTGTGTCCTCCATCTGTTCAGTTTATAGGTGACTTCTAAATGAAGCAGAGATGCCCAAACCCTGTTTCATCCCCAAGCCTTTTGGCAAGCTCATCTTGGCAAAGTCCTTGGCCTTTTATTGCTAAGAATGTCAGCTCTGGTAGGAACAATCTGTTTAAAATTCACCTTGTTACCTGCTTGTTATCTAGCAGCTGAAAGTTTTCCTTCAACACTGCATCCGAGAAAATTTCGCCTGAAAGCTTGGCTGATTTATTGGTGTATTGTCATTGTGCTGTAGCACTTTACATCCAAGTGGGTGACATACCAAATCTCAAAACTTGTTGCATTTTATTTCTAGTGTAGTTGCTTTGCCATGTTCAAAAATTCGTCTTCCTGTCTACGGTAGCCGTCAGTCATGCTGTGGTTTCTGCAGTGTCTGTCAGTGATACACCACCTTCTTTATTTTTTCATTGTCGAGCATGTTCTTGAGGGATGTGCAAGTTGTGTCGGCCTGATATGGCTCATGTGTCATTTCTGTTGCATCGATCTTGAGCGAAATCACCGTGATGCGCAGAGAGAGAGAGAGAGAGAGAAAACTTTATTTCAAAAGGAAAAAGAAAAAAAAAGGGGGGGGGGGGGCAGTGAGTGGAGTCTTCATTTCAAGACCCCAGTGGCCTGGGCTGCCGCTCTTGCCTGAGTTACCAGCCTACGCTGGGTCTCTAGATCAGAGCATAGCAGAGTGGCCTCCCAATGCGCCTCCAAATGGTGCATGTTTGTGTGTGGAGGGGTTTGGGGCCTGTGCACCCCCATGTGACGTGGCAGGCGGTGGGCTGGTCGTTGCACCAAGGGCATATGCCTGTGTAGTGTTCTGGGAACATTATGTTGTATTGATGTAGGTTGGGGTAAGTGTTGGTTTGGAGCTGTCTCCATTCCCGCATTTCTTGTGCATTTAGTCCCTTGTGTGGAGGGGGATAAATCCTACGTTGTTCTCGTAGGTACTTAAGTCGCGCGCCGTAAGTCGCTGGGACAGGAATGCTGGTTGTGAGATCGGGATTGGTGGCCGCTCGGTTTGTGTGACCTTGAGCTAGCCTATCCGCGACCTCATTACCTTCCAATCCAGAGTGCCCCGGAACTCAAGTGATCTGATGTTTGAGAAGTTAGTTTGTAGCCAATGGGTTAATTGTGAAGCGAGCTAATTTTGTAGGTATTCTGCCTGCAAGAAGGAGCCGACAGGCCGCTTGTGAGTCGGTGATTACGTGAAGCTCTCGGTTGGTCGCGTCTTCGTAGGTAATGGCCAGTACGATCGCCGCCACTTCCGCTTCTGTGATAGCACAGTGCGGGATGGACATGCTGGAGACTTGTGTGTACGAAGGGCCCACCACCACGGCTGCTGCTGCGTTTGATGTATGTTCGTATAGAGCGGCATCCACATAGACAGTTCTCGGACTGCGTTCCACTGCATACTTAAGATAATTCACTCGGGCGTGTCTTCTGCCTTCGTTGTGGACTGGAGACATATTCTTTGGGAGCGGGGCCACATATACTCTTACCCGGTACGGAACAGGAATGTTAGTGGCTGACTGTATAGCTTGTACGTCCGAAGGATAGCCAACGCGCTCGAGAATGAGCTGGCCTGTCTCAGTTGACAGAAGGCGTTCCCTTTGGGATAGGAGGACAGCCTCTTGAATTTCTTCAAATGTGTTGTGCAGTCCAAGAGCTTCCAATTTGGCGTTGGAGGTGTATGGTGGGAGGCGTAACGCGTTCCTGTGAGCTGCACGTATCATTGCGTTTACTTTGTTGAGATCTCTTCGGAGCAGGGTGAGGTGAGGCGACTGATGACCAGCGCCTGCACTAGACGGATCGTGTCTTCTTCCCGCATGCCTTTTCTGTTTCTGGCCACCCGGCGGATCATTTTAGAGATCTGCTGTGTTGTATTCTTGAGGAGATGGAGGACGTGGTCTACTTTTCTATCGCTTTGAGCCAGAGACCCATGATTCGTATGAGTGGCACTTCCCGGATTGGGACCCCATGCAGGAGGATGCTAAGATTGCCTGGTGATGTATAATGGTACCCACGTATGCGGATGACTTCAGATTTATCTGGGGAGCATTGGAGCCCGCATCGAAAGGCCTCTGTTTCCACGCAGGTTGCGGCTGCTTGAAGTGTTTCTTCTTTCTGGCCTAGAGAGCCGTTGGTTGTCCAGATCGTAATGTCATCAGCATACAGGGTGTATCCAATGTTCGGAACCTGTTGCAGAGCCCTTGTGATTCTAATCATGGCAATATTGAAGAGGAGCGGGGAGATGCGCAGAAGTTTGATATCCTGCAGTGCTGCTGCAAATGCATGTGCCCCACGCCTTGTCATGGCTTAATAAAACTGTCATTGTGTGACAAGTCTGCGAGAGTTTTCGAATACTTTGCTGTTTTGGTTTTGGCAAGAGTTGACTGCTTTGCCTTCAACTGACCACCTATTTTTGGCAGGGGTTTTATGGTGATTGTACTGATGCAACTCAGCCATTTCAGCACACTCTCTCTGCTGTGAAGAAATGATTCTTGCATTCCACTTCTGAACTTATGCATCGGGGCAGCTGGGTTTACGGGTTGAAGAAGAAAATTGTTTTTTGATAATATTCATTATATTTTGACATCTCCTGAAGGTGTATTGGCCATGGAGTGCTCAGTAAGAAAACACCTTTACTAAACTACTTAAGGAATGAATGCCACCAGTTACTTTGCCACTTATGTGTCCTGACCTTCTTACACTTGTAAGCATGATTAGGAGAGCTCGAGTGTCCACGTCCCTTCTCTTCACCATCATCTCCTCTCAGTGTGCCACATTCTAAGGTACGGCTTGAAGGAGGGCACTCTAGTACAGGGTAGAGTCCAACGAATATGCTGTAACTGGCTTTTATCAAATACGCATGCACAACACAAGGACAGCATATTGCTGTGCCATTCACAACAGTGCAAAATGTTGTTCCATGATAGAACACCCTGATTTTGGAGATGTTATACAGTCAAGCCCGCTTTTAACGAACCTGAGCGTCACACGGCGTCCGTTCGTTATATCCCGAAGTTCGTAGTAACTGGACCACAAAAAAAAAAAGAAAAAGAAACGTTGGTGGCCAAACAGGAAATTTATTTCTTAGCAAAAAAGTCTGTGATGCTCGTATGTTTCTGCAGTGCAGGTGCGATGAGGGCGGTCTCCAGTTTATTTAAAGCACAAGTATGCTCCTTGCTGAGTCCTTTGGCATAGACAAGTTGCCTGAGGCCCTCTATGTAGCCCATTGCTACAGATGTGCTTACGGGTGCTGTCTCAGACGTTTCATCTTCATCCGATTCTTCCGCGTCGCTCTCGGCCCACACAGAAATGATGCCCTCATCCGTGCATGGTTCCGCAAT
Source organism: Amblyomma maculatum (assembly GCF_055883805.1). Lineage (NCBI taxonomy): Eukaryota > Metazoa > Arthropoda > Arachnida > Ixodida > Ixodidae > Amblyomma > Amblyomma maculatum. The sequence goes on from NC_139348.1 coordinate 29,821,665, forward strand.
ATCCGCATCTTGATCCGCAGAAATAAAATCGTCCCAATCAATGTCCCGGCCTTCTACGTCAGAGTCGACGACGCGCTGCCACAAATCGCCGCCGGAATGATCATCATCGGAGGCATCGCCCAACATCCGGCACTGCGTCGACGAAGCTGGCCTTGCGGAAACAGTTCTGCACGCAAGTAGCCGTCACCTCCGCCCAGGCTGCCTTCACCATCTCAAGGGTTGAATGCAATGAAACTCGGAGTGGCAAGTTAGCGGCCGGACGGTCAACGGCGATGAGCAAGCGCTCCACAATGCGGTGCCTATACGATGCCTTAAAGGAGCGTATTATGCCCAAATCAAGAGGCTGCACTTTCGAAGTGGTATTGGGCGGCAGGAAAAGTACAGTCACTGCCGTCAGAGACGTTTGCACGTGGTGTGCTGAGCAGTTGTCGAGCAACAGCAGCACGCGCCTTCTTTGCCTCTGCATGTCGCGGTCAAACTCGGCCAGCCTTTCTGTGAATAAATCGCGTGTCATCCAGGACTTAGTGTTGTGCTGGTAGCGCACGGGTACATGGTTCCGAAAGCAACATGGCTTCTTGGATTTTCCGATTAAAAAAGGCATGTGCCGGTCGCTGCCATTCATATTAGTGCACAGAAGAACTGTAATGTGCACTTTACTGTGTTTACCGCCAGCGCATGACTCCCCTTTCATGGCGTGCGTCTTGTCTGGCAGCATCTGATAAAATAATGCAGTTTCATCTGTGTTATACACATCCTGCTCCGCATAGCTTGCAATAATGGCTCGGTTTGTTGCAAGCTAATTGGCAACGTCTTGGTCACCTACTGAACGCGCCTCACCGACAATCGATTTAAAAACAATCCCATGCCGCACTTTGAACCGATGTAGCCAGCCATTGCCTGGGCAGAGGTCAGGAAAATCTAGCAGGAATGCGAAGTCCTTGGCTTTGCCTAGCATCATTGGTCCACTTATCGGAATGTTGCGAACCCGTGCGTCGACGAACCACTTGAGCAGCGCATCCTCTACGTCCGCATAGGTGGCTTTTCGTAGGCGCTTTCTGTCCACTGTGTTTTCGTTGGAGCTGGTGATCTTTTCCTTATTCTGTAGAATTGTTGAGATGGTTGATTTCGACATGTTGTACTTCTCCACCAGCTCGCAATTTTTAGCACCTTGGGAGAGTTCCGTCACAATTGCTCGCTTCGTTGCCATGTCCAGCGCTTTTCGTTTCATGACCGCTGGAGGCAGGGAATTTCCGTCCGCCATACCGAATTATACGACTCAGGCCCGACAGACGAAGCGCTCACACCACACACATGAAAGTGAGAACAAAGTGCCGCAACTGATGGACCGAACGTGCACATGCAACAATCAAGCGAGGCAAGTGAGGAGGAGCTAAAGGGATGGAACGGATGGACCGGACACACAGCGGGGAGACCAATGAGAGGCATCCCTGAGCGTCAGTGCTGCCACCTGTTGGCTCCTACCGTAGTTGCTTTCAACCGCCCATGGCCTCCGAGATCACCTTTGCAAAAACACGCGCGCAGGGGTGATCTCGAAGGCCACCAACCGTTACAGCCCTAATGAATGCAGCGGCGCGCACGCGCCACTGCGCGCTGCGCATTCAGTCCGCCCTTGCAAACAGTACAACTGCTAGCGTATGGAGAGGCCTGGCCCCTGGCACGACAGCTCAATGGAACAGCTATGAAACGAAACTTGAAGACTATGCCGGCGGCCGGCGCCGTGGCGACAGGCGAAGACGAGGGAATGGCAAGGGGAGAGGGGAGCGGAGTTGTGAGGAGGGGCGGCAGTGGGGCCTTGGAATACAGTGTACTAGAATACTTTGGGTAGTGGAAAGAGCGCGTGGCGCGGCCTACGGGAGAGCTGTTGCCCTTTCTGTTAACCGCAGCGCGTTGGCGCTGGCGTCTAGAAACCGAGGAGATCGGCGCCGCAGTAGCACGTGTAGGTTGCTGTCAGTTAGGTTGTGCACGTACTGTGTCTGCTTTTTTTGCAGCGTTTCCGACATCTTATACTTTCTTGCATTGCGTCGTACGCACAAACAGTGGTTCGCATGCAGCCATGGAGAAGAAAACCAAGAGAGCGACACTCACTGCTACGCGCCAGGTTATAAGACCGGGTACCCTGGATTTCGTGAGTTCAACGGACGGACGTTCTCGTTGTTTAAAGCCCCGAAAGACGAAGCTCAACGAAAGCAGTGGGAGAAGAATTTGCACCGCAGTGACAAGCCACTGCAAACGTTATCCTCGCAAACATTATCCTCATTCATAAGAAGGGGGACACTAAGGACCTTAAAAATTACAGCCCAATCAGCTTACTGTTTGTTACGTATAAGGTATTTACTAAGGTAATCGCTAATAGAATCAGGACAACCTTAGACTGCAATCAAGCAAAGGATCAAGCAGGGTTTCGGAAATGGTACTCTAATATCGATCATATCCATACCGTCAACCAGGTGGTAGAAAAATGTTCGTAATATAACCAGCCCTTATACATAGCATTCATTGATTACGAAAAAGCATTTGACTCAGTTGAAACATCGGCGGTGATGCAGGCATTGCGAAATCAGGGGGTAGACGAGCTGTACATGAAAGTGCTGGAAGATATAATAGTGGCTGCACAGCAACTATAGTTCTGCATAAAGAAAGTAACAAAATTTCCATAAAGAAAGATGTTAGGGAAGGAGACACGATCTCCCCAGTACTATTCATGGCTTGCTTAGAGGAAGTATTCAGATACTTGGAATGGGAGCAGTTAGGGATAAAGTACATAGATGGAGAATACCTCAGTAATCTGCGATTTGCTGATAACATTGCCTTGCTAAGTAACTCAGGCGATGAACTGCAAATAATGATTGGTGACCTAGACAGGAAAAGTAGAAAGGTAGGCTTGAAAGTCAATATGCAGAAGACAAAGGTAATGTTCAACAGCCTCGCGAAGGAACAGCAGTTTACGATTGGTAGCAAAGTACTGGAAGTAGTAGGCGAATATGTCTACTTAGGACAGGTAGTAACCACAGATCCGGACCATGAAAAGTAAATAACAAGAAGGATAAGATTGGGATGGAGCGCATTTGGCAAGCACTTGCAGATTATGACTAGCAGCTTACCGGTATCACTCAAGAGGAAAGTATACAGCAGTTGCATCTTACCTGTACTCACTTATGGGGCTGAAACGTGGAGGCTAACCAAGAGAGTTCTAAGTAAGTTGAGGACAACTCAGAGGGCTATGGAACGAAAAATGGTAGGGGTAACATTAAGAGATAGAAAGCTTGCAGAGTGGGTCAGAGAAATAACTTAAGTTACCGACATTCTAGTGGAAATTAAGAAGGAGAAATGGACATAGGCAGGACATGTAGTGCGAAGAGAAGATAACCGATGGTTGCTTAGGGTAACAAACTGGATTCCAAGAAAAGGAAAGCGTAGCAGGGGGCGGCAGAAAATTAGGTGGGTGGATGAGGTTAAGAAGTTCACAGGGGTCAAGTGGATGCAGCTAGCACAGAACAGGGTTAATTGGAGAAATATGGGAGAGGCCTTCGCTCTGCAGCGGGTATAGTCAGGCTGATGATGATGATGACAAGCCACTCTCGGAAACGTCGGCGGTGCTCGAAAGGCTTCGAAGCTCCGTTTATCGTGCGGAATTATGTGCACAAATTCAACGGTAAGGGATCCCTCGTTGCAAACCTGCGCTGACCGCTGATGCGGTCCCAACCTTGCTGCCCGACTTGCCGGCCTACCTTTCCAACCAAGTTCAACAAAAATGACGAGAGAGAAAGCGTCCAGCTGCCCTGTGCTGTGGCACCAGCCAAGAAAGTGCGTTTGTCGCTGCGTGACTTTCACTATTCCTTTCAACACGACATAAATGTGCAAGACGAGAGCGTCAGCTCGAATTTGAATGAGCCTAGTGAGCCTGCTTCATTGCTGAAAATCGCTGACAAACTCGGCCTTCCGAGCACGTGGACAAGACTTTAATGTGCCCGATTTTGATGGAGTTGTGGGCGCTACAACTACCGTGACCAGAGATCCATTTCTTATCGCGCACGAGAAGCTGCTGGTGTTTACTGCAGACGACAGGAAACGGGTCTTCGCTCGCCCTTATTTTCATGGCAAAGAAGCGAAAGAAGATGAAATCAAGTTCATGTTAGAAGCTTGAGAACTTCATCAAACAGCCATTGCCATTGTTTGCAATGGGCATGCTTGCTTGTTTTTCAGGGAACCTTATTTCATTACTTTGCGCTTTCGTGTGAACAGTTTCAAACATCAGCTTTGAACAAATTGTATTGTGATTATACCTACTACACTTGTCTTGAACCAATGATTTTAAATGTTTGGTGTGTAAAGGTGCTTTTTCCTCAATTTTAATGTTGTCAGCTTCAGTACTAAATAAAATGATAGCTTCGACCTGCGTGTTTGAAAATTAAGACAAAATCACAACAACAGAGGAGAGGTCGGCGACACCAGGGACGGGATGCTACAAAACAAAAAACGCACAGAACACCTGGCATTGACATTAGATCAGTAACTTATAATAGCTGCAGTGAAATTTGGCGCAATTCTGATGTTTTCACTACATTACTGGCGATGCTGTCTGCTAGTGTCACAGAGGCGACACTAGCAGACAGCTAGTATTGCACTAGAGGCGACACTAGCAAAGCGCCTGCGATAAGAGAACTGGAGTGCGAAGGGGGGGCAGAACGTGCTGATTGCTTCTCGCAGGAGCTGCTTGTACTAACCCGCCAGTAAAATGACACAGACGTCACTGTTCAGAGCAAAGTCTGATTGGTTACTGAAGTAAACGCGAAGCTTCACACATTTCGTGCCTGGCGCTGTTTGCTCAGCTGAGGTAATCTGACGAAACCTTAGCCTTGCTGAAATCATATTACTTCGATTAATTCGCTCATAAGTAAATAAGTGTTTGCATTGGGAGTACCACGCATACATGTGGCAAAAATAATGAAAACTTCCGTGCTTGCTGCTGCCTGGCTACGGTCGGTCTCTGAATGGTGCTCGATGGATGCATGGATGGATGGAATATAGGAGCGTCCCCTTTGAAACGGGGTGGTAGCAGTAGATATCATGCTCATTTTTTGCCCTGTATCCTAATTATTGTTTTAGATTGGTTAACTATACCATCATTCTATTAAATTTTTGTTTCTACATTGTCACTTCTCTGCTTTTAAGCCACCAATCTCCCAGTCGTTTTTTGCTAGCTTCCACCGCTGGTTTATTCACCTGGCCACTGGCATCTCTAAACCCCAGAGCTTTAGGAACAGTGACTGCGCCTGCATCAACTTCCTGATGGATACCATTACATTAGAGTATAATATGGTCAATTGTTTCACTGGAGTTACCACATACCGCACATGCATCATCTTCATTGTTAAATTTCTTTTTGTAGCAGTTAGGTGCCGCTAGCGCCACCTGGTAGAATTAATATGAAGTGCCTCACACGCTGACCACCGCTCTACTACCCAAAGCATTCTAGTACACTCTACTTGGGAGCCGAACCATGCCGACACTCGTAGGCAGTGCGCGTTGGCGCGCAAAGGGTAGCTCGCTTGCGAGGAGGTTTTTGAAAACAGACAGAAAGGGGCTGGAGCCCATCGTTATCTCACATAGGGGTGCCGGGTTTACGCCATCCGTTCGCTGTAACCGATCGGCAGCGCTCAAGGATGTTCGTTATACATGCGATTTTGTGCCATTGAAGTAATGTATATTTTGGCGGTCGCTCTGGTCTTGTCGTTTTAAGCGAAAGTTCGTCTTAAGTGGGGCCGTTATAAGTGGGCTCGACTGTATACCGCTGTCTGCCTCTGCCTGTGCGTGGAATTTCCCACTCTGTCAAGCAGTGTTGCTTCTTCCATTTGCCCAGCCCCCTTGGAATCCAGCTGTTTGCGGAATTCGATAAAGCTTGCCCCTGTTTCACTTTTTTGCTTATTTCCCTGTTGAAGGAAAATTACTGATAATCTTTTAGACAGATGCAGTGCAATGGAGGAGGAGGAGGAGGAAAAACTTTATTTAGCCCTATATTTCTTTGCGGTTTTTGGGACGTCTTCAGAGATGTCTGCTTGTTTAATCCACAAGTCTTCACCGTCGACTTTGCCCACTTTTGCACAATGGTCGGTTGCCCTCAGTCCAGGGCTCCGCTGGCTACTGCCGCCCACTGGGCTCGCTGTGCCAGACCTTGCTGGTCTTCGCAGCGGTCGCTGGACAGCAGAGTCTCCCATTGCTCCGCACTCGTGTTTCGAATTTTGGGGACCACATCTATGTTTTGACAGGCCCATGGGATGTGATATAGTGTTGGTTTGTCATCGCACCACGGACATCTGTCAGTGTATATGGTAGGGTGCATTTTGTTTAGTATGTGTAGGTTTGATGTGAAGAAAATTGTGCATAGTGCGCTGTAGTTGTAGTTTTCGGTTCCAGCTCTGCTGTTACCTCATCTGCATCAGAGTGTCTGGAGGCTCATTCCTGCTCTTATAGTTCAGCGTAAGCAATCGCTTCATTATGAGATTTTGCATAGTCCTCAAGTGAAATTTTGCTTCCGATATCGCAGGGTCAGCCTCTTCATCTCGGTGCTCATCCACACACACACCGTTATTGTGGAATGCAAAAGTTCATTTAATGATCATTAAAGCTTCCCTTCTGCCCACCACCAGTGTTCGTTCAACTTGCATAACCACTTGTGCGAGGTACTTTAGATTGAAGTGCTATTTATATGCTGTGAGTGAGAAACTGCCAGGGATTGTCGGGTTGTAGCATGAAGTTTATTTAATGAGAGTTTGCTCTAATTAGCTTATTGCAAGGCTTTGCCATGATTTTAAAGCCTGTGTCAAGCCGAATGCCAAACTTTGCTTCTGGTGTCACCTAGGACGGCCTGCAGAACAGTGTTAAAGATATAATGAGCACAAGTTTATCAAAACAGTATGTTGTGCAAGTTGGTTTCAGACATCCGTAATAACAGCGCACTGGACGGCAGAAACAAGTAGAGAAGAGGACACATTGGCACTGCAAGTTTATGTCCTATTGAGAAACACGCTGCTTTTAATGGTAACGGAGCTTTTACGAGCTAGGAAAACCCAAAAATGAAATACAGGCATTGGGGAGGCTGGTCGTTTTCACAAATGTTTGGATGCCAAGACAACTTTTTGTGAATGGAATCCCAATGATAAGCTGCGTGGCCACTGACTTTCAAACGTCCTGAGTGTAGGTCAGGCGGCAAGAAAAGGTTGTACCATTTGTAAGTCCATTTTGCTCGCCAATGAATGTGTTTTTGGCTGCCCAGCAAACATCAACAAAGCCACAATAATAAAAGGTATTGATTTTTACTGTGAAGTAAAATTAAATGAAGTTGTTGTCAGTGCTTCTTTAAGCAAAGATGATTCTTCGCAATGATTGACAAGTGCTTATTTCAAATTGCCATGCTTATTTTCTAGGTGTACATCCCCCAGCCGTGTAGCCAAGTGAAGCGAAAGAGTCTGAAAGCCGACAGCATTAAAGAGCTTCGTCAAAAACTTGGCAAAACAGCTGGAACTGTGGCCAGCAAGACAAGGATCTATGTCCAGATTGCTGACCCTGCTTCTCACGACAGTCATGGGTTTGGTGAAGTTGACGGCACTAGCCAGAGGATAAACGAGGATGTTGCCAGGCAGATTGAAACCTTAGTAAAGGATGGAATCACGTCAGTGATTGATATCAAGAGGTGCCTTCATCACTTTGTACACGACGTGCTCTTTCCCATGAAAGAAAAGCCTGACAGCAGTTGCAAGGCATTTTTTCCAGACAGTGTGACCATAAAAAGCCACATTCATCATGTTCGCAAGAAGGGACTAATCAGTTCCAAGGGTCAAGAAAATGCTGATAATATAGCGCGAAAAATCCAAACCGAGCATCCTGGAAGTTCTGTGCTCTACCGACCGTGTGTGGCGAACAAGAGCACAAGTGACAACTTGTCCAACAACATGGAAGAGAGCATTGGCAGCGAATGTGAGGAGACAATGCTTTTTTGCTTCCAGACAAACTTCATGAAGAACATGCTGGCCAAATATGGAGCATCTGTTGTTTGTTTACACGCCGCACACAGAACCAGTGAATGTGCCTCGCCACTTTTTATTCTGGCTGTAAAGACAGCATTTGGCTACATGGCTGCCGGTGTGTTTATCGTACAGTTTGAGACTGCACCCTGTATTGCCGAAGCCTTGAATGTCTTCAAAGAGTGGTGCACTGATTGGGCTCCAGAATTTTGGATGGTGGATTGCAATCAAGCAGAGATGGATGCCATTGGCAAAACATTTCCAGAGAGCAAACCGTTCTTCTGTGATTTCCACAGGATACAAGCATGGAAGAAGTGGCTCCGCAAGAAAGAAAATGGCGTCTTACAACATCATGACGTGCTGAAACTTATGGAATGTGTGTCCAGTGCTTCTAGTCATGACGAGTTTGCAGCAGCTCTGGCAATCTTGATTGCTTCAGAACACTGGGAGAATGAGAAATTCCGAAGTTACTTTGAAACAGATTGGCTCTCTGTAAAGGAGCTGTGGGTCTTTATTCACCGGCTCGAACTTGGGCTTGCCCTTGCAACAAATAAGGGCATTGAGGCGCTGAACAAGGTTTTTGTGTTACATGTCACGAAGGGTACAAGCAACAGCAAACGCTCAGTGAATTCTCTTATTATAGCCCTTGTGTATGCATTCCTTCCTGTTTGTGAAAAGAAATACCACGATTCAGAGCTGAGGCAATCGTTGCTGTACAAAGAATACAGCGAAAATCTCCCCAGTTACCTTTGTGGCCGACCTAAGGAGTTTATCAACCACCTGCTTCAAAGGCTCGTGGATGCTGAAGAATACACGCCTGCCGACGTAGCCGTATTGTCTGCCAACGGTGTGTTTTTGGTTCGTTCCGAGTCAGCTGATGAAGTAGTGCACACTGTGGACTTTGGCAAGCCATTTTGTACGTGCCTTGATTTTGCTGAGCATGATTTCCCTTGCAAGCATTTCTGTGCCATCTTTAAGTTAGTTGATGGGTGGAACTTTCTGTCACTGCCTGAAGATTATCTGAATGAGTCAGGTATTGCTCTCCAGGAGCCATGTGTAGAAGCAGATGAAACTTGTTTGAGTGATGCTAGCACTGGCAGCCCTGGTGCAGTGGACTTTGTACAACTTGAAGTGGAAGTAGCTACTGAAAATCCGGTTCCCGAGTCACCAACACCTTCACCTTCATCATGCCCAGTGGATTTAGAACTGTGCCGAGACGTCAGTGAACGCAAAAACTTTGAAGTGGAAGGAACTACCGAAAATGTGGTTCTTGAGTCGCCTACGCCCTCAGCATGCCCAGTAGTTACAGGACTGCGCAAAGGCATTGTCAATGAGTGGGAAAAATGCAACTTGCTTCTTGATCATTGCTGTAATGTTGAGACTCTCACTGAAGTCAAGGTAATGCTTGAGTCTGCGCTTGGGAAGTTAGCCGAATCCTTGCCAGATAATTTTGCTCTGCACAGTGAAGATTCTATGAATGGGCGCTTTTCTCCAGTACCCCTGCCAAAGCGAAGGCGCCTGCAAGATAGCTAGTGTCATTGTAACTCATTTATTGATTACACTGTTGAGTTACCCTCTCCCTCCGTCAAAAAAGCACTAATGAAATAGCATTAACATTTCTGTATAAATTGCTATGCTGCCATCCTGTGGCTAGATTGCTAGTTCCTCCATTGATTGGCTTAATGCAAAATAATGTTTATTAATAAGTTCACTGTGGGAGTGCCTCTCTTTACACGCCATTTTATTTAACAGGCTACTTATTACTGCCTGATGACATTTTTTGGTGAAATTGTGGCAGTTCTGCAGCTAGATGCAATTGCAACAAGTGATGGGAGTAGCCGCCTATAGATACCAGGTAGCATGATGTATTGCTTGACGACTCAGCTGTGGCTTATACACCAATTCATTTGGTATGAGCGGGATTTACCAAGTGGAGCCTCATGTAATTTTTGACAGTTTGCAGAAGATTATTGTGTATATAATGGGGCAGCCACATTGCATGCGCAAGTTTCATGTTGTAGCCTTGGCAATAGGGTTGTTTCGAAGGATGAACATAACTGATGCTTGAGCAAGAAAAGGGAGACACTGAGGGATTTGCCACCTTGCATCTTAAAGCAACTTAACATTGCAGGTGCCTGGTATTTAGCTATCGTGTATGCCACGTTCCAGGCCATTCCACATTTCTTTCATAATTGCTTGGTTGCCATCGGAGTTGAGGGGTCATGCAAGGGGCAGAAAAACTGCAGCTTAATCACTGCTTAGCCAGTTTAATTTACTCTAACTCTTAAGTTTGCCTGCCCAGGCCTGAAACTTCTCCAGCGGACCTCAACATGAGCTACTTTTGCATTCCGCCACCTTAAGTGCTTCTTAATTCTCCGTCTGCACTTACTTTGTTCCTAACTGGTTCTTTTGCATAACCCCACTTCTGTTTCGTGCTTCTGTCATCATATTCCGGCTACTACCTTGTGCATTTGACGTAGCGCTTTCAATTTTTTTAACTCTGCCAGGGTTTTTTCAACAGTGATATCAATGCCATCCTCATCAAGCCTTACATGACATCACTGTCTCGTATGGATTCTTGGCTAAGGCCCAGTCATCATCAATTCTATATTTTTCACCTCTCTATGTTTCCACTTGTTGAGTACAGAGTCTCATTTATTGAATGCTCATGTGTCAAAAACGAAACTTATGAAGTCATTCCATGTGTATTCAATTTGTGTCCCTCCGGAAATGGGAGTGCTCAAGGTAGATTGTGACCACAGGATTATGCCCTTAGAAATGTGTAGGGCATGACTGGTCACAGGTCACACTGCGCAAAGCTCAAAAGCAGTCGCAGGGACTGAAAGCGGTCAGAAAATGTTGACTGAAGCAGAACAGGCGTAGCATATGTGCTTCAGTCACTAAAATAAAAGTGAATGTGTGGTATGTTTACTACTGACGTTTGCAGCCAAAGCTTTAAGGTGAAAGCCTTTAATGACTCATTGTTGTCGACAGCAGATAGTCAAATGGTGTCACGCTTTCGAGCGAGAAAAATAAATAACCCTTGCCTCCACCGGGAATCCAACCTCCCTTCTTTGGATCCCAGTGCTTTACCAACTACGCCCCGCCCTGTTTTTTTTCTAGTACAAAACACACTTATTACAAAATAAATACAATGCAGGTGATGAATAGACCAAGGCCCGGATTCTGAAACGCTCCTAACTTTAGACCGCTTCCTAACCTTCCGCAAGGAGCCCTCCATGCTCCCTAAACGTAAGGCGCCCCCAGAAGGCAAATGCGTATTCCAGAAGCTCCCCATCGCCTTCCCTGCCTAAGGAGCGCCTCAGCAAAGGAGGCCGAACCGAAAAGAGTGCTGGTTTCGAGACTATACGCAAAAGATGCAAAAAATATGCACTGTATTGCTAAAGTATACTGCTAGCGTTGTTAACTTTATAGTTTCATCGATACATCTGGCCATAAATTCTATTTGTTTGGTTAAGCACCAAAAAAAGAATGACAAAAGCGCTGTATTGGACGGGAAAGCAAACTCAGTCTGGCAACCGTCGTAACATCTGACCGGCGTCGAGAGGTCACATCGCCATCGTCGCCGCGCGTCGCTGCATTTTGTTGGTTTTGTCCTCGCGTTTCGATTGCCTTCTGTGTAGTATTCGAGCGGATTCTGCCTGTCGGTGAGATGCCGGAGACGAGACACCGCCGGTGCCTTGTAAACACCGCCGTAAACAAGTTCAGTCGCGCGTCGCAGAAATCTTGCGTAACTTTCAAAGCTGTCGTCTTCCGATAGGTAACGCAGCGTCATTCTTGCTGCTCGCTAGAACAAACGGCAGAAAACAGTTGTGCTGTCCGCGAGAACTGGCAAGCACCGAACCCAAAGACAGACTCAAGCGTCAGCAGACCGCGGCCATCTTGACTGCACACGACACCTGCCCGTAGCCAAGCGTACCGCGTGCACAGTCGTGCGGAGAAGCATGCGTTCAGGTAGAGGAGCGACGTTAGGAAGCACGAAGGTAACATCCTGGCAGCCTAAGCTCAGGGAAGCACCAAGGGGCCCCTAACTTAGGGCCCCTTAGTAAGGGACGTTTCAGAATTGACGTCAGGCCGCCTTAGAGTGTGTGAGGAGCCCTTAGTAAGGCAAGGAGTGTTTCAGAATTCGGGCCCAAGTGTCATCCAAAGGATCTAACATTCGTGCTTGTAAGGCGCCCTTAATTGTGCTGTGCGATGTCAGTGCACGTTAAAGAACCCCAGGTGGTCGAAATTTCCGGAGACCTCCACTACGGTGTCTCTCATAGCCTTAGTCGCTTTGGGACGTTAAACCCCACAACCTAACCTAACCTAATCTGTACTTATAGGGTTGTGTAGGTAAGTCTGACAGAACAAGACAATAATTCTTGATTGCACATATAGGTACACCAGTAAAAATACCCTCAAGAGCAGACAATATGAATGTAGGAAAAGGGGGCGGAAATATTGAGAAAAGATCGGCGTTTGGAGGCGAAATGGTTGATGTGCTGGAGATTATCGTAGCGAGAAAATGGGTTTTATCCTGCAATGTGCAGGGAAATATTCGCCAAAAAGGTGGAAAATAGATAATACAGGTAGGTTAAAGGGGAGATAGCGATTGGAAACAAGGGACCCTGATATAAGACGCGGTTCAACAAAGGTACAATCTTTTGTTCGTTTTTGAATGATGTTAGGGAGAATGGGTTTTATAACAACATGACTTTTATTGTCCAACTGCACACAATGAGGCACTGGCCGGAGAGCGTCGGAAAGAATCGCCGCACTGCTCCGGAGACGACGCTGAGTGTCTGTGCTCTGACCTTGAAGGGAGCGCCCCCTCCGCGCGCTAACCCACCGACCACACAACATAGGCGCACACAGCCGTTCCCCCTGGGGAATAATGAGCGATTCCAGTCCGTACACGTCCCTCCCGGAGTCAGTGGGATGGCCCAGGTGTTGTGCCGGGAAGACTGCGGGGGAGCGGCACATGGAATATTCAACACCCTCTCCGCCGAATGAGTGTTAACTCGTTAATTTATGGCTTCCAACGGGTGCAAAAGTTACTGCAGTGCCACCTGGCAAGGGTATCATGCAGGATCGCGTTCTATCTCTGCCAGGAAACACTTCAGTGATGCGTCCAGCTTTCCTAGTCTGTCGAGGGTGAAAATTGACATGAAGCAGCACCAGGTCATTAACTTGTAGGTTACTTGAGGCTGTAGGTATGAAATGATGGTAGGACCTTAGTAAACACAGTTGGCTCGACATCGTTTCCACGGGTTTTCAGTCAGACGCTGTCGGTATTTCCAGCGACGAGTGAGCTCGCTGGTGTTGACAGCTGTGGGATGTCCTCCACTACAGGTTGGTAAGGAGATCAGGCACCTACCAACTAGAAAGTGTGCCGGCATCAGTGCTTCCGGTTCTCCTGCAACAGAGGGAACCGCGGTTAGGGGTCGCGAGTTAATCACGGCTTCTATATCCGCCAGAATGCATGGTGCAGAGCTCTTCTAACTTCACTTATCTGCACCCAAGCACTTTTATGCGCTCCCAAAAGCCTTCCCCACCAAGCTGCCCTTTCCACTATGAATTTCCATTCAATATTTTGATGAGACAAATAGTGTTGAACTTCTTAATTGTGCGACACATTCCATAGTTTCTTCAATTAAGCACTTTCTTTAATGCGGTCTTTACGGATCGGACCATCAGCTCCCAAAAGCCTCCCCACCAAGCTTCCACAATGAATTTCTATTCAAATCATTGATGAGACAAATAGTCCGGAATTTCTTGATTGCGCGACACATTCCATAGTTTCTTCAATTCCGCTGCAGCCCGATAAAAGGTCTTTAAATTGTCTGAGTGTGTTGCAGGTACCGCGTCGCGCTGTGAAGTGGCGAAACGCCAAGAGGGAGCTACTCGTTCAGAGGTCGCTCACAGTTTCTAGGCGTATATGCTGTGGTCCCTGCGCTGGTCAGGAGCAACATATGACTTTTTTTATCTTGCCTTCTGACTTCCTCAAAATGGTCCCCGCAAAGTCGAGGCCTGTAACTGCAAAGAGAACTGATTCCGACACCCTGTCGCGTGTTAGAGGCGCTACAGGCTCTGTGGCAATCTTGCGGCTCATTTTTCTGCATACCATACAGCGGCTCAGGACCTTCACGATCTGACGGCCTCGTGTGATCCAAAACCTTTTGCGCAGTTAACCCAGGCATCTGCCATGTGGTCGAAATTATTCCGTAGCCCTCCACTACGGCTGCTCTTTCTCTCTATCCACTTTCACTCCCACCTTCCTCCCTTCCCTTACGACGCGGTTCTGGTGTTTACAGAAACAAGTGTGACATATACTGCGCATTTCCCTTCCTGTGAACCAATTATTATTATTATTGAGGACCGCGCGCGGCGACGAACCCCGCCACGCTCCGGATCGTGAAACGCTCTTCATAATTCCGCTTGTCTACCGTGAGAGCGATAGCGGGATTCCGCCTGATATGCTGGAACGGCTCAGCATCCACCTTTACGGACTCCCCAAAATTCATAAATCTGGTATTCCGCAGCGTCCAATCGTTGACTTCACCTCTTCTCCGCTCCGAGTTCTCTCGAACTATCTCCATCGAATGCTTTCCCCACTGACAGGCAAAACATCGACGCACTTACGCAACTCCCGCCATCTCGTCGAACTTTTTTACCGCGTACAACTGGAAGCAGATGACTGCATGGTTTCTTTCGACGTGGTCTCGCTCTTTACCAGCGTTCCTGTGCCCTATCCGCAGCGAAACAAGCCTTCAAAGCGGACGCTGACCTCGGTGCCAGGACAAGCTTGAACTCGGAATAACTTTGCCGGCTCTTGGAGTTTTGCCTGAACAGCACGGCCTTTTCCTTCAAAGGGATATTTTACAAACAAATAAGCGGCATGGGTATGGGTGTCGCGATCTCAGTCACTGCTGCCTGGAGGCCATTGAAGAGAAAGCTCAGTCAGCACGGACGCAGTACAATGCCCGCGCCTCGTTTGGAGGCTTCTCCATCCTCACCAGAAATTTCGACCTCAACCCCATCAAGTCAGCTGCGATTGTCTGCGTAAAATTGGCAGCTACCTGTGGACACCACCCGCACACAGGTGGGACTATTAAGGCATTTTTAGGGCCAATCATCACTTGCGTGTCGTGGCGGCGACGCTAGGCCTAACGGCTGCGCCGCAGCCCGGCCGTGGGTGAGTCGCCCAACAGCGGCAAGATGGCTCAACAGCTACAACGTGGCTACGACCCGGCCACCATGACCTGGTCCGAGATTTCGGCGACTTCTGCGCCTGATAGCCCGGATTCTGCGCCCATCGAGAACGCGAGGCTATTCAAATTGGTTGAACGCCGCTCCTGCAAGCGGAACGCCAAGAAGGCGGACACCAAGTTGAATGACCCATCAACACAGCAAAACGCTGCTGCGCGCGCTGCAGCACTTCACGGCGGGCCCCCACGTAACTCTGGACCCGTTTGGAAACCAAAGCCTCTTCCGCGGCTTCACCCCGAAGACATTGTCATCATCCTGAAGCCCCGGGTGACCGTCGCGCTCTCAAGGATGTGTTCCAACATGGCGAGCTGGGAGCAGCGTTCGCGGCCTACCTGGGCACCCAGGCCGCAGCATCGCTCAGCCTCCTCCCACACGTGGGAGCAAAATCTTATCGTCGGAGGCACCCGACAACCGCACGTCGCTGACAAGCTTCTGCATGAATTTGAAATTGAGTCACCCAAAGGTCACCTCCCCATGTACGGCCAATTGAAACTCACTGGTGACGTGTGTCGCGGCGTCATCACCGTAGCCAACTACGAGACCAGTGAGTCACTTCAAAACAAGATCCAGTGGCATGCTGGAGAGCTTGCCGATATCTGCAAGCTTGGAAAATCAAACGTCGCGGCGCTCACTTTTGTGGGCAAAGTGGTGCCGCAATTTATTCACTATAATTCAGAGGTGATCCTTGTACGTGCGTACAAGCGAACTGTCCCGGCCTGCGTGCGATGCGGTACTCTGGGTCACCGGGCGGACACATGCCCCTGCCCGGACAACGAAAAGTGCGGCCTGTGTGGCCAAACGATGCCGACCGTCGACGGGGTCGAGGCACCTCATGAATGCACTCCATCCTGTGCAGTCTGCGGGCAAGCCCCCCTACCAACTCACGCGACTGCACAGGAAAATTCCGCCAGCTGAAGGTACCAGGCCCCAAGGCCAAACGCCGTGAGCCACCAGCAAAACGGCGGCAGCCAAGGCAGCAAGCTTCAGGTGGCAATGGCGGAACGCCGCCTGCTCCTCCTGCCACCGACATCAGAACGCCGCCTGGGAAGAAGACGGCGCCGCCACCGCCCAGCGGCACGGACAATACCACTTCCCGGCTCTCAAGACGGGTGGCGCTGCCGGCGCCCGGGCATCCGCGCCCCAACATGGCAAACAGGTGAGCAACTGGGCGCGGATCGCCTCCTCTTCTCCCCAGCCCCCCTCTTCCCCACTCACCGTCTCCGCGCTCGATGCGGAATACAAAAAGCAGATTGACGTGCTCCGGGCACAGAATGAAATTTTACTGAACAAAATTCAAAATTTAGAATCAAAATTGGCGTCCGCCGCTCCGAGCCCGCAGAACTCGGACGCGATGGAGAGCGATGCGGAGCTGTCGCCAGCCCTCGTACAGCGATCTCCGCGATGGAGGAACGCTTATCCTCAAAAATGCAATCTATGATCGAGGCCGCTATGGACTAGATCTTCACCAAGGTCATAACTGCCATACCCGCAGTCGTCTCAAAACACATCTCGGACAACCCCCGCCTCCTCCGTCGGTCGGGGCCCATTAGGGACGTATCCCGTCCTGCAAAATTCAACCGTCGGATCACTGATTCGGACAATGAGGGCAGCTGCCCCGCTCCTGCTGCAACCCCCTTGGTGCCGCAGGTAGCTGGCTCTGGGGCAGCCACTCCCTCCTCCTCCCCTCCAAAAATGTTCAATCATGGCGAGACACCTTAGTCAAAGGCGCTCTTCTACCTCCAATTCGGCCATCTCAACATTAATAACACAATGGAACTGTAGAGGCTTTAAGGACCGCACTAAGCGGGCCAATTTCCGCCTCTACCTTGAAACATTCGAGTCTGTACCAGCCGTGGTTGCCCTCCAGGAGCCAGGCCTGGGCGCCACACTTTCAAATTACACGACGTTCCAACAGGATCCCGCGTCTTGTCTTCTCGTACACAAAACATGCACAGCCAACTTAGTGGATCTCGATCTCCAACTAGATTATTCCTATGTAATGGTGACAATCCTACCACTCTTACGCAGGGACCCGCCATTGCATGTACTCAACGTGTACTGCCCTCCCAAACTGAAGCGAGTGACATTCGCGGACCTCTTCAGCCTCGCGCTAAGAGTAGCGGGTCGCGATCCCCTCCTGATCGTGGGCGACTTTAATGCTCCCAGTCAGCTGTGGGGGTATCGCAAGGAGGAGTCGCGCGGACGTAAGTTGGCGGAACTTGCGTCCACGTTGGGCCTCACCCTCCACACTGACCCGGTCTGCCCAACACGGTTAGGAAACTCCGTGGCACGGGATACGTGTCCGGGCTTAACCTTCACTCGCAACATAAGACACGCAGACTGGCTCAACACCGAGGAAACCCTCGGTAGTGACCACTGCATTATCAACATTACAATACACACACGCCCGCTCAAATGTCCCACAACACAAGCCCGTATCCCAGATTGGACGAAATTCAGGCAAAATTTTGACTCACTTGATAACACACCCATTTCCGAGCAGGGCTACTCAGCATGGTCCCAACAGCTGCTGACACCTTCGCTCGTATGAAACACAGATCCAGCTCTCAGAGGCGGTTACGGACGTGGATAACCACCTCCTACACCTCTGGGAAGCCCGTCGCAGCCTCGTCCGCCGTTGGCGACGCCAGAAACACAACAGAAAGCTTAAAGCTCGAATTGCCGAGCTCACCCAGAAAGCGGCTGAGTACGCGGCCTATCTCGCCGACTCCAACTGGGTGGATAGATGCAACACGGCCGCGGGACAAATGTCTAGCCGAAACACATGGCGCCTCTTTCGAGCCCTCATCGACCCAACCCAAACACGAACCGAAACACAGAAACATTTGCAGAGAGCCATGCATGCTTTTTCTGGCAACACGACACAACTGGCACAGAAACTCCGGGACCAGTATCTGTGTACAGCCCAAGACCCCCGTGGATCATCATACTCTTATGTAGGCAGAGAGAACACAGAGCTGGATCAAATTTTCCAGCTCCATGATCTGCGGGCGGCTCCTGCCAAAATGAAACGGGGCACTGCCCCGGGAAGGGATAAGGTCACCGTCAAGATATTGACGAACCTGCCCGACTCGGCATACCAGTCCCTCCTCGACTACATCAATGCGATTTGGTGCGGGGACACCCCCCTGCCAAGTGACTGGAAAACGGCTCTGGTAACCTTTATTCCTAAATAAGGGAAACCAATTGACAGATAACCTCCGTCCCATCTCTCTCACCTCCTGTGTGGGCAAACTAATGGAGACGATGGTGCGGGACCGGCTATCTGAATATCTTGAGCAAAAGCATGTATTCGCAGGCACCATGTTCGGATTCCGCCCACACAGATCCGCTCAAGATGTCCTCCTGCAACCCAATCGGGAAGTCCTTGACCCACTCGAATGCCCCCATAATGACCGGGTAGTATTCGCCTTAGATCTCAAAGGGGCATTTGATAATGTAACTCACGAGATTATACTCACCCACCTAAGCCAGACCGACTGTGGTCTCAACACATTCCAATAAATCAAGCTATTTCTCACGGATCGTCAATCCTACATTCGCATCCAAGATAATGAGCATGGTCCTTACCTACTCGGCACGCGGAGAACCCCCCAAGGCGCAGTACTTTCCCCGCTGCTCTTCAATTTGGCTATTATGCACCTGCCTGCCCAGATCGATGGTGTCACTGGTGTGCAGCACGCCCTGTATGCCGATGACATCACCCTGTGGGCCACATATGGCAGTATTGGGGACATTGAAACCAGCCTGCAAACAGCGGCGACGATAGTAGACCGCTACAGCCGCCGCTGTGGTCTTCAGTGTTCCCCACAAAAATCAGAATTTGTGCACCTCCACCCCTCGCGAAAGTGCACAACTCAAATCACTCTTTCTTTAGACAGTGGTCCCATACACGAAGCTGACGAGATACGGGTACTCGGACTCTACATACACAAACACAGACGATCAGACACTACATTGGCCAAACTCCGTAAGGTGGGGGACCAGGTGGGCCGCATGGTCCGCCGGGTTTCAAACAAACGAGGGGGGTTGCGAAGTAGGGATGCCTGGCGGCTGGCAAACGCCTTCGTGACCAGTCGGATTCTATATTCGACACCTTATCTCCACCTACGGAAACAAGAGGAGGATGCCCTTGAGGTTATCCTTCGCAAAATTGTCAAGCGTGCCCTGGACCTCCCCATCACTACTTCAAACAGGCGTCTTATGGCCGTTGGGGTGGTGAATACTTTCCAGGAGCTCTGGGAGGCCCACCTTACAAATCAGTACACGCGTTTGTCGCAAACGGAGTCGGGTCGCCGCCTTCTTGCTCGACTCCGTATCCAACACACCACACTCATGGAAGACAGGTTTCGCATTCGAGAATTGTGGAGACACGCCCTCTGCGTGTCACCTCTGCCAGCGAATGTCACACGAAGATCATAATGGTCGGCGCCTGGCACGAGCGGAAGCCCTAGCCCGACATTATGGCAACAAAACAGATGTATACTACGTGGACGCCTCCGGCCCTCACCACGGGGGATGGTACACGGCCGCTGTAGTTCACAACAGCAAAACGGTTAACGGTCTCACCTTCAGAGCCCACAGTACAACACACGCAGAAGAGGTGGCGATTGCTCTCGCGGCCTCTCATTCCGACTCAAAATACATAATTACCGACTCGCGAGGAGCCTGTCGGAACGTCAGACAAGGCTGGACTCCCTTACTAGCCTATAAAATTTACTTAAATTGCATACGGGATAAGGACCCCGCACACCGCTACCTTATATGGGTGCCTGCTCATCAGGGTTTGGCAGGAAACGAGGCAGCAGACGCAGCCGCCCGCGCGCTCTCTCACCGGGCTGTTTTCTCCTCCCTACCCGATCAGGAACCCGATTTTAATCCGGCCTACACCTTCAAAGATATCACGACGTACTATCAAAATTGTCATCGCCTTTACCCCAGCCCATGTAAAGGTCTCAAAAAGGCGGATGAGCGGCTCCTTCTCCGCCTTTTCACCAATACATTGCTGTGCCCGGCAGCCCTAAAACATTTTGACCCCTCCTTTAGTGGCAGCTGCCCACACTGTGGAGCGGTGTCTTCTGACATCTATCACATGGTGTGGGCCTGCCCCTCCAACCCGGCTATTCCCCCCATCCCCAACCCAACCCGGGAGAACTGGGAGGCGGTCCTGCTCGGCTGCCACGACTTACAGGCCCAACAAGCCTTAATCGGACGCGCCCGAGCGGCGGCAACCGCCACTGGGGTCCCCAACTAGGGACCTCCACCTAGTGCTTGTAAGGACCGGTCCCTTATGGGCCGATCCAAATATCCTTGTGTAAATAAATGTTCTTACCACCACCACCACCACCACCACCAATCTTTCCAAGAAAAGCCAAATGTTTTCATTCGGAACGTCGACGACTTCTTTTGCATCATAAAAAATCACAAGTTGAAAACTTCCTTGAGCACCTGAACATGGTTGAGCCCTCTATCAGTTCACTTTAGAGCGGGAAAAGGACAATCAGTTACCATTTCTTGACGTCCTGATTTCAAGACAAGGGGGAGACCTAAAATTGAGCGTGTACAAGAAGCCCACTATACAGGCCGCTACTTAAATTTCAATTCAAACCACGCCGCTGAGCACAAGGCCTCCGTCCTCTCCTCTCTTCTGAGGAGAGCTGAGTAAATGTTCTCTTACGAGGCGGAGAGAAAAGAGGAAGAGGCCCCCGTTTTCTCAGACCTGAAGAAAAATGGCTACACACGTGCTTCCTGCCGTCGAGCTCGCAGGACAAGAGGGTCGGTCAGCACGGAAACGACGGAGTGCTCTCGCATTGTGCTCCCATACGTGGCGTGCACCAGTGTGTGTGTGTGTGGGGGGGGGGGGGTTAACGTCCCAAAGCGACTGAGGCTATGGGAGACGCCGTAGTGGAGGACTCCGGAAATTTCGACCACCTGGGGATCTTTAACGTGCGCTGACATCGCACGTCACACGGACGCCTCTTCGTTTCGCCTCCATGGAAACGCAGCCGCCGAGGTCGGGTTCGAACCCGTGTATTCGAACCCGACCTCGGCGGCCTGCATTTCGATGGAGGCGAAACGAAGAGGCGTCCGTGTGCTGTGCTGTGTGTGTGTGTGTGTGTGTGTGTGTGTGTGTGTGTGTGTGTGTGTATGTGTGTGTGTGTGTGTGTGTGTGTGTGTGTGTGTGTGTGTGTGTGTGTGTGTGTGTGTGTGTGTGTGTGTGTGTGTGTGTGTGTGTGTGTGTGTGTGTGTGTGTGTGTGTGTGTGTGTGTGTGTGTGTGTGTGTGTGTGTGTGTGTGTGTGTGTGTGTGTGTGTGTGTGTGTGTGTGTGTGTGTGTAACTTTATTTCAGGTAGCCGGGCCAACCTCTCGCAAACACTAGGTGGGCTCTTCATTACAGGAGCCCATTGACGACCGCCGCGGCTCGGGCTAAGTAGACCAGGGCCTTCTGGCTTGCCAGGGCTGCCTCCCAGTCCTCCCGGGTGGGGCTGGGTTTGAGGGCGAGGTTCGGGGTTGACTGGCATGCCCATACCATGTGGAAGATGTCCGAAGACTTCTCCGCACAGTGCGAGCATTTTCCTGTACAGGCAGGATCAAAGTGTTTTAAAACTGCCGGGCACAGCAGTGTTTTGGTGTAAAGACGGATGAGTGTGCGTCCCTCCACCTTTTAAGGCCCTTACAAGGCTTGGGATAAATTGCATGGCTGAATTAAAATAATTCAGTAATTTCTCGAAAAGTGAGGACCGAATTGGGTTCGGGATCCGTATCAAAAGGGTCTGAAGGCATTGCCCGGATAGTGAACGCGTGAGCGGCGGCGTCTGTCGTTTATTGCCTTCGAAGCCCATGCGAGCTGGAGCCCATACAATCGTTCGAGACGCGGGGGCTCCGATGTAGTCACTGTTTTGAAGGATGCGGTGTGCAAAGAGAGGAATGTACCCCTGTTTAATAATTCTGCAGGCCCCTCTCGAGTCGGTGATGACTCGCGAGTCCTGGTCTGCGGCGGCTAACGTGATGGCAACTTCTTCCGCATGTGTTATGTCTTGAGCTTGGAACCTTAGGCCATTCACCACGAGTTTTTGATGGATGACTGCGACCGTGTACTCCTCCCCCCCCCTCCATGGTGAGGGCCGGAGGCGACCACGTAGAAGATACCGTGTTTTTCCCCATAGTAACGGGCCAGTGCCTCCGCCCGCGCAAGGCGCCTGCCACTAGTTGCCGCGTGTCATGTTGGCCGGAAGAGGGCGTATGTGCAGGGCGTATCGCCAGGTTTCAGGAATGCGTGCACAAGAGGGGGAGCCTCAAATGCGGCTGCCCGGCTACGTCGGATGCTGCTCCCCGACAACCTGTGAGGAGGTGACCTATGCTACAGTGCCGTGCGCAAGCACAAGCTAGGGAAATCTTTGTGTGCGGTTAATATGCTGCGCGATATCCAACATGTCCTCATTGACTTGGCGGCGGCGACGAGTGATGTGCAGGAGTGTGTTGTTACAGTCCGCATATGTGGTGTGCACACGTCTGTGGCTAGTGTTTACTTGCGCCCAGCTGTGCAGTGGAATGTCCAGTGGTTCAGTGCAGCCTTTTCGCGTTGTGCCTCCCGACAAATCATCCTCGGAGACTTCAACGCCCATCATTGTGCGTGGGGCAGTGCCCGAAACACCGCGCGAGTAGACTACCTACACGCCATGGCAACACAGCTGGGACTCACACCGCTGAACACCAGCGAGCCCACCTTCCGGCGACGTGGCACACCCGGCTCCTGCATAGACGTTGCGTTCGCGTCCAGCGGCATCGAGACGACCTGACATCGTGCCCCATCACTCTGGGGCTCTGCCACTTCTCCATCACCATAGAGCCCTCTGCCAAGGAAGCTCGCGCCACGCGCACTCACTCCATTGTCAACTGGACCCGCTTCCGCAGCGAAGTAGAAGCCGCAGCTACGTCCGGCGCGGCTTTCTTCTCCAGTCTCGTCCGTAGCACGTTCGCAGCCACTCGCCGCGTAGAGGTTCGGGCAGGAAAACCAACGTTCGACAACAAGCTGATCGACCTGAGGCAAAAACGCGACAAAGCTTAGCGGCGAGCGCGGCGGACGGACCGAGCAACTGACTGGACAGTACACAATCGGCTGGACGCGGCAGCGAGGCGGCATTCCAACAAACTTTACCGCCGGCAGTGGGCATCGCTCTGCAGGAAGATGGAGGAGTGCTGTAGTTCGCGATGGCTCTTTACCATCCTGCGACGCATCACAACGCCACAAGCGAAGCCGCAGCCGCTGGCCGCTCTCGCCATCTCGAGCGGCCTTAGCTACGAGGAGCTAGCTGAGCGGCTTGCGGACCGCTTTGCGCCGCAAGGCCCCGCGAACGCAGGCAGCCAAACTTCACCTGTGAGCCCCAGAGACAGCGCCAGCGCTACTACTCCTGGTGGCCCCCTTCACAGTGACGGATCTCAACAACGCGCTACAGCGCTGCCACCGTCGCTCAGCGCCAGGGCCGGATGGGGTGACTTACCAGATGCTGCGCAACCTTGACGCTGATCAGCGGCTGGTTCTCCTGAAGCAGATCAGCCTTGTGTGGGAACGCGGGATCCTCCCGGAGGACTGGCGCACGGCAGTCGTCTGCCCCATCCTCAAGCCAGGACGCCCACCAACCCAGCTCGCGGGATACCGTCCAGTGGCGCTAACATCTGCGGCTGGTAAGCTCATGGAACACATGGCTTTACATCGCCTTAACGAGCAGGCTGCGGCGGCGGATTTGTTTGATGAGCGGCAGACGGGCTTTCGCCGAATGCGGTGCACTGCGGATTCCATCTCCGATGTCAGCACGCTCGGGCACGCAAAGGCAGTGAGGCAGGTTGCATTGCTTCTACTGCTGGACGTGTCCCCCGCCGGGGTGCCGCAGTTTTTACGGCGCTCGACTACTGTTCCCAAGGACGCGGGATCGAATCCCGGCCTCGGCGGCAGCTTTTCGGTGGAGGCGAAAAGCAAGGCGCCCGTGGGCTGTACGATGTCAGTGCACGTTAAAGAACCCCAGGTGGTCAAAATTTCTGGAGTCCTCCACTACGGCGTCTCTCATAGCCTGCATTGCTTTAGGACGTTAAACCCCACAAACCAAACCAAACCATGCTGGACGTGTCGGGCGCGTTTGATAATGTCTGTCGCGCTCCCATTCTCGTGATGCTTGAGAAGGCTGGCGTGGGCGGACGCTTGCTACATTACGTTCGGAGCTTTTTTCAGACGCGCTCCATGCGCGTTCCCGTGGGGGGTGCTCTCTCGGCGCCTCGCCCGGTCGGGCTAGGCGTGCCACAGGGCTCTGTCCTGTCACATCTGTTCAATGTGGCGATGTCGGTGGTGCCTGCCTGCAGGCGGCCGGCATCATGTGTACATCTCCATATACGCAGATGACATTGCCCTGTGGTGCCTGGGACCTCCGGGCGAGAGAGCACGGGTGCGCGCGTGCCTGCAGGCAGCTCTGACGGCGGTGAGAGACAGTTTGCACGGCCTATGTCTCTCGCGCAGCGCAGACATGTCCGCCGCAATCGCCTGTGTTCCGAGCTCGCGCAAGCGACCACCGCCGCTCACACTGGACGGGACCATCCTGCCGTGGCGAAGTTCGGTGCGATACCTGGGGTTGGACATAGACCAGCGCCTTTCCTTCCGACCCGTGGCGAACAAGGCCTGCCTGCAGGTGAAGAGAACCACCGCCGCTGTACACAGGCTCACTGCTCGAGGCCAGGGCATTCCCCAGCAAGCTGCGTTACGGCTGTACAACTCCGCGGCTGTGGGGGTAATACTCTATTCGCTACCACTCATCACACTGCGCAAACCATGCTGGAATAAGCTGGCGGTCGAGCATCGCAAGGCGCTCCGCATTTGCCTCGGCCTTCGTCAGAACACTCAATGCGCAGCTACTTTGGCCGAGGCAGGCGCGTGGCCTTTACAACTTCAGGCCACGCGGCGGGCGCTCCGACACGTCGATCGCCTACAGCGCGCAATGAAATTGCCGAGGGCTAGGGTCTCGCACTAAGCGGGCCGACCTTCGGCTTTTCCTCTCAACTTTCGAGCATATGCCCGCCGTGGTGGCCCTTCAGGAGCCAGGAAGAGGCGCCACCCTAACAAACTATACGACGTTTCATTAGGACCCCTCGTCTTGTCTATGCGTTCATAAAAATTACACAGCAAATATGGTTGACTTGGACCTTCAACTTGGCTATTCCCATGTAATGGTGACTCTCCTCCCCCTCCGCAAGCAGGACCCACCACTGCACATTCTAAATGTCTACTGCCCACCTAAATTGCCGGATGTATCATTCTCGGGCCTTTCCAGCCATGCGCTGAAAGCTGCGGGTCGGGACCCCCTCTTGATTGTGGCCGATTTTAACGCCCCCAGTCGAGGCTGGCGGTACCGCCGCGAAGAGAAACGGGGACGCAAGTTGCCGGAGCTTGCGTCTACGTTGGGCCTCACCCTTCACACAGACCCCGTCCACCCAACACGTATAGGTAACTCCGTGACTCGGGATCCGTGTCCGGATTTAACCTTTACCCGCAACATTCAGTGTGCTGACTGGGTTAATACCGAGGAAACACTCGGTAGCGACCACTGTATACTAAACACTACAATTCGGACTAGACCATTAGCAAAACCCACAACACAGGCTCGACTCCCAGACTGGTCCAAATTTAGGAAAAATTACAACACAGCTACATCTATACTCGAGCAAGGCTACCAGTCATGGTCCGAACAATTGGTTTCTAGCCTTCGCTCTACCGAAACTAAAATTCAGCTTTCCGAGGCGGTATCAGACGTGGATAACCACCTCCTCCACCTCTGGGAAGCGCGGCATTGCCTTGTTCGCCGGTGGCGCCGGCAAAAGCATAACCGTAAACGTAAGGCTCGAATTTTTGAGCTCACCAGCAGGCGGCCGAGTATGCGGCCCAGCTCGCAGACGCCAACTGGGTGGATCGTTGCAACACGGCGGCGCGGGAGATGTCCAGCAGGAACACCTGGCAACTCTTCCGCGCTCTGATCGACCCAACGCAGACACACACAGAAACTCAGAAACATCTACAACGTGCCACACACAGCTTTCAGGGCAACACAACTCAGCTAGCGCACAAGTTGCGGGACCAATACTTGTGCACTACCCAGGACCCCCGCGGACCGGCTGCAGGTTCGGAAAACGCTCAGCTGGATCAGCCGTTCCAGCTCCACGATCTGCGGGTGGCCCTGGCGAAAATGAAACGTGGCACAGCCCCGGGTCGGGACAAAATTACAGTCAAATTACTAGCTAACTTACCCGACCCGGCCTCCCAGTCCTTATTGGATTACATCAATTCAATTTGGCTTGGGGACACGCCGCTCCCCGTCGATTGGAAGACTGCTCTGGTCACTTTCATTCCAAAAGCTGGCAAGGCTATCAACACGGACAAACTTCGCCCCATCTCTCTAACCTCGTGTGCGGGCAAACTAATGGAGACGATGGTGCGTGACAGGTTGTCCGAGTTCTTGGAAAATCAACACATCTTCGCAGACTCGATGTTCGGATTTCGCCCGTACAGGTCCGCACAGGATGTTTTGCTACAACTTAATCGGGATGTTCTTGACCCGGTCGAATGCCCTCACAACGACAGGGTCATACTCGCCTTAGACTTGAAAGGAGCCTTCGACAATGTTACTCATGAGATAATACTCACTCATCTTTCACAAACCGGTTGCGGACGCAACGCGTTCAGATACATTCGGCAATTTTTGACAGATCGCCAATCCTACATTAAAATCCAGGCCACCGAACATGGCCCGTTCCAACTTGGAACCAGAAGAACACCACAGGGTGCAGTGCTGTCTCCTCTCCTATTCAATCTGGCTATGATGCACCTGCCGGCCCAGTTGGGTGCTGTCGCTGGTGTGCAGCATGCGCTGTATGCCGATGACATCACCCTGTGGGCCACGCAAGGTTCTCTTGGATATATTGAGGCCAACCTACAGCAAGCGGCAACCATAGTGGACCGTTATGCTCGCCGCTGCGGCCTTCAATGCTGCCCTCAAAAATCTGAATTTGTACACATACGCCCCTCACCAAAGTGTACGGCCAAAATTGAGCTTTTTTTAGAGACAGGATCAATTCCTGAACGCACAGAAGTCCGGGTACTGGGGCTCTTCATTCATCAACATAGACGGTCGGACACTACCTTGGCGAAACTCCGTAAGGTGGGGGACCAGGTGGGCCGCATGGTCCGCCGGGTTTCTAAAAAACGCGGGGGGTTGCGGTGCAAAGACGCCTTGCGGCTGGCGCATGCATTCGTGACCAGTCGAATCTTGTATTCGACTCCTTACCTCCACCTTCGGAAACAAGACGAGGATGCACTCGAAGTCGTCCTGCGCAAAATTTTTAAGAGAGCCCTCGATCTCCCCGTGAACACCTCCAACCAGCGTCTACTGGGCCTGGGCATGGTGAATACGTTCCGGGAGATCCGAGAGGCTCACTTAACCAACCAATAAACACGTCTTTCTAAGACACTGTCGGGTCGCCGCCTCCTTGCCCGGCTACACATCCAACATACCACCCTTATGGAAGATCGTGTACGCCTCCCTTTCGAGTGGAGATGCGCCCTCCACGTACGCCCTCTTCTTAAAAACATGACACATGAAGACCACAATGGCCGGCGCCTGGCGCGGGCGGAAGCCCTGGGCCGCCATTATGGGTCGAAACCCGAAATTTACTACGTGGACGCCTCCGGCCCCCACTATGGGGGATGGTACACGGCCGCAGTGGTCCACCAGTCCAAAACTCTTGAGCTTACATTTCGCGCCCGTGACATAACCCACGCAGAGGAGGTCGCCATTGCGCTGGCAGCTACCCACACTGATTCTAAAACAATTATCTCCGACTCTCGAGGGGCCTGTCGGAATGTCGAGCAAGGCTGGGCGCCATACTTAGCCTACCGACTACTTCAAAATTGCACCTACACCGGGGACCCCGTTTACCGGAATATAGTATGGGCTCCTGCTCATATGGGTCTCGAGGGGAATGAGGCAGCCGACGCCGCCGCCCGCGCGCTATCTTTCCGGGCTTCCCATCTCGACCCCCTAGATCAGGATCTCGAATTCGAACCCGCGTATTCTTTTAAAGACATTGTTCTTTATTATCAATCTTGTCATAGCCTTTACCCTCGCCCGAGTAAAGGTCTATCTGACATTTTATTTAGGAGGTCGCCATTTTGAAATGTGGCGCCGTCTATGTTCTGTTGTTGTCCCTAGCGCCATGCTGGTATGCGCGCGCACATTTGTTGTATACCCACAGTGCAGGACGGCGGTGCCGCATATAGACGTTTCTGTTCTGGTTTTGTGTGTGTTTGCGTTAGAAAAGCTCCTGGATTGGCAAAGCATTTTCTAGCAGTACTGCCGCCGTTTCGTGGAGCGATGGCCGGAACTTCGGCAGATGACGGGCCCGAAGGCAGTGGCACTCTTACCGGCGTTCCGATGATTGACATAGGTGAGCGGATTTTGTTGAGTTTGTGAACTAATGCACTACAATTGTCGCACTGCTATCCACGACGGCTGTCGAGGAAGCGACACAGACAGCGCCAAGCTTCTTTTATGCTATTTGCGTTCGATAGACTACGATTGTCAGCCAGGATAACACAGCTATTTCATGAATGTTTACGTTAGCGGGACTTCACTTTGCTTGAGTACACTTGGTGTGTATATGCGATTTTTATTGTTTGATCAGTCCCAATACTGAACTCGTTTCGTGAAAGCTGACCGGTATACAATTCACGATTTCGAACACGTACTACAGTGCACTTCTCAGCGAGATACGTGTTGTGCCAAAATCAAGCGCTCGATCCTCTGTGCGCTCTGTGTTTCAGCGGGTTATCAATGAGATAAATACTCACTAACGAGCAGATCCAGTGATCGGTACGAGATTGTTTACTCGGCTAGAGCGTGTAGATACCGAGCGAAAGCAACATCTACACTTGTTGGCGTCGCGTATGTCACCGTCGCTAGTTTGGGGATTTGGCTACTGAGCAATCAATGACCGTTCTCTCAGGCTCGTTTTTTTTCTCGTACGTAGCGTACTCTTTTCACTTGATGAAAGAGGAGTGTTTCGGCCGTAAATAACTCACGCTGAACAAGTGAAGTTAGATCACAGGTTGCGCGGCTACTAGCTACGCGGCAGTAGAAATTCGCCGCGCCTCCGTTTCTTCTATTGTGTTTTTGCGAGCACTTAGAGCGCTTGCAGTCCTCTCCAAGTTATGCTTTTTCACACGAGTTTTCTAGGCTTTGGTATCTTGACTGGGGCAGTTAGCGCACTCTTGTTTTGCCAAGGCCCATTGTTTGCGGTAATAACCTTGCTGTTACATTGCTTCCTCGGCATGTAGTTAGGTGATATAGCATGCAACGAGAATTTTGAAGTGTTTTTTTTTCTATTTCTCTTGGCTACTTCCTTCCATTGATCTGATTATGTGCCCTTGATACTTGTCTGCAGGTGACAAGCTGTACAGCCATCCAACAGTTGTCACTGACTGGAGTGACGACGTAAAGAAGTGGCCACGCGTGCAGATGCCGCACATTATTTTTTACCTCCTTGAGAAGAAAGCGTGTGACCTCAAGGAGGTGAAATCATTCAGGAGCATGCAGTCGTACTCGTACTTGCAGAGTGATTGGGTTGGGACGGTGCTCATGCATACAGTAGATGAGCAATTGGCATTGCTGAAATGCCAAGTGCAGGCCTCACAGTCAGTCAAAGTTCTTCACGAAGCATGGGTGTGTTGCACAAGAAGTGGTGAAGTTATAAACAGTGGCTGCTCGTGTATGGCAGGGAAGGGGAAAGTGTGCAGCCATGTCGGTGCACTGCTCTGGAAGATTGACCTGGCTGTATCTTCGGGCCTCACTGGGGAGGCATGCACAGATAGAGCAGCTGCCTGGAATCGAGGAACTAAAAGAAACTTGGTGCCTGCAGCCTTAGAGGACATCAACTTCAAGTTGCAGAAGCGCACAATTGACCAAGACAGCAAGAAAAATAAGTCAATATGTATTCCACGCATCTTTGACAGTGATGAAGATCTGGCAGAGTTTTATGAAAGCTCTCCTTATAAGGATCTTCTCGACGTTCCCGGTAAGTTAGTTCCTAGATGTGTTTCTGAAATATTATCTTAATGTATGCATTTAATGTTAGTTATTCTGCAGAAGTCCTGTAAAGGCTTTTACATTATATATTTTACTACAGTTTACAATGCAATTTACACCGTTAAGTGAATTATTTCAGCATATTTTCAATGTCATAATAAAATTACTAACAAGAACTAAAAGCCACAGAGTGTGACCGGCCAGTATAACAAGCTTTTTCTAGATTGTGGATCACTAAGGCACCTCTTCTGCATTATACCAGACTAGATGCACAGTGCATGGAAGTTTATTTTATATGTTTTGACTTAAGGGACCCTCCTTCAAGCAACAATGAAAGCTCCTGTGCGACAGCTCCCTTCAAGGCCAGCCCCATCACCAGTTGGTGAACATGCCCCCCATGAGGAGAGTGACAAGTTGCCAGAAGCATGTCAGTTATGCAACGAATTCTACCTTAACTTTGTGGCAATTTCCACAGATGCAATGGCATTGTTAGAAGCAGCCACAAAAATTCAAAACAGCCATTTATGGCACGCCTCGCGACGAGTGCGAATCACAGCGTCAAACATCAGAAGAGTGCCCAAGAGGCACAATACGCCAACAGAAAAGGCCGTGTTGTCACTTACAGCTCCTTCATTTCATGGAAGTGCTGCAACGCAGCATGGCTTGCGACATGAAGCCGTAGCTCGACGGCAATTCGAAGCTACACTTGATTTAAGAGTTTCATTACAAGGCATTCATGTTTGCGAGGATGAGCCATGGCTCTCAGCGACACCTGATGGCATCATTGAATCACACAATGCGATCCTCGAGATCAAATGCCCAGTTAGCGAGGATTGTAGAAACTTGATTAACACAGGAAAGTATGATGTGGTTGATGACAATGGAACATATGTCCTTAAAGAAAATGGACCTAATGGCTATTATGGCCAAGTTCAGTTCACCATGCTGTGTGCCAAGAAGAGCCTTTGTTACCTCTATGTTTGGTCCCCAAAATGGGTCATAGTTGCAGAAGTGACTTTTAATGTAACATATGTACAAGAGACAATGAAAAGGCTACGAAAATTTTATTTTGGCAGCATGCTGCCTCATCTTGCAACAATGGAAGCAGAAGGCAGACTTGACCTCTCAGCGTGCAAACAGATCTTAAATATATGATCTCAATGCATTCAGCCTTGTAGTTCGGAACAAAATAAATAAAGACTTCAATGCATGTTGCATGCAAATGTTCCTTCTCTACAACACTCTTGAGCAGTCCTCAGTTGACAGATTGACTCTTTGGCCGCCAGCAGATTGCTCAGCTATTAGTGGCATTTTCAGATTGCAGAGGCCTGCACACACAAAGACCATTGTGTCAATAGTCCTTTTGCACTTGATGCTGAGAGCCGATTTGAAAATTCGGTAGGTTTTTATGCGGCTGATTGCCCTCTCAACATGTATCCGCAGAGACGCAACGCGCCGTGTTTGAGTCACTTCTTCCTCAGACAGTTGAAGTTTGCCTAAAAGAAAAAAAAAGCAAAACCAGTATTATGCATAAGTCCTTTTGAACCTCAACATTAAGAAGAAAACTCTTTATTATGCAAATATAGCAAACTGCAATTTGTCATCCAAAGATGAAAAACCAAAAATGCGTTACCGGCACAGCTGGAGTGAACGTTTTTTGATGCTTCGTGTCATGCAACGTTTCACTAAGCTGCTGTGCCCAATTAACAACTGTTGCCAAATAAGCAAACAGCCTTTGATATCTGGCAATACATTTCTAGAAGGTACAGATTTAGTATCAGTTTAAAGCTTTCCTTTTCATCATTGGATAACCTCTGCAAGATTGTGCATCCTTACCTCTGGTGAATGCCGGGGTATTCAGCTTGACACCTTGTGCTTCCAGGTACGGGTCCAAGGTGAAGCCTCTGTCAGCCATAATTACATCCCCTCGAACAAGGTATTCCTGGACACCACATTCTCTAACTATGTGTTTGTCAGAGCCACGACCACCAAACGTACGAGACACAAACATTATGTATCCACAAGGGGCAACAACAATCAGGAATTTAACTGTGTTATGTCCTTTGTATACGCTATATGTCTAAGCTCTTGCACGCTCTTTCTTGGGCCTTTCCAGGGCAACCTCAGTACAGTCGAAAATGCAGCGTGTATCTTCATAGCCATTCTCTATAAATGAATTTGGCATGCTGCTTACAATGCTATCTTTAGGAAGCCATATCACATAATATTTCATGATCTTTTGCAGGCATTCTAGTGTGCAATTAAAGATTTTGCACACAGAGGAAACAGATATTCCAAACCTAAAGGAGAGATCTCTGTATAGCAGGCCAAGCCTGAGGCGCATAAGCGTCAATAGAAGATGGTCCTCCAATGCTAGTCGTGAGTGTGGCATTGACATTTTTTCCAGAAAAGTCAATAGCTTTTGGAAAACTTGCTTAGACACCCCAGTATAAAAAGCTATGTCTTCATGTGTCATCTGAGATGCCATCAGCACTTGCTGTCGTAAGGTGTAGGTGTGGTCTGCAAGACAGGGGTCTTCCCACTGCATGCTGCAGTCTCTTGTGCAGACCTGGAAATGCACATATTTAAGATGCAGTGTATTAGTAAGCGAATCATTTCATATCGAGTGGGAGTGAAATAGAGAGTGGTCACTTTTGTTTGAGGTCATGCAAGGAAAATTCACATTTAGAGTGCATTAAGGCTTTAATAAAAAATACAGTTTCTGTTTGTGTCCCTCTTCTGCTTCTGCTCGTTGCGTCTGTAGAACAGGGTGCCTGCAAACCATGCTGTATTTCAAAAATGCAACTCTGTCTGAAACAGTTTATCATGCAGGATAAAAAATGCAATGCCTACTCACACAGTGAATGTGATCTTTCAGTGTTTGGATAGAGCAAGCTGCAGGCATGCATCCTTCTTCTTCGAGGTACACGGACGACTGGAAAAATATGTCCATTTTACTACTACAAGCCTAAAATAGAATATGTAGAAACTTACATTGTCGTCTATAGCCTCTCTTTCCTGTCTTGGAGAAGAAGCTGTCCTATCTGCATACTGGTCAGGCAAGTGCATGACCTGAATAAATAAAGAAATGAACTGGAAAACTAGTTCAGTATGCATGAAGAGTGTACTGAAGTTTAGCAGCTTACAGCATTAAGGTCAGAATGTGACAGGACGGACAAGTCAGGACTTCCAACAGCTACATCCTGCAGAAGAAATTTAAAGATCACTTGTGTCGTATGTCACAGCAACCAGTGATAGTTCTAAAAGTATTCTTTCACACATTTGTAACAGAGGAAACCAATGTTTGCACTGAAGGAAGCACGTAGCAAAAGCACACTGCTTTCAAATAATTTGCTTTGCCACAGGGGCTATTATGACAAATATTGCTTGTAAGCATATGAAACCTCTCATCGAGCTACATTTAGAGTCCAAACAAATGTGTTTCAACTGCTTATGAATGAATACCTAACTTAAAATGACCTTAGTTTTCATACATCATGCTACAAGCACAGCATAATGTTACTTTCAATAGACTTCTAAGTTATATTGGCTCATACAATGTTCTTTATTATAGCCTGTTAGACAGTCCCAAAAATATTGTCCTTCAAGCACCATATGCAAAAATAGAAGTCTGGGATAATAAAAGCTTGTAATAGCACTGTCATGTACAGGCCAATATGGGTAGCCGTAAAAGCTACAGGCGACTGCCCAGTATTGGGTTAAGCACTTTAATGCCAATCTGCAAGTATGTCAGTCCATATGTTTGTTTGAAGTGACTTCATTCACCTGATTTATCATTGTGCTGCTAGAATCTTCATTAGCCACAGGTATGCTGCCTTGTGCTGCACTTAGTGCACAAGTATCAAGACTGGCCCGGTCTGGTTCCACAATCTAGAAAAATGCAACAGAACAGTGTGACAGAGCCAGTTTTTCTTCTCTAACTGCCTTCTGAAGTTTATTGCATTGTAGGATCAATTTCTTAAGGATGTAATGTGTGTACAGCCCTCAAGTTGCACACATATTAGAAATGAGGCAAGTTGCTGCATCCATTTAGCACTGAAATAATGGAGGTGATCTAGAACACATATCTCTACCTATCTAAAAGTTAAATAATAGTTTGAAAACATGCAACACTGAAAATACAGGAATGCAATCAAATGCTGCATTGTCCATGAACAGAGATGGCCATTACCTAGTAAGTAGGTGGTTTGCATACATTAATTAATGATGAATATTATGGAACAATCATCATTCCTAGACAAAGTTTCTTAAGACTAGATGCTTATGCACGATGACATCTTACGACTTGTTTTAAAAGTAGAACATACAAAGAATGAAGTTGACTTTATTACATTAGAGTTGAAACTTTTGTCTGGCATAGGTAAAGAAAGCATTAGCCACTTGTTCCTTATGAAGTTCAGAGTGTCTGATACCTTATTCAGATTATGAAATTGCATAGCTGCAAAGCTAACAGACAAAGTTTCAAAAAACAATACACGCTTGGAACTTACATTCTCAGTTTTGGCAAAGCCTTTATCAATTGCAACACAGACACTAATGTTTTCATAGCAGCTGCGCACACTTGATACATTTTAAGCAATGCACAAACATGCAAATCTAGGACCTTAGCAATATATTTAAAATACACAAATGACTGCATATGGCAGTGGTGTCATGCATTTCAGCTTTAAGTGCAGTGGCATGGTTTAATTGCAACTGAAAAAAACACTCTTGTGCAGAATTTCCTAGCGAATTTTGCTATCATTGTGCGTGTGTTTCGAATAATCGCCAGAGCGCGTCAAAACCAGCAGAGAACAAAAACACTAAAAGAAGGGACAACTTTGTGTTCGTTTGCACTTGTATCCTACTCATTTTCGCAGCGCTTGTGAGTTGTTTTCATTTACGCATTTTCATCCGTTTTTCGCTGATCAGTAGAAAGACATAACGCGAACTCGCCCGATTCGGCTCATTTGCAATTTCATGACGCGATGTTATAACATCGGTGAAAAATTAAGTGAAACAACCAATTAAGTGACTGCAACGTAACAGCTAGCATGTAACAGACAAGGGACAGCGACAGATAGCAACCGACAGGACAGCACGCTCACCTTTCTCTTTTTCGTCGGCACGTAGTCCGTTTTTACGATCCGTCTCATGGCAGTCATGACCTGAGCGAAAGTTGTCGCGCACAATGATTCTTTAGTACAACCGACACCCGATAAAAATAATTGGAGTGTTTGAAAGTGCCGCATTTTCGCACACAGCCACATACGCACGTAATGCTTACCTTCCGTTCATAGCCCAGATTAAGCATAGGTATGGAGTTCATGGCAGTACGTTGTCCACCAACAAAGTGTTCCGAGCACACACGAGAGGCGGTCGATGGCACAAAATCCTTTCTGTTGACGCTAGCCAGCCAACGCCGTCGTTCGTCTTCATCGGACGGAAAACGATGCAATTGAAACAGATCGCACCCGCACTGATGCCGCGGCTGTTGATGCTGTGCACATGGCTCTGCGCCTAGTTTTTTTCGCTCACGATAGTTGTTGGAGCAGCCAACAACTGCGCAGTGGTATCCTGATGACCTCGGCTCACGATTCATGGTCAGAGTTAGTGTGAAAACCAAGCAAAAGCTGTTTTATCGCGCAAAAAAACAGCACGAAAGGCAAGTTCTCAATGCAAATGCTATGGCCACCTTGCCGCCCGCGCATACCAGCGAGAGAGGGGAGAGGAGGAGCGGCTCCGCGCGCGCCGCTTCGAGGCTATTTTCCTCCTCGCGGCGAAAACGGTCTATACACTCTGCTGTGCCCGGCAGCACTAAAGCATTTTAATCCCTCCTTCACGGGCAGTTGTCCGCACTGTGCGGAGAAGTCTTCGGACATCTACCACATGGTGTGGGCTTGCCCATCCAACCCAGCTGTTCCTCCTCACCCCAACCCCACTCGGGAGGACTGGGAGGCGACCCTGCTCGGCTGCTATGACCTGCAGGCCCGAACGGCCTTGGTCGAGCGCGCCCGGCCAGCGGCCGATGCCACTGGGGTCCCGTGCCAGGGACCCCACCCAGTATCTGTAAGGGCTGGATGTTCATAGATCCGGCGGATGCATACATCCACCCCTTTTGGATCAATAAACGTTTGTCGCCACCAGCACCGCTATTATATCGATTGCGACATCATCGCCATTCACGCATGGGAGCAGCGCTGCTCGAGTACGAGCAGCTCACCAATGCAACGCCCCCCTACGACCTCTTCTCGCCCTGGCCCGCTGCTACGGAGGTTCAGCGAGAGATTGTCGGAATCGCGGGGAAACGCACCACACCTCTCTGTGCAGTGCAGCAGCTGACCTCGCAGTCATCTGCGAGGAACTCCAACGCCACCTCCTCGTTTACACCGACGGCTCCGTGGCCAGAGATAATTGCTCGCTAGCAGCGGCGGCTACCATCCCCGCCCTGCAACTGCACAGACAGCTGCACCTGTCATTCCTGGGTTCTTCCACCATGGCGGAGCTGCTGGGCCTACGCCTAGGCCTGGGTCTACTGCTTAAACTGACTCCGTCGCCACCCAGGTGTGCCGTGCTATGTGACTCCCGCGCTGCCCTCAGCCGCCTTTGAACCACCGGCCGGGGAACTCCGCTCCTGTGTCAGATTCGCACGCGTATCGAGCGCTTGGCGGAGCGCGGCTGCGCTATACAGGCACAGTGGATCCCCGGGAACTGCGGCATAGAGGGCAACGAACGTGCCGACGAGCTCGCGACCGCAGCACATGAACTCTCTTCTAGCGACGAGCAACTCGCTTTGGAGGACGTGCGTGCGGTAACCGACGACCACCTCCGGACGCAGCACCACGACCCACGCATCGCAAGAGGTGAGCGCATTCACAGTGTCAGCGGCCGCTCGCTGACTCGGCTGCACCGCGCAATGATCCTCCGTGCACGCATTGGATGTGTGTGGCCTGGGGAACGACGGATGCGCCACGGATTTGCCACCAGTGACGTGTGTGACGGCTGTGGCGCGGTAGAAACTCTCGAACATCTTCTACTGCACTGCGCCGCGCTAGCCGAACGACGACGTGAGTTGCTGGCGGATTACAGAGCACAGGGGGTAATCCCGGACAGCGTATCTGTACTCCTGTGGCCGCCGGGCAGTGCGCGCGTCCGCGAGCGAACACACGTGAGCCTGTGTGAATATATCGAACAGGCGGGCTTGATGACCCGCCTATTCCACCTCGCCAGATAGTGCGCGCTGTGACTGAACTCTCCGCGTGTGCTATTTCGGACAATAACGGCCGATCGCCCACGATAGCCGTCAGTGTTTTGTACAGTGTGCAAGTGCGTGCGTAGTGAACAGTTGCCTGGACGCAGAGCTATTGCGGAGGCCCGCCCGATGTGCCGAGTGCTCAGTGACCTAAGACATTTGCGGGTGGGCCTCAAGCAAACTACTGTATACTGCACCAACGTGTATGTATTTCTTTTATTTTTACCACACCTCTGATTTCCTCTACCTTTTCCTCGCTATCCCTTTATTTCCGCCGCCCCAGTTCAGGTGCTTCAGATGTCAGATAGCAGATACCTGGGCTGGCAAACATATTTTCTTTCCGTTTGTATATACAATAAATCACCACTACCACCATCACCACGCGCTCTTCTGTAAGTGTTGGGTGGTGGATGTGTAGTCGGGCTAATAGGCGGCGTCTCGGTGGCGTTCTTGAAAGCCTTGTGTATTGATTGGTCAAGTACGCCTGTTGTTCTTGTGGCTGTAGCCGAAGGCGTCCACGTGGAAGATACCGTGTTTGTTTCCATAGTAACGGGCCAGTGCCCCCGCCCAGACAAGGCGCCTGCTCCTGTGATCGCCATGTGTCATGTTTGCTGGAAGAGTGCGTACGTGCAGGTTGTATCTCCAGATTTGAGGAATGCGTACGCGCCTTTCCGGTGTGTTGTGTGGTGGGTAGCCTCCCGGAGCTCTGCGAATGTGTTAAGCATCCCCACGCCCATGAGACGCTGGTTGGATGCATTGATCTGAGATTGAGGCACGCTTGTACATCTTTCTGAGAATCACTTCGAGGGCGTTCTCACCAAATCTACGCAGGTTGAGGTAAGGAGTTGAGTAGAGGACTCGACTGGTCACGAATGCATGCGCCAGCCGCTAAGCGTCTGTGCACCGTGACCACCGCGTTTGTTGGAAACCCGGCGGACCATCCGGCCCACCTTGTCCCCAAAATTGCGTAGTTTTGCTAGTGTTGTATCAGCCCATCGATGTTTGTGGATAAGGAGACCAAGTACTCTAATCTCATCGTGTTCGGGTGTCGGGCCGCTGGCCAGGGATAGTTTCATTTTGCTGGTGCACTTAGGCGACGGGCGAATGTGCACAAATTCGGATTTGAACGGTGAGCATTGAAGGCCGCAGCGGCGGGCGTAAGCGTCCACGATCTCCGCCGCTTGCTGCAGGTTGGCCTCAATGTTTCCAACCCAGATGGTTATGTCGTCGGCGTGCAGCGCGTGCTGGACGCTTTCGACCTTCGCCAGCTGAACCGGTAGTTTCATCATGGCCATATTGAAAAGTAATGGCGAGAGGACCGCGCCCAGTTGGGTTCCTCTCGTTCCCAGTTTATATGGGCCGTGTTCTTCTTCTTGTATTGGGATGAAAGATTGTCGATCCGAGAGAAATTGCTTGATGTACTGAAATGTGTTATGTCCACAGTTCGTCTGGGAGAGATGTTGCAGGATGATTTCATGTGTGACATTGTCGAAAGCCCCGTTCAAGTCAAGGGCGATTACTGCCTTATCGCTGAAGGGATATTCGACAGGGCTGAGAATTTCTCGGCCGAGTTGGAGCAGAACGTCCTGAGCGGACCTTTGCAAGCGGAAATCGAACATGGTGTCTGCGAATATATGTTCATTTTTCAGAAACCCAGACAGCCTGTCCCGCACCATGGTCTCCATCATATTTCCCGCACAAGACGTGAGGGAGATGGGGCGGAGGTTGTCTGTGTTTATGGCTTTGCCGGCTTTCGGAATGAAAGTTACCAGGGCGGTCTTCCATTCAATTGGTAGAGGTGTCTCACCAAGCCAGATCGAGTTGATAAAATTGGCTGTGGTTTTAGCTTCGTTAAGCCTGGTGATTGCGAAGCAATACGTGGAAACTACTATTGTACCGCTTGTGGTGATGCTTGGCTGTGCTATATTCACCATGGTGATGCTCCGGTTATGTTTGCTGTTATGGCTATGGTGACGCTTGACTGTACTATGTTTAGCTGTGGTTTTACATAGCTAAACACACACAGACAGAATGAAAATGCACACATGTTTCTCGTTTCATATTTTATTCAAACTGTAATAGGGCGTTTACTGACGCTCAGATGGGGAGCTGTGAGGAGAGGACCTTGCAACGGTGAGCCCAGCGTACTTCTTTGTCTTCGTCGCACAACGCACTGGTGCATGTCGATGGCTGAAGTGCTGACTATCACAGTACATTCCCCCCCTCCCCCAACGGGTAAAAAAAAGGAGCCATCCTGGCGACTTATGGCGCGGAAAGCACAGCGGGGTCATAGAATGGCTTCAATCGGTTCACGTGAACTGTTTCACGACCACGGCGATGCAAGTCCGCAGAGGGCGTGACGGGCTCAACTACGTAGTTGACTGCAGATGTTTCCTGGAGGACCCTATATGGCCCGTGGTAGCGAGCAAGAAACTTCTTTGAAAGGCCAGGGGTTGTGGAGGGCACCCAGAGCCACACCAGAGAGTTCGGGAGATATGACGAAGCTTCGCCGGTATCACGGAGGTATTTTTGTTGCCACTGATTTTCTGTTGTGAGAGAGCGGGCGAGCTGACGGCATTCTTCTGCGTACGTTACGGCATCGGATAGCGGGGAAGATTCGGAAACGTCAGGGCGGTAGGGAAAAAGTGTGTCCATAGTACAGGGTGGCTCACGCCCGTAAAGGAGAAAGAATGGAGAGAATCCAGTAGTGGTCTGTGTCGCGGTGTTATATGCGTAAGTTACAAACGGTAGAACTTGGTCCCAATTGGAATGGTCGGTGTTCACGTACATAGCCAGCATGTCACCGAGAGTGCGGTTGAAACGTTCTGTCAGTCCATTCGTCTGAGGATGGTACGAGGTAGCGGTGC
Organism: Amblyomma maculatum; assembly: GCF_055883805.1. Lineage (NCBI taxonomy): Eukaryota > Metazoa > Arthropoda > Arachnida > Ixodida > Ixodidae > Amblyomma > Amblyomma maculatum. The sequence goes on from NC_139348.1 coordinate 29,862,237, forward strand.
GGTGTATGATGCGGCATTCTTTCAGGAGAGCCTCAAGAGCGTCTGATAAGAAAACGCGTCCGCTGTCACTGAGCAGTTCGCGAGGGGCACCATAGCGAAGAACCAGGTTTTTCAGAATAAAGGCAGCCACGTCGCGTGCGGAAGCAGAGGGCAATGCTGATGTCTCAGTGTAGCGGGTCAGATGATCCACTGCCACGATAATCCAGCGGCTGCCAGCTGAAACTGTAGGAAGGGGACCGTATAGGTCTATGCCGACACGATCAAACGGACGGGCAGGACAGGGCAACGGCTGCAACAAAGCAGGAGACTTGAGAGGAGTTCTTCGGTGTTGGCAAGACTGGCAAGAGCGGACAAAATGGCGGACAAAGCGGTACATTCCACGCCAGAAGAAGCGTAGACGCAAGCGCGTGTAGGTTTTCAACACTCCGCCGTGGGCGCACTGGGGATCAGTATGGAAAGCAGCACAAATTTCGGTGCGGAGATGACGGGGGATGACTAAAAGCCACTTCCTTCCGTCGTGAAGATAATTGCGTCGATAGAGCAGCCCGTCACGAATTGAAAAATGGTGAGCTTGGCGGGCAAGCGCCCTAGACAAACGACCTGGAGAGTGACTTGAAAGAAAGTCCAAAAGTGTAGATATCCACGGGTCGCGCCGCTGTTCCATAGCCATGTCGATAGTGGCAAGCGAAGACAAATCGTAGGCGCAGATCTCATCAAACAACGAAGAGGGAGGCAGCGGTGAGCGCGAAAGAGCGTCCGCGTCAGTATGCTTGAGGCTTGAGCGATATATGACACGAATGTCATACTCTTGGAGGCGAAGAGCCCAGCGAGCAAGGCGGCCGGACGGGTCCTTGAGGGACGCCAGCCAGCACAGAGCGTGATGATCAGTGACCACAAAAAATGGTCGGCCATAGACATACGGACGGAATTTGGCGATGGCCCAAATAATGGCCAAGCATTCTCTTTCCGTAACAGAATAATTGTACTCTGCCTTGGTCAAGGTGCGGCTTGCGTACGCCACCACATAGTCTCGGATACCAGGTTTGCGTTGAGTGAGAACGGCGCCTATCCCAATACCGCTAGCATCAGTGTAAATCTCAGTTGGCGCATTCGGGTCGAAGTGGCGGAGGATGGGAGGCGAAACCAAAAGACGGCGTAAAGTGTTGAAGGCGTCATCACAAGCAGGTGTCCATGCGGAGAGGTCGGAGCTGCCGGAGAGGAGCTGGATGAGAGGAGCAATAATAGAGGCGAAATTTAAGATGAAGCGGCGAAAGTAGGAGCACAGGCCGATGAAACTTCGTAGCTGCTTCAGTGATTTTGGGCGTGGAAATTCGGCAACTGCACGAAGTTTGGTGGGATCGGGAAGAATGCCATCCTTAGAAACGACATGACCTAGAATAGTTAGTCGGCGAGCAGCAAAGCGGCACTTCTTCAGATTCAGTTGGAGGCCGGCGGTAGCGAGACAAGTGAGAACGTCCTTCAGTCGGAGCAGGTGGGATTGAAAATCGGTAGAAAAGACTACAATATCATCTAGATAGCAAAGACAGGTTCGCCACTTGAATCCACGAAGCACAGTGTCCATGAGGCGTTCAAATGTGGCCGGGGCGTTGCAAAGCCCAAAAGGGATGACGTTGAATTCATGTAATCCATCTGGTGTGATGAAGGCAGTTTTAGAGCGGTCAGCGTCATCCATTGGCACCTGCCAGTAGCCAGATCGTAAATCCAACGAGGAGAAAAACTCGGCACCCTGCAAGCAGTCCAGTGCGTCATCGATGCGTGGCAGAGGATGGACGTCCTTGCGCGTGATCTTGTTGAGCCAGCGGTTGTCGACACAAAACCGGAAGGAGCCATCTTTCTTAGGTACCAACACAACTGGGGACGCCCAGGGACTGTGGGATGGCCGAATGACACCACGACGGAGCGTGTCGTCCACATGATCAGCAATTACTTGGCGCTCGGGAGCCGACACGCGATAGGGGCGCTGGCACAAAGGTGTGGTTTTACCGGTGTCGATGGTGTGCTCTACGACAGACGTGCGGCCCAAGTCAGTTTGAGGAAGGTCGAATGAAGAAGCGAAGTTCTGCAAGAGGGCGACAAGTTGATCACGTTGCGCAAGTGGAAGATCAGCATCAATAGCATGTTGGAAAACGTCGGAGGGGGTCGAAGCGGTCGCAACATCGCAAGAGCACAGACTAACGTCGAAGGAGGGGGTTGAGTCAGCAAGAGTGGTGATATGACCGGGATCAAGCTCTTCAAGATGTCCAATGCATTCGCCACGGAGCAGGACTGCTGGGCAAGAAAATGGGTTCGAGGCGTAAAGTGCACTCTCGCCGTCTTGAATTTCGAGAACTGCGAACGGAAAAAGGAGGCAGGAATGACGGGAGGCGGCTTCGGAAGGTGTGAATATCGCAGTCAAAGGAGTTACACACGCACAAGACAGTGGTACGAGGGCAGCAGAAAACGGAGGAATGTCGGTGTCATGGGCGACGAGAAGTTTTGCAGTGCGGGGAGGGGTATCACAGAAGGGGGCATCACAGAGGGGGGCGAAGGCAATTTGCGCACGAGCACAGTCAATAACGGCCTGATGAGTCGATAGAAAATCGTATCCGAGGATGATATCATGCGAGCAGTTCGGCAGAACAATAAACTCGATGGGGTACAAGACGTCTTGAATGAGCACACGGGCTGTGCAAGATGCGGAGGGGTGAATGTGCTGTGATGAGGCGGTGCGAAGCGAAAAGTCGAAAATCGGAGTGGCCACTTTGCAAATTCGGCGGCAGAGCGCTTCACTGATGACGGAGACGGCTGCACCGGTATCGACGAGAGCGAGAACTGTGGCGCCTTCTACAGAAACTTTGATAACATTAGCGGGACGACATGGAGGACTTGAGGAATTCGAAACAAGCGCAGTTCTTGCCCCCGGAACTGCGACTGTTAGTTTCCCTCAACGGTGTTGTTAGAACGTCGCAGCATTGGAGAAAGCGATCGGCGCCGAGGAGAATGTGATCGACGAGTGGCATAGGTTTGGCGGTCTTGTGAGACAAATTGAGAACCGGGCGGAATCATTTGCGAGCGTGAGTCGGTATCGTACGGGTAAAGTCGAATGTCAGGCTGTGAAGGTTGGAGGCGCTGGCGACAAAGGCGTGCAACATGACCCGGCCGACCGCAGGCATAGCAAATCGAAAGGTTGTCCGTAGTACGCCAAGGTTTCATAGGATGTGGGCGGAACCTTGAGGGTGGAGCTTGGAACGAAGGCTCAGCATGCGGCGGTGAACGGTAGGCAGGGACCTGCACATAGGAGCCAGACGTGGGCGAAGGTGGTGGCCTAGCCGTTACTTGGGCATACGTGAGAGGTGCCGTCACAGGCGGCAGCACGGAGTTGGACGGCAAGACATCAGCGACGTGTTCTTGCACGACACGGCGTATAGTAGTGGCCAAAGATGGAGCCAGTTCAGGAACGAGGCGGCCCGAGTCTTGAAAATGGGGAAGGAGTGAGAGTTGACGTGCGACCTCTTCACGAATAAAATCTTTGATCTGTTGATTCAGCGGGCTCCCTTCAGAAGTTGGCGAACCACCCAGGGCTAATGCGGATACGCCTTCGTCGCACACACTGGAGCTGCGCCTAGAAGCGCGCCGCTAGCGGAGCTCGTCGTAGCTCTGGCAAAGCTTCACGATTTCACTAACGCTGGTGGGATTTTTCGCTACCAGCCTCTGGAAGGAGTCCTCAGTAATGCCCTCGAGGATGTAGCGGATTTTGTTCGCTTCCGGCATGGCCGAGTCGACTCGTTTGCAGAGATCAACGATGTCTTCTATGTAGCTGGTAAAGGTCTCATCAGTGCGCTGAACACAATCGTGTAAACGTTCTTCGGCACGAAGCTTACGCACTGCCGGGCGGCCGAACACTTCCGCGAAATTCTTTTTAAATTCCGACCAAGATGACAGGTCAGCCTCATGGTTGCGAAACCAGAGGTTCGCCACGTCGGTCAGATAGAATATGACGTTACTGAACTTGTATGAGTTATCCCACTTGTTGTAGCTGCTTACTCTTTCATACGATGGCAGCCAGTCGTCGACATCTTGATCCGCCGTGCCACTGAAGAGGCAAGGGTCACGCTGGCGCACGACGCCAGAACACATGATCGTGGGTGGAACGGCCGGCAGCGTCGAAGTGGACTCGTCTTGCATGGCGGTCGTAGAGGGCAGTGTACGGCTTCGCAGTTCCAGTTCGGATGGGATCGTTTCCGGCACGTCCGCCAATTGTAATAGGGCGTTTATTGACGCTCAGATGGGGAGCTGTGAGGAGAGGACCTTGCAACGGCGAGCCCAGCGTACTTCTTCTTTGTCTTCGTCGCACAACGCACTGGTGCATGTCGATGGCTGAAATGCTATCACAGTACAAAACCTATAAATACACTCCAGTGGTCCGTAAAGAAATGTTTTTTTGTCTGTACATCACTAATTACGTATTCATTCGAAGGTCTACACATGATTAAGTCCAAACTACTTCCCCATTGGGTTGTTGATGCTGGTTGCAGTTGGCACAGCTCAAGGGAATTCTCCGCGTCAAGGACTTCGATGAACGATGGGTCTCTTCTGGGGTCTTTATTGAAGTCACCTGTACAGATGAGCATTCTTCTGTCGTCGATTCTGCTACCGAAGACATTGACCGCCTTTTCCGCCTAGCTGCTTCTTGCGCTCGTCGCTTGAAAAGCCGTTCTTCTCGCTCTTCTGTCTCTGTGGCTCGCTTTTGCTTCCTCTTTGCAGCCTGCCTAAGCGCTTTGACTGTAGGCGGCATTTGATGGCTTGACCAGAGGAACGGAGTCAGGCCGTAACTGCGGTGAGCCCCCATTCTTACACAGATGGTATGACGTCACGCAGCGCGCAGCGCCACTGGTGAGAGGAGCAGAAGTCAGGCGGTAACTGCCACCGCGCAAGGCGACCGCGCGAGTTGAGCCCCGCTCTTACACAGATGGTATGACGTCACGCAGCGCTCAGCGCCGCTAGTGACAGGAACGGAGAGGGGTCAGGCCGTAATTGCCACCGCGCAAGGCGACGGCGCGAGTTGAGCCTCCACTCTTACACAGATATGACGTCACACAGCCAGGTCACGCTAAAGGTCAAACGTGGCTGTCACAGCCGTGCCTTTTGATGGGCTGAGGTGGTAGCTAAAGTACTATTGCTTCGCAATAAAAAGCGAGGAGCGTTTCGTTGGCGGGGTCGGGAAGTGAGGCGCTGGCACGCATCCTGCGACTGAAGGAGGAGGAGGAGGAAGAACAGTTATTTCCGCCGAATATGGCACGACAGCCACCTCCGGGTCCGCACGCAGGCGTCCGGGGAGGCAGTCTGTCGCACCGCGGCCGGAGGACATCCGGCCCCGTCTAGGAGAAGAGGTCTTCAGCCTCGGCCGCCAGGCGGACGGCGAATCGCTGAGTTTTTTCGTCGCAGCTTCTTAGCGTGGTCTCCCATTCATCGCTAGTTTTAATCGCGTTGCGCCCTGGGGCACGAACGCATCTCCATATAATGTGATCTAATGTTGCCACGTGGCCGCAAAATTTACAAATTTCGGTTTCTGCACCATCCCTCTTCCGCCCTCTGGCACCCGTCCAACTCCTCCACAGGGGCGAAAAGAATATTCGAGCTTGGAGTCTTCTCCAGTCGTATGATTCCTTTTTACTCGGGGATCTATCCGGTGGCGGATATATCCTCCGGTCTTTCTTCAGGTTGTCAGTTACATCCCTAAACGTACCAATACATTATTTGCTTTTAGATGTTGTTGTGGAGGCGTCCGCAGCACCCCGAGGTAGCGAGTAGTGGGCGAGCATGTGGGCAGCCTCGTTGCCGGCGAGACCAGCGTGTGCTGGGGTCCAGATTATGGTCACGCTTTCGGCGAGAGACGACTCGTTCATAATTTTTGCAGCACGATTGCTGACTACCCTTGCTAAAATTCCTAACCGCCGCTTTGCTATCGCTGACAACGTGTTTCGCGTCTGGTCGTGCAATGGCAATGGCTATTGCAATCTCCTCCGCCTCTACCGGCGGTAGATCCCGGTTTCTTTCGATTCCTATGGCGATCTCGGTGTCTAATAGGGCGACCGAGGTTACGTCGCCTTCTTTCCCGATCGCTGCATCGGTGTAGGCGACCGATCCCGGCGGGAGTTTGCCCAAATTTTTAGCGAGGTGCTTAGCTCTGCTTTTCCCCTCCCCTCGTCGTGTACGGGGTGCATGTTCTTCGGTATGGGCGAGACGTATAGATGCTTTCTGATTTCTCGATCTATACTTTCTCTGACACTTTCGCCTTCCCCGGGCGCTAGTAGGTTTACCCAGTCGAGGATTTGTCTACCCGCCGCAGTTCCTGCGAGTCGCTCTCTCTGGGACAGCCTGACCGCCGCAGCTAGCTCTTTCCACTCATTATGCAACCCCATTTTCTCTAGAATGCCGTTAGAAGTAGTTATGGGGAGCCCTAGAGCGCACTTCGTGCCTCTCTTAATTATGGTGTTTAATTCGCGTTCTTCGATCTTGTTGATATTTAGAAATGGAGTCTATGATTATCAACTGCAGGGGTAGTAACAAAAGCCTGATTAAGAAAGTAAAAGATCAGGCGGAGCTCATAGTCAGAGTATTTAAGAAGACGTTCAACAGAAGGAGTGGTCTCACGGAGGCTAGTAGACTGAGACTCGTACAAGCTTTTGTCACGAGCAGAATCTGCTACGCGACTCCTGAAGGAAGAAGGAAAAGAAAAGGCACGGGCTTGCTAGCTAAGCCACCTCGGCTATCTCGTGCGAGAGGGGTCCTGGTGGCTGTTCCTGGCCCTACGGGGTTGGGACGGTGGGCCAACGCCGCTCGCGGCGGGGGCTAGCCAGCCACCGAATTTTTATCTGTTGTAGGCCGTCATTGCACCCGCCACCGCCTCGGTTATGGTGGACGACGGCCGTTGTTGCGGCGCGCGTCTCTCCCTCTTTTTTGTTCTTCTCTATTTTCTCTTCTGTCCGCACGAGGCAGCAGAGGTGGTTCAGCTAGAGCTAGTAGCAGGCCCGCGCATTAGGTCCGTTCGATTCACTCTGCACGATGTGAACTAGTTCATGACGGTGTAGAAAAAGTGCCGCACTCATGCAGCGCCAGTTCAGTAGTGCAGACGCAGCGCGATACTAGCACCGATGAGAAACGAACGTTGAAGTGCAGAAGTCGTGCAAGCCTTCTGCTTTTGCTGTGCTTGCCGAGAGTTGGTGGTTCTACGGTGGATAGAGTTGTGTGCATTTTCTTGAATTCTTTGTGAAAGAAAAAAAAAGAAAATGAACTGCGGTTTACTGCCTACTGTGATGCAAGCAGCTATGGAGCTAGTGGACAGCGATAGCGACGAAGAGGAGTTCGACGACTTAGTCGTGATGATCGCAATGAAGTTGGTGAGGCTTGACAGGAACCGCGTACCGCGCTACTGCGAGGACGTTGTTAGCAGATATTTTGACTTTGAGTTCAAACGTCTTTTCCGCCTCTCACGGAGCACGTTTGACGCTCTTGCGGGTTCCTTTAAACACTCGCCGTTTTTCCCGCACCCCATGGGAGGCCGTCCGCAAATGAGCCCAGAAAAAAGGTGCCTTATCGTTCTGAGTTACTTGGGCACTCAGTGCAGCATGTACTCGTTAGCAGACCGTTTTGATGTTTCGGTGTCATCCGTGCACACCTGCGTCGAAAGAGTCTTGGATTTTTTGAACAGCATCAGCTCGTCCGTGATCGCTTGGCCGAACCAGCAACAGCAAGAGCGCAGCAAGGCCTGCTTCTTGGCAAAAGCCGGCGGCAAGGGACCACGGAACACAATCGGGTGCGTCGACGGCTGCCACATCGAGATCAACAAACCCACCGAGTCGCCGCAGTCGTATTATAATCGGAAGAAGTGGCCGTCAGTGATTCTCCAGGGCATATGTGATGACCGGAACAAGTTTATTGATGTATTCATAGGCTTCCCGGGCTCGGCGCACGACGCCAGGGTGCTTCGAGAGAGCCCATTTTTCGCAGAGGCCGATGATAAATGCACCAGTGGATACATTCTTGGGGACTCTGCGTACCCGCTGTTGCCATGGCTCATGACCCCTTATCGCGACCACGGGAGCACCTTTCCAGCGTGGAAGAAAAGATTCAACAAAGTTCACTCGCAACAGCGTGTCGCCATCGAAAACTCGTTTGGATTGTTGAAGCAACGCTTTAGAAGGCTCTACCTCGTCGACGCTGCTAGCATTAAGCAGTGCTGCCTAATTATAATGGCCGCATGCGTCCTGCACAACATGTGCAATGACGAGCGAGATTTTATAGATGAACTGGGCCAGCTGCCCGAGCTAGAAGAGGTCCAGAATGAGGAGGACGGTGATCTGGATTTTGACTCTAGCACTGCCAAACAGTGCGAAAGAGTCAGGAAGGCCATTGCCCAGAAGCAGTGTTGAGTGTGTGCTGTTTCACATTGCGCGACACATTTTGCAATTCCTTGTTTGATATACATGAACTCATGTTTATTAGTTAGTGCATGCATGCGAGTGTGTTGTATATTGATAGAAAATCGTCAAAAGGCATTTTTAGGATTAAGTTTTGTTATATCTGGATGGCTATTGATTATGATACATGAGACAGCGGACACCATAGAGAGCGGTTGACGTGACGTGACGTGACGCAGTGGACTTTTTCCACCACAGTGCTGCTACGTATTTGCTCTTAGTGGACTACTATTCAAAGTTTGTGGAGGTCAAGAAAATGTCAACCTCAGCCTCCTCTGTGATCTCGGTGCTCGAGGATATGTATGCACGCTTTGGCATACCTTCAGAAGTCGTGAGTGATCTAGGCCAGAGAGTCATGTCAACCGCTCTCTATGGTGGCTGCTGTCTCATCTATCCAGATATAACAAGTTTGAGATTTACGTATTTGCATTCTGCGCCTCTACAGCCACTACAAGCCGCTCAAGCAAAGCCATTTTGCGGTCAAAGCGTTCAGCACGCTCTCTCTTGCACTCTTGGAATGTGCTGAACAAAGCCTCTAATGTGGTGCCTTCTTTTCTGCGTTTTCGTGTGCTGCTGGGCTCAGGCGTCCTTGATGGCCCTGGCTGGTCGTGGTCGAGTGTTGCCCTCGATGGCCCTGGCTCGTCGTGGCCAAATGCTGCTTCAGCTGCCGGGCTTGACCCAGATGGCAGCTCAGCATCATGCTGCTGCCCGCCGCTGTCTGTGTCAGCAGATGGGCTGTAAGAAATGAAAGGTTAATTTATATGAATTACCGAAGCACATAATTAAGAGACAGACCTTTCATTTTCCTGTTGCATGACTCTGCCAGGTGCCAAGAGGAATGTTGGAGCGATGTGGTGCTCCTTTTCAAGTACAGCACTGAGCTCCCTAGAAAAGAAAATCAACTTGTAGACTAATGCTGCACAAATAGGTTTGGTGCACTTACTCTTCATGCTCGCATGATACACGAGAGTGGCCCGAGGCAGAGTTTTTGTTTTTTGCCCTTTTGTACGCCCTCTCAAGGCTCTTCCATTTATTTTCAATTTGAAGAGCCGTCATCGGCTCTCCAAATTCGGCAATGATGGCATCCGTTATCGCCTGCCAGAGCGATTTCTTGGTGCTAAAGGAAACATAGAAACGACAGGAGAAGATGATGTGCATGACGAGTTCAGCACTTCCAAGAACTTTGTTCTAACTATACACTCTGTAAACTTTTCCTAACGTTTCTTGATTTGGAACTAATACTACTGCACAAGTATCTGGTTCCATGGAAATATGTCCTTATAGGAAAATAAATGATGCATGATAAAATGCTATTTGGTGCAGAATAACTCCTGCCATTAGTAAATTTTGTATAAGACACTTTTGAAACTGACACCATGTCTATATTCCACCTTCTTGGTTTTATGCACTCTTTGCTGACAATGTAATGAAGTATAGCTTACCGAAAGCCACCCTTCCTTCCGAGAAGGTCCTTCAACTCCTTATACTTTGAAATCAGGAACTTGGTCTTTCTATTAGACCACAGCTCCGGTCCAAGGAGGTTGCCAGGCTCTGGTGCGGAGCCTTGTTGCTGCGCATTTTGGCTGGCGTCGTCCGCGAAGACAATGGTTAGAACGCTGCCATCTGCACAAAGGTGAACATAAGTAATCTGTAAACACCACGCATTGTTTGCAGTCACTCGGTAGTAAAAGTATACAAGTCGTGCAGTTCTCAGTAGGTTTCCTTTGTTTGGTTCGAGTATGCTTGCTCGAGATGGCACGCAGAGTCGTACCCGGCTAGGAAATCAGATGGTAGTCAATATTCTGTTTACAACCTACAAATATTCTAGCACCCACTACCTCCTTAACTGCAGTTTGAAGCTGCAAAAATGGTATGCCGTCTCGCACATGAGCAGAGTAGGCATGACACTGTATAACGTATATATCGCAAGAAACATCATGCCTCGGCCTAAGGTGCCTCACTGCATGTGCATCTCGCGGCAGCTGGCACGAAACGCAAGTGTTCTTTTACTGGACACAACTCAAGTACACGCGCGCCAAGTTACATGTTAAGCGATTTCTACAACAACGTGCATCATGTCATACACGTGTTGGCTTCTTTAGTGAACATACCTGGTGTCGAGTACGCGTAGCCGTTTCCTTGGCGAACTCGGGCACCGTTCTCATCGCAGATGGGAATGACGCGAGTTTCCACTTCGTCTAGCGTAACCCACAAGCCGTCGTCTGCTTCCATATCGGCTGCTTGCACGGCCTGCACGACTTTGGCACTGACCGCTCAGGAGGTGCACAGATTTCCTGAACTTTTCGTGAACTAGGCCTGCACGACGTCTGCACTTTTTTGAAACGAATGGCGTCGTGCAGAGGGCGCTAGGCTGCACTCGTGAAACGAATGGCGAAGTGCTGCACGAAGTGAACTAGTTCAGGTAGTGCAAACGAATCGAACGGACCTATTTTCTTTTCCTTCTTCCTACAGCCACAACAATAACAACAGAAAAGAAAACAGAGAACAAAAAGAAAAGGGCGAGTAAGACCAACTCTCTCTTGACTAAGTCCCTTTCACGGAGGCCGTGACGTCACACAGTTGTCCCCAGCACCCCGGACACTGCTTTCGGCCGCCTGGCGTTCGCGTTGAATCTGTCGCGGCTGCTTGTTATAATAACACCCAGGTGCGCGTCTGTTGCAGGCTTTTTGCGTTCGGTAATTATTAAGGGAGCTTGACTAACACTCGGGTATATTCTTTTTCGCACCGCCGCCCCGCGGGGTGAAAAATGTGTAGTCACTTATTGCCGGCATATGGACACACTATTACATAATTTGCGTGTTATTAAGCAGTCCAGCACAGTACTGGATACTTCAGCTCATTATCCCTGCCCTGGTCAAAGTTCACTAAGACTGCCAGTCTTTTCACGTGAAACATTATTTAAGCGCTTCCTGACCTGGTCAAGGACGCGGGACATGAGTACAGCATAAACTTCAGTTTCTCACCACTGAATGCACACTGGGTGTGAAATACTTCCGCGGGATGGCTCTAATCCACGATTCATTCCTACTGGCATCCTTTGGAAACGCGAGAACACGCACCTTGGGACCAGTGTCATAGTTCCCGCGACACCCATGAATACAATACCGCCCCATGTTACGCGACGCCAAGCGTAGTCTTCTGCGCAACGCCATATTGCCGCGAAACCTTCAAAACTGTATTTGTTGTTTTTTAACAGCTGCCGACATATGGCCTTATCACTCTGATTCTGGATCGCGTATCAGTTCCGTATTCTTTGTTTGATAATGCTCGATGTCGCGGGTCACACCTTTATCAGTTTCGTTGTAGTGCAAGATGCACCGAGATTTGTCTCGACGATTCCGGCCACTCTTGTGTCTTTCTACGATGTTCCAGCCTGTGCTGGTAGCTGTAATTGTGACGTTATCTCGATTGTTGTGAGCAGCCTTTAAATTGAGGGTTGAGGAGTGCGACGGGCATTCTTTGTTCGACGATCGACGAGCACGTTTGTTGCTATCGCCGCCGCCGAGTTGCTTAGTTCTTCTGCGGGCGAAAGTAAGCCCAATAAAGAGTTAATTTCAGTATCATCAAGCCTGCGTCTTTTTCGCTGTCAACGGCCTTGTCACCACTATGTGACATCTGGTGGAGGTGCTGCCCTTGATCCTTCAAGCGAAGACCTCAGCCTTGTTCCTGACACCCTGGGGGACCAGACTACGGATCACCGAGCCAGCCGCCAACTCCAAGGCCTACAAACGGAGCATGTCTGCTGCCTGACCCCGTTCGACTCAGGAAGGCATCAACTTTGGAAATGGCCCAGCCAACAGCACCAGTCATTGTCATGCAGCCCCGGGAGCCGCCCCATCTTCCAAGGACTGCCCAGTGAAGATGCGGAAGACTGGATGGACCTTTTCGACCGTGTGGCAGAATTCAACGTGTGGAACGACGCCGTGAAACTTAGGCAAGTCTACTTTGTTCTTCAAGGACATGCCCGAGTTTGGTTCGAAAATCATGACGCAACTATGAAGGGAGACTTTTAAGGAAGCGTTTCTGACTGCCTTTTCAAGCGTCGTCCGAAAGGAAGGAGCCCAGGCCCTCCTTCACTCAAGACTCCAACTCCCTAACGAGCCTCTCCTGGCGTACGTTGAGGAGATGAAGCGCCTCTTTCGCCGCGCCGACCCTAATATGACCGAAGGTGACAGTTTGGTTCGAGTTTGGTTCGAAAATCACGAGTCTTCTTTAAAGGATTGGGAGACATTCAAAGCAGAGTTTTTGATGGCCTTTGCAAGTTCTGTCCGAAAAGAAAGAGCTCAGGCCCTCCTCCAATCAAGACCAACTCCTTAACGAGCCTGCCCTGGCGTACATTGAGGAAATGAAGCGCCTCTTTTGCCGCGCCGACCGTAACATGAACGAAGGTGAGAGAGTAAAATTTTTAATGCGAGGCGAAGAGTCGCTTTTTGTAGGTCTTGTGCGAAATCCGCCAAGACCTGTGGCGGAATTTGAAACAGAAGCGTCTACCAACGAGAAGACGTTGGACAACCGGATGCGCCATTACGAGCAACCACTTCAACCGGACTACTCAAGCCACTACCACAGCTCATCTACAAGCGGAGAGAAACTTCGGGACCTCATCCGGGAGATCGTGCGAGAGGAGCTCCACAGATTGCTGCCATCATCGCAACAACCCCAGGTGGCGACGCTCGCGGACGTCATCCGTGAAGAAGTTCAGCAGGCGCTGGGCGTTCCAAAAGCGATGGCAGCGACAATTCCAGCACAAGAGGCAACAGCGATGAACTACGCTGCTGCATTACGTCGCCCTGCACCCCGACGTGATGACTTTCCAAGCCGTCGCCGCTACCGTCCTGTTCCTGAAAGCCGACCCTTGGCCCCCGCCAGCCAAGCCTACCAACGACCCCAAAGACCCAGGAAGTGCGACGCCTGGAGAACAGCGAACAACCGGCCATTATGCTTCCACTGCGGTGAGGCCGGCCACATTCTGCGGCACTCCCCGTACCGACGAATCGGTCTCCGCGGATTTGCAGTCGACGCTCCACAACCACGCCTAGGTGAACGACCGCAAGAAATCGACAACTATTTGCGTAGCGGTGAGATTGCGCCAACAAGCTGTCGGTTCAGGTCTCCATCGCTGTACAGGGCCCGCTTTGCATCGCCAGGCCGTAACTATGATGAGAGTGTGCGCGGAAGGTCCCCAAGCCCGCGCAGGGGAAACTAAAGGCAGCAACCTTTGGAGGTTAGGTTGCTCAAAGGCGAAAAGACGAAGATCCTCCATCGCCGACGATGAGTGACGACGACGCAGCCATTAAATCGCCGATCCACAAGACGACAACGTTGACGTGATCACGACCACACTTCAAGTTGACATCGCCGCCCAGCGACGTTATGACGGTGTGTCCCGGCCGCGACCTCACCATAGGTCGAAGCAGAGGAGGAGGAGGAGGAGGAGGAGGAGGAAAAAACTTTATTTAAAAAGAAAAATGTAAACACTCCCAGGAGGACCTCTTAGTCCAGGCGGCCTCTGGCTGTTCCTTCTAGCTTAGCCCGCTCAACCAGCCGCAACGGATCTGCAGGTTGGGTGGCTAGAAGGGCAGCCTCCTAAGAGGAGGGGGTGGGGTGTCTGACAGGAGGAACGCGGATGAGATGTGGGCATTCCCATAGGTAATGGTAGAGGGCGGGTGGGGTGGCGTTGCGTGTGGTGCAGTATGGTGGGAAGTCCGTGGGGTGAAATATGTGGGCTAATTGAGGAGATGGAAACGAATGTGTCTGGAGTTGTCGCCAGTACGTGCTGTCGATGTGAGAAAGCGTGTGATGTGGTGGCGAGTACGTGACACGGCAATGACGATAGTAGTGAACAATTGTATTGTAGTCAAGAGGTTCGATGGGGATGTATAATAAAGATCTGGGGAGGACATCCACCGGCGTTCGGAAGCAGTTCTCGTGCAAACGCATGAGCGCGCTCATTTCCACGAAGCAGAGATCGAACAGCGAAGCCGACGTCCAATACTAGGACGCGAACAAGCGACCTTGAGGTTGCTGTCGACGTACGCACGGTTACCGCCCTAGTGGACACCGGTGCCAACTACTCTGTCATCAGTGGAGCTTTCGCCACCTAGCTAAAAAAGTGACGACCACTTGGGACGGCCCGGTAATCCGCACCGCTGGTGGTAACCTTATTACGCCGTCGGGGCGATGCACCGCAAGGGTTACAGTAAATGGACGTACCGGCCTTACCAGCTTCGTCGTCCTACAGCACTGTTCCCGCGATGTGATTCTGGGCATGATTTTCTTAACGAACATCGAGCGATCATCGACCTCCGATCCAAACTCATTAAGCTCTCGACCGACAAAGCCATGCTTGCTACGAGAACTTCGACGCATCATGTCGGCCTCAACGTCCTCGACGGGGAATTGATCGTACCGCCCCGATCAAGCGTCATCGTCCCTCTGGTTACCACAGAAGTCGAAATCACGGAAGAGGTTGTCGAAGGAAACACCCAGTTGTTACTGTATAGAGGACTTGGCATCGCAAGAGGCATCGTCCGTTTCCGTCATGGACAAGCTGATGTGCTCGTCACGGACTTTACCGACGAATACCGACACCTGAACAAGGGCATGACGATTGCTTTTCTTGACGAGCTAGCGGACACCTGGGAAGTCTTCGCCCTCCCCTACCAACTTGAAGATGCACACAACCGAGCCAAGCAGCCCGATTTCGACATTAACCCGGCGCTCCCCTGAGACAGACAAGACCAGATTCGCACTCGTCTTGAAAACTACAGCGAGTGCTTTTCTTCAGCATCGAAGGTGCGGCAAACTCCGTTGGTAAAGCATTGCATCATCACGGGCGAAAACGCTCGACCGCTACGTCAAAGCCCCTATCGTGTATCGCCACGAGAACGCCAGGCCATGCGCGATCAAGTTGAAGAACTGCTGCGTGATGACGTGATCCAGCCATCCAACAGCCCCTGGGCGGCACCAGTCGTTTTGGTGAAGAAGAAAGACGGCACACTTCTTCTGCGTTGATTACCGCCGCTTGAATAGCATAACTAACAAGGATGTCAACCCGCTTCCCCGCATCGACGACACTCTCGACCGGCTCTGCAATGCAAGTTACTTTACATCGATTGATCTGAAGAGCGGATATTGGCAAATTGAGGTCGATGAAAGAGATCGCGAGAAGACCGCATTCTAACACCGGACGGCCTTTTTGAGTTCTAGGTGATGTCATTTCGCCTCTGCTCCGCGTCAGTCACGTTTCAACGAGTAATGGACACAGTCCTGGCGGGCTTAAGTGGTAAATTTGTTTGGTATATTTGGACGACGTTGTTGTCTTTTCGTCGAACTTTGAAGATCACCTAAAACGACTGCAGACAGTGGTGGAAGCCATCAAGTCATCAGGACTAACGCTAAAAGCAGAGAAGTGCCACTTTGCCTACGGAGAACTACGGAGAAAGATGGCACACTTCGCATCTGCGTTGATTACCGACGCTTGAATAGCATAACAGGGATGTCAACCCGCTTCCCCACATCGACGACACTCTCGACCGGCTCTGCAATGCAAGGTACTTCTCATCGATGGACCTGAAGAGCGGATATTGGCAAATTGAGGTCGAGGAAAGAGATCGCGAGAAGAGCGCATTCATCACACCGGACGGTCTTTTTTGAGTTCAAGGTGATGCCATTTGGCCTCTGCTCCGCACCAGCCACATTTCAGCGAGTAATGGACACAGTCCTGGCAGGCTTCAAGTGGTAAATTTGTTTGGTATATATGGACGACGTTGTTGTCTTCTCGTCAAACTTTGAAGATCACCTAAAACGACTGCAGACAGTGGTGGAAGCCATCAAGTCATCAGGACTAACGCTAAAAGCAGAGAAGTGCCACTTTGCCTACGGAGAACTGCGGTTCCTAGGTCACATCGTTAGCAAGGAGGGTATTCGCCCAGACCCGGCGAAAACAGCTGCAATCGCAAAATTCCCACCACCTGCCGACAAGAAAGCTGTGCGCCGATTTCTTGGGCTGCGCGCTTATTATCGAAGATTTGTCAGAAACTTTTCGCGCATCGCCGAACCGTTGACGCAGCTTACAAAGGCTGATGTACCTTTTAAATGGGAAGCGCCGCAAAGAGAAGCCTTCGACGAACTTAAGCTCCGCCTGCAGTGCCCTCCTGTACTTCGCCACTTTGATGAACACGCTGAGACCGAAGTTCACACCGACGCGAGCAGTGTGGGCCTAGGAGCCGTTCTCGTCCAGAAGAATATGATCGTGGAAGACAGTTGGGCTAGTTGGTGTATATTCGTTAATGACTGCGTCCAGAAGAGTGCCAGACAGGAGAAAGTAATCGCATACGCTAGCAGGTCCCTCACAAAAGCCGAAGTCAATTACTCGATGACCGAAAAGGAGTGCCTTGCGATCATCTGGGTCACTTCTAAGTTTCGTCCATACCTATACGGTCGACCATTCAAGGTAGTAAGCGACCATCACGCGCTCTGCTGGCTGGCTAATTTGGAAGATCCCTCCGGCCGCCTCTCCAGATGGAGCCTACGACTTCAAGAATTTGACTTGGCTGTAGTCTATAAGTCGGGCCGGAAGCATTCTGACACAGACTGCTTATCCCGCGCTCCCGTCGACGCTGCCCCGAAGGGCGATGACGGCGACGCCTTTTTTGGACAGGTAAGCGCCAGCAGTTTCGCTGAACAACAGCGATCATGATCATGAGCTGAAAGCGCTAGCCAGTTACTTAGAAGGAAAGGCCGCTTCCCCTCGTAGTGTGTTCAGGCGACATTTATCATCGTTCGCGTTTAGCAACGGCCTCTTCATGAAGAACTTCGCACCCAACAGGACCGTGCAGCTTCTTGTAGTGCCTGAAAACCTCCGGCAGGAAATTCGGCAGGCGTTGCACGATGAGCCCACAGCAGGCCATCTCGGATTTGCGCGCACGTTGCCTCGAATCCAGGAGAAGTACTACTGGCCGCGTCGGCCTGCCGAAGTTGCCCACTAGGTGAAGACGTGTTGTGAGAGCCAACGACGCAAGACGCCGCCGATCAGACCAGCAGGGCTACTAAACCCGATTCCGCACCCAATCCTGCCCTTTCAACAAACTGGGATGGATCTCCTCAGCCCCTTCCCATCTTTGTCTGTGGGTAACAAGTGGATCATCGTGGCCACTGAATACCTTACCCGTTACGCCGAAGCAAGAGCCCTACCAAATGGTACCGCGGCAGAAGTCGCCAAATTTTTTGTCGAACAAATTCTCTTGCGGGACGGCGACCCAGAAGTGCTCATCACGGACAGAGGAACGGCGTTTAAAGCAGAGTTGATGCAAGTCATCCTGGAATACAGTCATACAAGCCATCGACGAACAACTGCGTACCATCCCCAGACCAATGGCCTTACGGAGCGCCTGAATAAAACGATCGCGGACATGATCGCCGTGCACGTCGACGCTGAACACAAGACCTGGGACGCCATCTTGCCGTACGTGATCTTCGCGTATAACACGGCTGTCCAGGAGGCGACCAGAGCAACCTCGTTCCAGCTTGTATACGGCAGAGAGCCCACGACGACGCTCGACTCAATGCTGCCGCACGTAACCAACGAGGACAACCTTGACATCGCCGCCTACCTGCAGCGTGCAGAGGAAGCCCGACGACTCGCACGGCTGCGTATTAAAGACCAACAGCACACTGATAGCCGACGATACAACTTACGACGACATCACGCAGAGTACAATCCAGGGGACCAAGTGTGGATATGGACACCAATTCGCCGTCACGGACCTAGTGAAAAGTTGTTGCGTCGATATTTATTTATTTATATACCCTAAAGGCCCTTTCAGGCATTACATAGGGGGGCTGTACAAAATCATTCGCCGCGTCGGACCACTGGACTATGAAGTCATTCCCGACGGAAGGACAGCATCACAACGACGACGCGCACGCCCAGAAATTGTACATGTTGTACGACTGAAGCCATATTACGCGCGTTAAAGAATCTTTGGTGTTTTAACTTAGCAGCGTTTATGTTTAAGTTGCTTTGTTTTGGAACACCGAGGCGATGTTTTTTTTTATGGAGGAGTACTGCCGCGGAACCTTCAAAACTGTTTTTGCTGTTTTTTAACTGCCGCCGGCAGACGGCCGTATCACTCTGATTCTGGATCGCGTTTCAGTTCCGTATTCTTTGTTAATACTCGATGTCGCGAGTCACACCTTTATAAGTTCCGTTGTAGCGCAAGATGCACCGAAATCTGTCTCGAAGATTCCGGCCACTCGTGTGTGTTTCTACTATGTTCCAGCTTGTGCTACAAGCAGTCTGCGACGTTATCCATGCGTTATCTAGATTGTTCTGAGCAGCCTTTAAATTGAGCGTTGACGAGTGCGATGGGTATTCTTTTTTCGACGATCGACGAGCACGTTTGTTGCTATCGCCGCCGCCGAGTTGCTTAGTTCTTTTGCGGGCGAAAGTCAGCCCAATAAAGAGTTAATTTCAGTACCATCAAGCCTGTATTCTTTTGGTGTCAATGGCCTTGTCCCTACTACGTGAAAATATCCCCGTTTCAAGCACCGGTGATGTTGGTCACACTTCAATATTTTGCGCGTACTGATACATGAGAAAATGCATGCGCACGATTCAAATCACACTTGAGCGTGGGAAAGCAACCAAAAAATAACGTCAGCGCGGAGGTGTGCTGCACCAAACCTAACCAAGAGAGTAGGCTGTGACGACTAAAAAGCTGGTATTGAGTTGCTCAAACATTTTCTCTCGAACCTGTTTCCGGGAACGTTCGGAGAAAGCCTTTATTGGCTCATCTAGAAACTATGAAAAGGGGGAAATCAGCTGGAGAGGATCAGATAACTACAGATTTGCTGAAGGACGGGGGGGATATCGTGCTAGAAAAACTGGCCACCCTGTATACGCAGTGCCTGGTGTCATCGCCGGTACCGGAAGCATGGAAGAATGCAAACATTATCCTCATTCACAAGAAAGGGGACTCTAAGCACCTTAAAAATTACAGACCAATCAGCTTACTGTCTGTTACGTATAAGGTATTTACTAAGGTAATCGCTAATAGAATCAGGACAACCTTAGCCTGCAATCAAGCAAAGGATCAAGCAGGGTTTCGGAAACGGTACTCTACTATCGATCATATCCATACCATCAATCAGGTGATAGAAAAATGCTCGGAATATAACCAGCCCTTATACATAGCATTCATTGATTACGAAAAAGCATTTGACTCAGTTGAAACCTCGGCGGTGATGCAGGCATTGCGAAATCAGGGGGTAGACGAGCCGTACGTGAAAGTGCTGGAAGATATATATAGTGGCTGCACAGCAACCATAGTTCTGCATAAAGAAAGTAACAAAATTCCCATAAAGAAAGGTGTTAGGCAAGGAGACACAATCTCCCCAGTACTATTCACAGCTTGTTTAGAGGAAGTATTCAGAGACTTGGAATGGGAGCAGTTAGGGATAAGGGTAGATGGAGAATACCTCAGTAATCTGCGATTTGCTGATGACATTGCCTTGCTAAGCAACTCGGGAGATGAACTGCAAATAATGATTGATGACCTAGACAGGAAAAGTAGAAAGGTAGGCTTGAAAATCAATATGCAGAAGACTAAGGTAATGTTCAACAGCCTCGGGAAGGAACAGGAGTTTACATTAGGTAGCGAAATACTGGAAGTAGTAGGCGAATATATCTACTTAGGACAGGTAGTAACCGCAGATCCGGACCATGAAAAGGAAATAACAAGAAAAATAAGATTGGGATGGAGCGCATTTGGCAAGCACTCGCAGATTATGACTAGCAGCTTACCGGTATCGCTCAAGAGGAAAGTATACAACAGTTGCATCTTGCCTGTACTCACCTATGGGGCGGAAACGTGGAGGCTAACCAAGAGAGTTCTACTTAAGTTGAGGACAACCCAGAGGGCTATGGAACGAAAAATGGTAGGGGTAACATTAGGAGATAGAAAGCGTGCAGAGTGGGTCAGAGAAATAACTCAAGTTAACGACATTCTAGTGGAAATTAAGAAGAAGAAATGGACATGGGCAGGACATGTAGTGCGAAGAGAGGATAACCGATGGTCGCTGAGGGTAACAAACTGGATTCCAAGGGAAGGAAAGCGTAGCAGGGGGCGGCAGAAAGTTAGGTGGGCGGATGAGATTAAGAAGTTCGCAGGGGTCAAGTGGATGCAGCTAGCACAGAACCGGGTTAAGTGGAGAGATATGGGAGAGGCCTTCACCCTGCAGTGGGTATAATCAGGCTGATGATGATGATGATGACTGTCGTCGAAAAAGCTGTCCGGGCGAGTGGCGTACCTGATTGGTCGATAGACCAAAATCGAAGCGACCAACCAGATGTCTCATTTTGTCTAGCGTTCCTGCCATTTAAAATCCCACACTTGAACGCGCGCCAAGAAACGCCACGCGACAGGAGCGATGGTGCTGGTGGTAGTGGTTATTTATTGTATATACAAAAGGAAGGAAAAGATGTTTGCCAGCCACGATATCTGTTACCTGGTATCTGAAGCACCTGAACTGGGGCGGTGGAAATAAAGGGATAGCGAGGAAGAGGTAGAGGAAACGCCAACGGTGTTGGGAGAACAGGACAACTAGCGTTCCGTAGACGGTTGGGGAGAGGAGGATATGAGCAGGCATTGTAAAAGTCGAGAAGGTGTAGGTAAGACGCGCGTCACAACAGCCGTCGTCCACCACCGAAACGGAGGAGGAGTGGCTGATTCTGATCCTGATGGGGCTGGGCCGCCGTTTGCGGCGGGGGCTTACCTGCCACCGAATTTTTATCTGTTGTAGGCCGTCATTGCACCCGCAGCCGCTTCGCAGGTGGACGACGGCTGTTATTGCGGCGCGCGTCTTTCTCTCCTTCCTTTTCTTCTCTATTTTCTCTTTTGTCTGCACGAGGCAGCGGAGGTGGCTCCGCTACAAAGCCAGTAGCAGGACCGCGTGCGCACGCCGTGCGCGTATTTGGGTTCGCTCGGTACGGTGGCTCCGCAAGAGAGAAAACGACAGAAGCGACAAAGAAAGGGAGCTGTACCGACTAGCATATATCGCCCCCAGAGGCGGCGGAAGCTTGAGGGAGCCGAGTGGCCCAGCGATTCGGGGCACATACTTTTAACGTGGTAGCGTTAAGGAGCTCGTGTCGCAGAAAAGCCGGTGTCGTCGGCGGCGTTGGCCGTGAGCGATAAATCTCGGCTTGCACTTCATAAATAAAAGTACCTTCCAAGATCGGCTGGGTGGGAATCGAACCAGGGTCTCCGGAGTGTGAGACGGAGACGCTACCACGCAACCACGAGTTCGATGCTTGATAGCGGTACAAAAGCGCTTCTAGTGAATGAGGTGTTGCCTTAGAAACGTGCCGTAGAACGTTATACTGCGGTGTATATCGGTAATTATGAGCATGTTACTTACAGAAGTCGCAATTACACGAGTAGCGAAGTACGTTTCCGCTACATTTCTTCTGCGCTCTGCGCACATGCAGAGCCATCTTGCGGCAAACACAGAAGAACTCCTCCTCGCAATGTGCGGCACTACCCCGACACGTGGCGCGCCACTCGCCCCTGACGTTTCGCCGTGCACCCTCACGGATTGTAGAATCAAGCATCCTTTTTTTCTTTAGATCACTATCTTCGCTCACCCGCTTCTCCCCTTCGGGCCGTGCAGGTACCGGTGCGAGGATGCCCCAATACCTTTGCGTTTAATAAGCTTTCTCGACGAGGTGCATTAACGTTATCGCGTTCCACTCTTGAAGGCGAAGCTTAAGCGTCCTCCAAATTTTTCAATGAGCGTGATGTTGGCCGCGGCACTAGCTTGAGAGAGCCTAGCGGTCCAGTGATAATAATAATAATTACTATTAATTATTCGTAATTCGTAACTATTATTATTAATTATTAATTCGTAACTATTACTATTAATTATTATTATTATTATTATTATTAATTGGTTCACAGGAAGGGATAGGCGCAGTATCCTGTCACACTTGTTTCTCTGCACACCTGAACCGCTTGCGCTGCCTCTG
This sequence comes from Amblyomma maculatum, assembly GCF_055883805.1. Taxonomy (NCBI): domain Eukaryota; kingdom Metazoa; phylum Arthropoda; class Arachnida; order Ixodida; family Ixodidae; genus Amblyomma; species Amblyomma maculatum. The sequence continues at coordinate 29,884,764 of NC_139348.1, forward strand.
GGGGTAGTAGATGCTAGTCGGAAGAGCCCGCTTTCTTTGTCTCTTCTGTCATTTTCTCTCTTGCGCAGCCACCTTACCGAGCAAACCCAAATACGCGGTCCATGCATTTTCTTTTCCTTCTTCGTACATATATATTACGGTGAGGCTACCCAAAAAAAATCATAAAATAATGTGCCTATGCCCGTGCCGCCACAACTACAGCCACAACAACAACAGAGCCAGTATCTCTCCCTCTCTTTTGCGCCTCGTACAAGCCTTCGTTTGTACGCGCATTGCCTACGTTGCCCCTTACCTTTGCCTCACGCGAACAGATCGGGAACGACTGGATGCATCGCTGCTCAAGGCATACAAGACAGCATTGGGTCTACCCATGTCCACTTCCACCACCAAACTGATGACCCTCGGGATCTCCAACACAGTCGACGAGCTGATTGAAGCGACTCTAACTTCCCAATATGAGCGCCTTTCGCTGACACATGCGGGCCGTGCAGTACTGAGCCAGGTAGGAATCACTCCTCTCAGGGCGACTTCTACGTATATGGACCTCACGCCTGAGTAGAGACTCAGTCTTCGTATACCTCCGCTTCCCAAACGTATGCATCCAGAGTATCATACAGAGCGCAGAGCCGACCGAGCCCGGCAACTCCACAAACGTTTTACCGGTCGCACCGACGTTATATACACGGATGCCTCCCACCACCCCCGTCGCCCCGCTGTGGTTGCGGTTGCATTGGCACCACACCGAAACTGGCACAACGTCTACAGCGTCCTCAACGCCGCAACTGTTACCACCGCGGAAGAGGTTGTCATCGCGTTAGCTCTGACCGACGATTCCCAACAGGCAATTCGTAACTTCGATGCAGGTCGTATATCCCGACAGGCGCACACTATCCTCCGATCTCCCCTTACCATCTACACCTCGTCTTCTCATATGGGCCCCAGCTCATGAGGTGCTCAGCGGGAACGCACAGGCGCATGCTCTAGCCCGAGAACTCAGCTACCAGGCGGAGAACTCTCCTTAGCCTGTCGCTTCCATTGACACTGCCCAAGGCACTCATTTACGCCTTGTTACATGCACGGACATCCTCCAGCATTATCGGCTCGAACGGTTTCTATACCCCCCTGCACACCGGGGAGTATCCCGGCGCGAGGCCGTCCATTGGCGCAAAATACAAACAGGTACCTTTCCAAACCCATGGCTATAAAGCAAAATTTTCCCAAATCTTATTGCACCTAGTTGCAAACACATGCTCACAACCGGCCGCATTCATTCACATGGTGTGGACATATACACGACACAACGCAGACAATACTGCTACAGTGGATGCGTGGGAGTCCCTCCTGCGTACCACCGAGCTCGCCCAACAGCGCCAGCTCATTTTGCGCGCATTGGAGGCCGCAGAGTCCCAAGGGACCCCTGCTGACCTTCTCTAAGCAGTGCAACAAGTCTTTCGGCTGGTTCCCCTTCTTTGGGAGTAAATAAAAAGTTTATCATCATCTCCCTCTTCCTTTTTTTCTCTTCTGCCTGCACGATGCATTCACGGCGCTGTCCAGCCCACTTATAACAGCCGCAGATATAACGAACGCTCACTTAGTACGAACGAGGGCGGTGCTACCGTCAATATATATATTGGGGCAATGGCACAGTGTCTCACATGAACGAACTGTTGTGGCCTCAACACCCGGTTAGAGCGAACGCGAAGCTGTCGGGCCCCCGTAGTTGACCGAGCCGGCGGTGTTTGGCTCGACTGCGAACCCGAGGCTGGCGAATTTCGCGCACTTTGTGTTCCCCTGACACGACGCGAACACAGAGCGCACAAAGCGTCCCCCGGCACTCCTTTGCGGGTAAAATAAAGTAAAAAAGAAAAAGCGCGCGCGCGTGGTGACGAAAGAGAAAGTGGCGCTGCCCGCGTCGCTGTGATGCATTCACGTGATCTGCGTCAGCCAATTCGGAAAGTCAGGCGCTTGCTCTACCGGCTCAAACCGATTCTCCATTTGTTGCTCCGTTGCCACCCCGCGCTGAGGGCATTGCACCGTCGGTTCTTTCTGCACGATGGCACTGCGTTGACATCGTTGCCACATCCGCGCCTTTGCCAGATCGGGGAGTTGAAGGCTGCCTCAACGCGCGAGCCCAAGGACTTGACTTGCGCCTGGGGCGATGGAGGACTGTACGCCGACCTCTTCAGGTGCTAAAAGGAAAGCTGTCGACATCGCAACGAAGATGGCCATTGTTAATGAACTTGCTCAAGGTGAAAAAAACTGCGAACTGGTCAAGAAGTACGGACTGTCGAAATCGACCATTTCAACCATTGCTAAGGGCAAGGAAAAGATTCTTGGTGCTACGGTGAATGCCGAACCGGCGACTAGAAAGCGCCTTCGGAAGGCGACCTACGCGGACGTTGAGGACGCACTGCTGAAGTGGTTCGCTGACGCCCGGTCTCGCAACGTTCCAATCAGTGGACCGCTGATGCTCTCCAAGGCTAAAGACTTCGCCTTCCTTTTGGACTTTCCCGATTTCAGCCCAGGCAATGGATGGATCCACCGGTTTAAGGCTCGCCACGGAATTGTTTTCAAGGCGGTCGTCGGCGAGGCCGCGTCTGTGAACAACGAGGACGTCGATACGTGGCTTTCCGACAACCTCCCAACAATCACGAGCTATGCTCCACGGGACGTTTACAATGCCGACGAGACTGCGTTGTTTTATCAGATGTTGCCATCTAAAACGCATGCCTTTAAAGGCGAGAAGTGCGCAAGAGGGAAGAACAGCAAGTTGCGCATAACCGTTCTTCTGCGTGTCAATATGGATGGCAGTGACCGGCGGCTGCCTTTTGTCATTGGCAAGTCACGTAAGCCGCGATGCCTTGGAAGCTACGTGCCCGTACGCTACAGGAACAATACAAAAGCCTGGATGAGTCGTGGCGTATTTGCCGAGTGGCTTGTCGAGTTCGACCGCGACATGACTGGATAACTGGATATTGCTGGATAACTGTGCGGCGCACCGTGTGCACCCTTCCTTGAGTGCGGTGACAGTGCTCTTCTTGATCTCAATGCTACCTGCAAAATTCAGCCGCTGGATATGGGCATCATTCATGCGTTCAAGGTGTGCTACCGGCGGCGCGTGATCCAGCGCTTGTTGATCGCGATTGATGCTGCAATGCCAGTTCGCATCAGCTTACTTGCTGCCGTGGAGATGTTGAAAGCGGCTTGGATGGAACTCACCGCGTAGTGCATAGCAGATTGCTTCCGCAAGGCGGGTTTTATGGGCCCAGGCACCGAGGACGCCATAGATCACCCACAGGAAGGCCGGTCGAACGAGGATTTGCGGCAACGCGTCGTTGACACACAGCTGGCCGGACCTGACGTTGCCTGGGACGATTTCGTTTCTGCTGATGACGACGCCGACATTGCGGAGCCTGACGAAGCTATTGTGCGTTAAGTGCGGGCCCTTCCTGACTGCCCAGAGACCGACGAGGACGATGGCGAGGATGCTGCTCTACCGCCGGTTGCTGTGAACGCTTCAACCGCGATCGGTTACATCGCGTCGCTTAAGGAACTCGTGTGCAGCAGAGACCTTGGCGATGAACATATTACCGCGCTGGAAAAATTAGAAACGGCAGTGATGCGATCAGCTTGGAAGAAGCAGACATGCATCACGGACTTTTTTCAAAACTAAAGTTAACTTTCGTCTCGCTTGTTCTTTTTGCCCGTATTATAGGTGGTCCACTTACTACGAACTTTGGATACAACGAACAAATCCCGCGTGACGATCAAGTTAGTTATAAGTGGGTTGGAGTGTATATATAAGCTGTGTTCCCTGATGGGGCTGGGACGGGTAGGTCACCGCCGCTTGCGGCGGGGGCTAGCCTGCCACAGACGTTTTATCTGTTGTAGGCCGTCATTGCACCCGCCACCGTTTCGGTGGTGGACGACGGCTGTTGTTGCGGCGCGCGTCTTTCTCCCTCTTGCTTTTCTTCTCTATTTTCTCTTCTGTCTGCACGAGGCAGCGGGAGGTGGCTCAGCTACAGAGCCAGTAGCAGCCCCGTGCATTTTCTTTTCCATCTTTCTCAGCCACAACAACAACAAGGCAGCGGAGGTGGCTCAGCTACAGAGACAGTAGCAGGCCCGTGCATTTTCTTTTTTTATAGCGAAGCAATACTACTTTAGCAACCACCATCAGCCCGTCAAAAGGCGCGGCGGTGGCAGCCACGCTTGACCATTAGTCTGATGATGATGATGATGATGATGATGATAACTTTATTTTTCCACCAGATAAGGAGGCCCCCAATTCCCGCCCCCGGCACGCAGGCCTAAGGGGCGGGAGCAGAGACCTCCACGATCAGAAGCAGGCAAAAAGGTCTTGGCTCTTCGCGGCTTCTTCCGCCTGGCGGATGGCTTGTAGCTGTGGAGCAGGGACCTCGCTCCGCAGCAGGGCTTCCCAGGCTTCTCTATAATTTATATTTGTTTTAGCATCTAGGGAGCTAGTACATTCCCAGATTATATGGTCGAGGGTCCCTCTCTCCCCACAGTGCTTGCATTTATCATTTCTCCTATCGTCCATTTGGACATAATATGTCCAGACCGGGTTTACAAAGTTCCCAGCTTGCAGGCGCCGCCATGCGACTGCCTCCCTATTGTTTAGACTTTTATCCGGTGGTGGCACCAGTCTCCTGCTTAACCTGTAATTTTGAAGAATCTCCGTATAACTTTGCGGACGCTCGTCCATGTTCCGGCAGTCAGGCGGCTCCACAGTTACCCGGAAGTAGAGAGCTCGGGCTAACTCGTGGGCCGCTTCGTTGCCAGGAACGGACGTGCGTGCAGGGGTCCAAATTAGGCGAATTTTCCTGTTTAGCCGTCTACTGGCCAGAATCCTTGCAGCTTCCGGCGAGACCCTACCCTTTCCATAATTCCAAATAGCCGTTTTGCTATCGCTGATTATGAAATTGGCTTGCGTTCCGACGCAAGTGGGCGCTATTGCAACTTCAGCCGTTTCGGCGTTGCGGCTTCTAATGGTGGCGGCTGATACCGGGGCACCTCGGCCGTCGACCACCGAGGCGACCGCCGCCCCCGTTTTGCCACTTGCCGCATCCACGTACGCAACCGACTTGCTGTCCATCGAATCGAAGCGTCTGATTAGTGCTTCTGCTCTCTTCTCCCTTCTTTCTGTGTTGAATATGGGGCGCATGTTACGAGGGAGGGGGGAAATGATTAGATTTTCTCGGCAGTCCTGTGGGATACTTGATTTTTCTCGTAGGCCCCTATCTGTCAGCAGGCCTACCATTTCGAGTATAGTTCTGCCCGTGGTCGTTCGACTTAATCTTTCGAGCTGCGAAACTCTGACAGCCTCCGCTATTTCGTCCCAGCTATTGTGCACTCCCATAGAAAGGAGCTTCTCTGTGGATGTGGTAATTGGTAAGCCCAGGGCCCTTTTTATGCACCGTCGAATGGGAGATTCTAACCTCTTCTTCTCCTCCGACCGGATATTTAAGAACGGCGTGGCATAGCTCACGCGACTTATTACGTAAGCTTGGATGAGTTTAAGCAAGCTTCTTTCCTTCAGGCCTCGTCCTTTCAACGCGATTCATCTAAATATTCCAATGGCTTGTGTGGTGAATCCCTCTAGCTTTCGGATTGTTCCATCATTATATCCATTTTCCTGAATGAATAGTCCTAAGGTTCTGTTTTGATCTACCTTTGGAACTGGTTTTCCTTCTACATTAATGTCAAATTCCCAGCTGCGCTTGCATCGGAGTGACTTTGGCTTATAGACGAATAATCTGATTTTTGCGGCGAGCATAATAGACCCCTACTGGCAGCGTGGCAGTGTCCGCCGCCGCCTGCAGGCGCGCCTCAATGCTCGCATCACTACCCTGGTTAACCCAGAGATTGATGTCATCCTCATAAATACTGAAATTTAGCCCCTTTATGCTCCTCAGAGCTTCTGGGAGGCCCCTCATCGCCACGTTGAAAAGGAACGGGGAGAGAACCGAGCCCTCCAGCGTCCCCCTGCTCCCTAACTTCACTGTGGGGGACTGAATGTCTTGAAACTTTATGCAGGCAGTTCTGTTTGACAAGAAGTCCTTGATGTACTCATATGTTCGTTCACCTACTCCGATTTCTTGGAGACCGTGGAGGATCGCTTCGTGTTTAACTTTGTCAAAAGCCTTTGTCAAGTCCAGGCCGAGAATCACTTTGACGTCTCTAGAACGCGAGTCATTATGTCGTATTTGAGTCAGAGCATCACGTCCTGCGTGCTCAAACCCGGTCGAAAGCCGACCATCTCGTGCGGCCACAGGTCGTGTTTCTCCATAAAGCGCGTCAGTCGTGTCTGGACTAATTTTCCCATGCATGAGTTTAGAGAAATAGGTCTTAGATTTTCTAGTTTCGGGGGTTTGCCCGGTTTTGGGATTAGAATTACGTTTGCCGACTTCCACTGCCGAGGCAGGTGCCGTTTAGTCCAAATTTCTTGCATATACTCAGTAAGAGCGCTGATGGAGTCATCATCCAGGTTTCTTAAAATTTTGTCAGTTATCCCGTCAGGGCGCGGGGCCGATTTTGTTTTTAGTCCCAATATTTCTGCCCTGACCTCCGCCTCCGTGATGGGTGCGTCCAGCTCCTCGTTGGGAGCTCCGTCATACTCTAGGAGGGGGGCACTATGAGTATCGACAATGTACATGTTGACTAGTGCATCCATGAATTCCGCGTCTGTACCCTTAAACGCGTGCCTGGCTTTTGAATTCCTGACTGTGATTTTGCGTTGGTCGGATCTAATAGGTGTCTCAGCAGACCCCACGTTCTGGAAAGGCTCATGCCGACCTGGCTGTGTGACGTCATACCATCTGTGTAAGAGTGGGGGCTCAACTCGCGCCGTCGTCTTGCGCTGTGGCAGTTACGCCTGACTTCTGCTCCTCTCACCAGAGGCGCTGCGCGCTGCGTGACACCGTCGCCTTGCGCGATGGCAGTTACGGCCTTGCGCCGCTCCTCTTGTCAAGCCATGAGATGCCGCCTACAGTCAAAGCGCTTAGGCAGGCTGCAAAGAGGAAGCAAAAGCGAGCCACAGAGACAGAAGAAGAGCGAGAAGAACGGCTTTCCAAGCGACGAGCGCAAGAAGCAGCTAGGCGGAAAAGGCGGTCAATGTCTTCGGTAGCAGAATCGACGACAGAAGCAGGAGAGGAAGGTACGAATTTGTCCGATAGTTTGGAACGTGCATCTACTAGCAGCACTACCAGTTCGGAGCGATGGAACGCTAGCAGACGACAACGACGTGCCCAAGAAACACCGGAAGAGCGACAACAGCGACTAGAGAAGGAACGTGTGTACCGAGAGAAGCACAATGAACAGCGAAGAAAACGGCGTGCGGAAGAGACACCCGAACAACGAGATAAACGCTTGGAGAAAGCACGGGAGAAATCTCTCACTAGAGCTTGAAGGCCTCGCCTTCAAAAAACGGGTCTGCGAGCCATGGTCTCGCCCGACGAGTGACAAATCCAGTCTCTTAAAAACACCGGTTTATTCCGGATAAACAAAAAAAAAAAAGCAAAACAGAGAAACATAAGGCGCTACTGCGCTGAGAACAGGCTGTTCATGCGCGCGACAATAGTGTCGCATAGCGAGCTATGCCTATGTCGCGCGCCGTTTTCCGGACCCGTGCACAGCCGGGGAGCGGTCCTTTTTTTCTTTTGCACGGCGTCGCTGTGCTTTCCCCTTCTTCTTGGGGGGGTATTCACGATGTACGCCGTTCGGAAAATGGTTAACGGCTGTGAAGGAGGCGAGCTGTTGAAAGCTCGCGTCCCAACCGGTTAACGCCTGAGGGCTTGGGGGCGACGGCTGAGAGCACGGACGGAGCTTTGTGTTTTGTGCCGTCTGCGTCCTTGCGACCCATGTGTTTTTGGTTTACCTTTTGTGTGTTTGGGTGCCAGGCGGAGATGCGCCGCGTCTTCTAGAAATTCACGCGGTGCTCGCCAGGAAACAACCTCGCGGGCACCGGCGTCCTATTGGTTTCTCAGCTGTAAAGAAAGTCGTCTCATTGGCTCCGATAAGCGCATTTCCGCCTGGTAACAAACACTGCCTGGAGAATCCTGAAGAACGTTGGGAGAGGGGTTTTGGCGGCAAGTAAGGGAGGACGGCGACCATCCGAGCTGCTGCTCGGGACCCCTGCTTGGAAGATGTCGCGTTGGCGGACTGATGTGTTGTTAATTTGAATTAGTTGTTTATTTGGTACTACTGGATTCGCTTTAATTATTGTTTGAGTTCATCTTTATTAAATTCAGTTAACTTGTGTTATCAAGCGAAATCGCCTGGTCCCTTTCTTCAATGCGGCGGAGCCGTCGTGCCGTCAAGAAAGTTCAACGTGCGAACACTTCGTTACAAGTGGTGGAAGGTGCGTGGTAACGACGACCCCGCTCTACAGGAGATGCGCCCCCATCTCAGGTGTGATCCGGACATGCAGGCGACAGCTGACTTTGCTACGATGACGAGCTCTCAACAGAGGATGTCCATCCCCCCTCCCGTTTTTAAGGGAACCCCTGAGGAGTCCGTGGCGGAATGGCTGACCTGCTACGAGCACGTATCATCGTTGAACGCTTGGGACGACGACACAAAGGTGAAATTTTTGTACCTTGCCCTTGATGGCGATGCGAAGAAGTGGCACACCACACAGCTGCTTACCGGTGCGCCTATTTCGTGGAGTGACTGGGCGGCGAAGCTCAAGACCTGCTTCAGCAGCCGCCACGCGACGGAAATCGCTCACCTTCGGCTGCAGAATCGAATACACCTGCCGTCGGAGTCTCCGGAGCAATATTTTTATGATGTGCTGCAGCTGTGCGCCAGGGTCGACCGCAAAATGCCGGAAGAAGACAAATTGCGTCATCTGCTGCGGGGCCTGCAACCGGCGACAATGGAGAAGATGATAATATCCAATCCGTCCAGCTGCGCCGACTTCCTGCAGACACTGCAACGCCTCAGTCGGGCCGCGCTGATGGGTTTCACTTCCCGGGTGCTGCCGGCCACCGCAGCAAACACCACCTACCTGGCAACGGGACCCTGTGTTTGTAGTTCGGACATCTTGCCAACAGCTGGCAGCGCTAACAACGAGCCTCGTCCGTTGACTGTGCCGGGATCTGGGCAGCACCACCTACTTCCCACCTACACTGCTGCCTTCCATGGTCAACAACAAAGGCTCGCAGGTGAGCAAGATTTCAAGGCGATCGCCGCCTCTCTAGAATCATTATCCGGACGTCTAAAGACAATGGAAGAAGAAATTTTTCGTAGGCGCGCGCCATTGCCCCATAGAACCTCGCGTGACGACGACGGACGGCCGCGATGCCACTACTGTAACCGAAGCGGTCACATAGCTCGGAATTGTCGCCAGCGATGGAGAGACGAGGACCGCGAACAGAGAAATGCGCGCGACGAGCAGGCTCCCAATCCGGGAAACGGGAACGGCCGGGCTTATTAGGTGGTCAGCCTGGCCGATCTGTGAGCGTGATGACCGAAGACCAACTCCTCACGGTCCAAGTCGAGGCAAATAATTTGAAGACCACCCTTCTCATCGACACTGGCGCCTCCGTAAACATCATTTCTTCCAGCTTCGTGGCTAAAATTGCTTCAAAAGTCGAACTAACTGAGGGCACTGCTTTTATCAAAGGAATCAGCGGAGACTTATTAGCACCTGTAGGAGAAACAGAAGTAGTGCTTCAATTCGGATCGACCAGATTCAGCGTAAGATTCATTGTCCTCAAGGACTGCCCTTATGAGTTGATAGGAGGGCTCCCATTTTGCCGGCAGGCAAACCTGCTGATTGACTTCCTCCGTAAACAACTAAAAATAGGGAGTGAAGTGTACCAGCTGCACCTCAATACTAGCGTGCAATCGCAGTCAAATGTGGTCACTGCACGAAGTAAAGACCAAGTTTCCATCGAGCCTCGTACGGAAGCCATTTTAAGGGTACATATACCGAGAGACGGAATTCAGCTTGTCGAGCCAAAGTCAACCCTTAGAAGTGGACTGCAGGTGGCGCGGACTGTCGTGAACGTGGTTGGTGGGATGGGAATCGTCCGTGTTGCAAACCCTACCTTGCTGCCGATAGTGGTACATCGCGACGCGAAGATCGGCTGGGCCACATCACTTCATGAGGCGCAACTCGGACTCGCCGTGCCACACGACCCCACTGCGACAGAGGACTTTGACGTCCAAACTGGGCCACACCTGACGCCATCTGAGAGGGATGAGCTCTTGTCCGTTATTCATAAGTTTCGTCACCTGTTTACCGGCGAGCACAATCCGATTCAGCGCACTCACGTAACGGAGCATACTATAAACACGGGCAGCTCAGCACCCATTTGTCAACATCCGTACCGCCACTCACCCTTCGAGAGGGAGGTCATTAAAGCGCAAGTGGAAGAGATGCTTCGTGACAGAGTGATCAGAGAGTCGCACAGTCCCTGGTCATCGCCCGTCGTTCTCGTGAAAAAGCCGCAGGGAGGTTGGCGTTTCTGCGTTGATTTCCGAAGAGTGAACGCGGTTACCGAGAAAGGCGTGCACCCATTACCGCGAATCGATGACATTTTGGATCTGCTGCAGGGTTCTCGATATTTCACGACGCTTGACCTCACTTCAGGCTATTGGCAGGTAGGAATCCGCGAAGAGGACAAGTCGAAGACAGCATTCGCATGCGGCTCCGGTCTGTACGAGTTCAATGTCGTTCCTTTCGGTCTGTGCAATGCTCCCGAGACATTCCAGAGGATGATCAACAAAGTTTTGAGTGGTCTTCTCTGGAGGGTGTGTTTGGCCTATTTGGATGACATTGTCATTTTCTCGAAGACCATGAAAACTCACCTAGAGGACTTGGAAAAGGTGTTAAGCGCTCTTGATGAAGCCAACTTGCGTCTGAAGCCGGAAAAATGCAGCTTCGCCAACAAGAAATCAGGTATCTCGGGCACGTGTTGACTGGAGAGAACATCAGACCAGATCCGGACAAAATAGCCGCGATCGAAAAGCTCCCAGCGCCAAAAAACAAGAAAGGAGTTCAGAGTTTCCTGGGAATCTGCAATTATTATCGGCGTTTCATCAAGGATTTCTCCCGAATCTCCCGACCTTTGACTAATTTGACAAGAAAGAATGTTTCGTTTGAGTGGGACGCGGCATGCCAGGCGGCAATGCAAGCGCTCAAAGAGAAGCTGACTACCGCGCCAGTTCTGCGTCAATTCGAGCCAGGCAAGCCCATCGAAATCCATACGGATGCCTGTGACTACGGTCTTGGTGCTGTGCTGGTTCAAAAAGACGAGGGTCGGGAACATGTCATCGCCTATGCCAGCCGTCATCTCAACAAAGCGGAAGCTAATTACAGCACCACAGAAAAGGAATGTCTGGCTGTCGTGTACGCCTGTAGGCAGTTTCGACCTTATATATTCGGCAGTAACTTCACCGTGATCACAGATCAAGCCAGCCTCGCATGGCTGATGAATGTCAAGAATCCGAATGGACGCCTCATGAGATGGTCCCTGCTGTTACAAGAGTTTGACCTGACTCTCAAACACCGCCCAGGTTTGAAGAACGCAGATGCAGACACCCTTTCTCGCCTGCCACGCGAGCCGGCACCGGTTAGTGAAGATCACTTTGCACCGCTGCTTGTGCTAGGTCGCGTGGATGTAGGCATGAAGCAGAGGGAAGACCCTTGGATGAGGGAAGTGATAGGACACCTGGAGAACCCGGATTCACCCGTTGCCAGAACACTGAAAAAAACGGCACGGTGTTTTCGAATGATCAACGGTGTGTTGCACAGGCGAGCGAAAGGTTTCGAGTCAGACTATGACGCACTGGTTGTACCAAAATGTTTGCGGTCAGAGGTGCTAAGGGGCTGCCACGATGATCTCACGGCGGGACACCTCGGGGTCAAGCGCACATGGGAGAAGATACGTAGGCGTTACTTCTGGCCTAAGATGTTCGCGCAGGTGTCAAACTACGTGCTGTCTTGCCCTGACTGCCAGACGCGCAAAGCCCCACCGGGCAAACCAATCGGGTTTCTCCAGCCTCTTCCCCCGGTGGGAATGCCTTTTAAACAGGTTGGAATGGACTTTTTGGGACCATTTACGAAGAGTCAATCCGGAAACCGCTACATCCTCGTGATGACTGATTACCACACGAAGTGGGTCGAAGCAGTAGCATGCCCGGCGGCTACAGCTGCTGAGGCCGCGCAGGGCTTTGTGCGAGAGATCGTCCTACGCCACGGGGCACCAGGCCGCATCATTACGGACCGCGGACAACATTTTGTTGCTTCCTTGATTGAGGAAATATTTAAAGCCATGGGTACAGACCACGTGAAAACAACAGCGTACCACCCGCAAACCAATGGCTTGTGCGAACGTTTCAACCGCACGCTTGCCGACATGCTCAGCATGTATGTCTCCTCGCATCATCGGGACTGGGACGAATTCCTGCCTTATGTTCTTTTCGCCTATAATTCGTCGCAACACGAAACAACAGGTTTTTCACCGTTTTTTCTTCTTCACGGACACGAGCCAACACTTCCTGTTGAGGTGGCCCTCGGTGTCGCGCAGGTCGACTGTGACGAAGTGGATGCTCACAAGGTGGTGCACCGGCTTCGCCAGGCGCGCCAAGTCGTAGCTCAGCGTGAGAAAGACCGGCAAGAAAAGAACAAAAGGGCATACGACTCCAAACGACGGGATGCTGTTTTCTATCCGGGAGACCTTGTGTACCTGTGGACGCCTTCTCGATCGAAAGGAAAGACCACCAAACTGCTCCACAGATACCACGGGCCGTTCCGTCTGCTCCGGAAGGTATCAGAAAATAACTGGGAGGTCATCAATCGCACCGGCCGAAAGCGGGATGTCGTCAACGCTGAACGTCTGAAACACTACCACCCACGGCTTGCTTCTGATGAAGACGCCGACGACGAGTCAGCAAACGGTGATCGTGGTGATGATGTGCATGCGTTTGAGCGCTGTGTTCGTGTCTCCGCAAGGCCAAAACGTGTAGCGGCCTCGACCGTGAAAAACAGTGATCGCGGTACCTCTGCTGGAAGTGCGACTGAGACATATTCATACTCCGAATCAACATTTCAGTGTAGACCCACGGGAACTCGCACCAACCCCAAAGGAGTAAGGACCGATTATGACAGTGATACCGAGATGTATTACAGCGCGGACGGAAGTGTTAATTAATCCGCCATGACTTTGTATATACTCCCGAATGTTTTGTGTTTTGTGTGAATACGTGCAAGTGGACATTTTGAATGTGCCCTGTAACATTTTGACTGATATGCCAATGTTTTATTGCGTGTAAGTGTTCTTCTCTACCTTCCTGGTTGTAATCTGTTTCACCTGACATTTATATTTTCTCGTTTTTTCGGCATTGCGTATATTTTATTCCATTTTCGTATTGTTGTGTGGTCCTATCCGGTAGACGTAATTTCATTTTTGAACCTTGTACATAGTTATTCATAGCATTTCCTTGCGGTTTATTTGTACGGGCATGATTGTGACCGAGTGGGACACTCTTTTTCATAGGGGGGAGGTGTCGCATAGCGAGCTATGCCTATGTCGCGCGCCGTTTTCCGGACCCGTGCACAGCCGGGGAGCGGTCCTTTTTTTCTTTTGCACGGCGTCGCTGTGCTTTCCCCTTCTTCTTGGGGGGGTATTCACGATGTACGCCGTTCGGAAAATGGTTAACGGCTGTGAAGGAGGCGAGCTGTTGAAAGCTCGCGTCCCAACCGGTTAACGCCTGAGGGCTTGGGGGCGACGGCTGAGAGCAGGGACGGAGCTTTGTGTTTTGTGCCGTCTGCGTCCTTGCGGCCCATGTGTTTTTGGTTTACCTTTTGTGTGTTTGGGTGCCAGGCGGAGATGCGCCGCGTCTTCTAGAAATTCACGCGGTGCTCGCCAGGAAACAACCTCGCGGGCACCGGCGTCCTATTGGTTTCTCAGCTGTAAAGAAAGTCGTCTCATTGGCTCCGATAAGCGCATTTCCGCCTGGTAACAAACACTGCCTGGAGAATCCTGAAGAACGTTGGGAGAGGGGTTTTGGCGGCAAGTAAGGGAGGACGGCGACCATCCGAGCTGCTGCTCGGGACCCCTGCTTGGAAGATGTCGCGTTGGCGGACTGATGTGTTGTTAATTTGAATTAGTTGTTTATTTGGTACTACTGGATTCGCTTTAATTATTGTTTGAGTTCATCTTTATTAAATTCAGTTAACTTGTGTTATCAAACGAAATCGCCTGGTCCCTTTCTTCAATGCGGCGGAGCCGTCGTGCCGTCAAGAAAGTTCAACGTGCGAACACTTCGTTACAATAGAACAACGGAAAGCGGCAACAATGTCAGGGCCTTATCGCGGCGAAACAACACACACTGCGGGGCGAATAAAACGAGCAATGGGGCCAAAGCGCTAACGGCGACACAAGAAAGATTGCCCCTCGCGGCACAGCAACTCACAGAAATACGCCTAGGCTGTTCCTGCAGGCAGTGCTTCCATCTTCGCGTCGGCGATCTTCTTTCGGTCGTCCTAGCACACCCTGCTGGCCCATGACGCTCGCCGGTTGCCCCGCGCCGGCCTTTCCGCCGGCGCAAAAAAGCCCCGCACCTCGCTTCTAACGCGCTTATCTAACCTCGTCTGTCGCCGCTAACATCCCGCCCCCCAAGATTATCTGCTTGCTCATGCGCACTCGCGCTGCCCGTGCAAACACAATACAAATAGAAAGACGCGCGCGCGGTTTAAAACACCTAAAGGGGCTGCGGAGCCCCACAAGCTAAAACCATAGCTAAACATAGTACAGTCAAGCGTCACCATAGCCATAACAGCAAACATAACCGGAGCATCACCATGGTGAATATAGCACAGCCAAGCATCACCATAAGCGGTACAATAGTAGTACCACGTATTGCTTCGCAATCACCAGGCTTAACCAAGCTAAGCCACAGCCAATGTTTTCTTCCTGCAGCCACAACAACAACAGCGGGTTCAATGACGGCCTACAACAGATAAAAATATGGTGGCAGGCTAGCTGTTGTTGTGGTTGTATGAAGAAGGAAAAGAAAATGCACTGGCCTGCTACTGGCTCTGTAGCTCTCGCCGCAAGCGGTGGCTGTTTCTGGCCCTGATAGGGCTGGACAGGGAGGCCACCGCCACTTGCGGTTGGGGCTAGCCTGCCACTGAATTTTTATCTGTTGTAGGTCGTCATTGCACCCGCCGCCGCTTCGGTGGGGACGAGGGCTGTTGCGGTGCTCGCTGTTCTCTACCTATTCTTTTTCTTTCTTCCCTATTTTCTCTTCTGTCCACACGAGGCAGCGGAGGTTGGTAAGACGCCCGACTACTGTGCCAGAGTACCCAGGTTCGAACCCGACCTCGGCGGCTGCGTTTCGTTGGAGGCGAAACGAAGAGGTGTTCGTGTGCTGTGCGATGTCAGCGTTGTTGTTGGTGTGGCTGTAGGAAGAAGGAAAAGAAAATGCACGGGCCTGCTACTGTCTCTGTAGCTGAGCCACCTCCGCTGCCTCGTGCCGAGAGAAGAGAGAAAAGGAAGAGGGAGAGAAAGACGCGCGCCGCAACCACAGCCGTCGTCCACCACCGACACGGTGGCGTATGCAATGGCGGCCTACAACTGATAAAAATTCTGTGGCAGGCTAGCCCCCGCTGCAAGCGGCGGTGACCTACTTGTCCCAGCCCCATCAGGGGATGGTGGTACAAACTTTATTCAGTGAAGGCCAAAAAAATTAAATAAAGTAAAATTATGTTGCCGCCGTTCCGTGGGTGGCCTTCCGGCTGCTGGTCGTGGCCTCCAGGTCACGCCTGGCGGCGACTTCCGCTGCCCAGGTCGTAAGCCGCTGTTGAATATGCGGCTCCGAGCTGGCCAAAGCAGCCTCCCACAGCTGCGGGCTGTTTATTTGCCAGGAGACGGGGGAACGTGCGCCGGACAAGAGTAAAGAATGTGAGCCTACTCTGCTTGGGGAGAGCTGCAAAGCGTGCATTGGGGCGAGAAGGCACCGGGATGAATAAGGGCAAGGCGTGCAGGGGAGAGGAAAGTGTGGGCCTGTACATGGCGCCACGTATTCTGTTCGATTTTGGATAAGGACTTGTGAGGGGAAGGGAGGGATAATCGGGAGTTGCGGTAGTGGAGGGTGATGTCATGGAAGGTGAGGAGGGAGTCACGCGTGTCCATCCCGGGGGGGAGGGGGCCAGCTCGGTCGGTCATCTCGCGAGCGATAGAATTTGCAGCCTCATTTCCAGGGTGTCCTGCGTGAGCCGGAACCCAAAAGAGTTGGATAGATCGGGAAGGGGGGGGAGGAGTGCTCAAGGATATTGAGCGCAGAGGAAGAGATTCTACCCTTTGCAAAGTTACGGACTGCGGTCTTAGAGTCGCTAAACATAAAAAGGGCTGGTGTGCTGGCAATGGCGAGGGCGATGGCTGCTTCCTCTGCGGCAGTGGAAGTGAGAGCATGGATAGTGGGGACTGAGAGGGGGGCTCGTGTGTTAGAGGCAGTGGCCAGGGCATAGGCGAGATGCGAGAGGTAGGGTGCCGCATCAACATACACGGCGTCGGACCGTGTACCATACTGACACCAGAGGGTGGAGGCGTGGGCTGATCGGCGAGCGGCATGATGCTCAGGGTGCATGTTCTAGGGAAGGGGCTTGACAGTGAGCATGGAGAAGAGGGAGCTGGGCAAGGGATGGGTGACACAGATAGGGGAGACAGGGGTCAAACGAAGGGAAGTAAGAAGGGCTCTGCCAGGGGTGGTGCGAGATAAATGATCGTGTTGTGCCACGCGATGGGCCTCCACAAGATTTGAAAGAGTATTGTGGACGCCCATCGCCAGTAGACGAGAAGTGGGGGTGGAAGTGAGAAGCCCGAGAGCCGACTTATAGGATTGGCGGATGAGACAGTTGACCTTGTCTTCCTCGGTACGAGACAGAAAGAGGTAGGGGAGGGAGTAGACAAGGCGGCTTAGCACAAAGGCCTGAGCAAGACGACGGAGGTCGTGCTCGCGCATGCCGCAGTGTCGGTTAGCGACCCGCCGAATCAGCCGTACCGTCTGCTGGACGGTGGTAGTAAGGCGGCAAAGGACAGTAGTGTGTTTGCCATTGGATTGGAGAATGAGACAGAGAATACGGATGCAAGAGACAGAAGGGGTGGGATGTCCGTCAATAGGTTAAGGTTAGGAGATGAGGTTGGAACTATGCCTCGAGCCAGGAGGAGCAGGAGCTCCGACTAGGACGGGGAACAAGCAAGCCCAACCATGCGAGCATAATCGGCGACCGTTTTAGCGCCCGCCTGGAGAGCGGCTTCCATCTCTCCAAGACTGCCGGTAGTCACCCAGAGGGTGATATCATCAGCGTAGAAAGCATGGGAGAGGTTAGGAATGCTAGCTAGAGCACGTGCCATAGGGAAAAGGGTGATGTTGAAGAGAAGGGGAGAGAGAAGAGAACCCTGGGGGTACCTCGATTTTCAAGAGGGAAAGCGGGAGAGGAGAGGCTGCCGAATGAGATCTCAGCCGTGCGATGGGCAAGAAAAGCCTTGATGTAACCATGGATTCGGGAACCCACGTTAACGGTAGAAAGGGCATCTAGGATGGCGGTATGGAAGACATTATCAAATGCTTTCGTCAAGTCCAGTGCCATGATCGCGCGAGTGCGCTTGGCGTGAAGAGGGTGAAGGACCTCTTCGGAGAGCTGGAGCATGACATCTTATGTAGAGAGGGATGGGCGAAAGCCGAACATCGAATCGGGGAAAAGATGGTTGTCCTCGAGGAAGCTCTGCAAGCGGTCTAGAACGACGTGCTCAAAGAGCTTACTGAGACAAAAGGTGAGGGAAATAGGACGGAGATATTGAATGTCTATGGGTTTGCCGGGCTTGGGGATGAAGGTTACCTTAGCATGGGTCCACTGAGAAGGCAGAGTGCCTTCGTGCCAATGTTTGTTAAAGAGGTCCGTAATGGCCTCTAGGGATGGTGTGTCCAGGTTATGGAGGGCCTTGATAGAAATTTGGTCTGCTCCTGGTGCTAAAGTGGTGCGGAGCTTATGTAGCGCCGCACAAACCTCTCCCAAAGTGATATCTGCGTCAAGCGCAGAATTATTGGTGCCGATGTAGGAAGGGAGCGGAGACGGAGGGGAAGTACAGAGATAGCGATCTCGGAGTGCAAGAAGGAAATCGGAATCGGATAGCGGTGAGGATTGTAGGAGGCGCGTCACATCCCTGAGTTGCGTGGCCTTGGTATGCGACGTGTCAAGGAGGGCACGTAGGAGCACCCACGTATGCCTCAGCCCGAGATTACCGGCCATGCGGTCGCATGTCTGGCCCCATTGCTGCCTGGTGAGGTATGAGCTGTGCTCCTCAATTTCCATACCCAGGCGGGCAAGGCAGAGGCGTAGTGAGCGATTGTGTTTTTGTGAAAGCCAGCGGCGGTGCAGGGAATGATGCGCCTCCCATAGGTGAAGGAGGCGGCTGTCAGCCGTGGAGGAGTGAGGAGGGGTAGGGACGGTAGAGGTGGCGGATGAAACATCTTTGAGCAAGGTGGCAGTCCATTGAGAAAGGTCTGAGATGGAGGGGGGGGGGGCGGCATGTCGCCGTGAGTGGCGGAACCGATCCCAGTCGACTACCTGGCTCAGACGCTGGTGGGAGGATAGGCTAGGAAGAGAGAAAGAGATGGACAGGATATAGTGGTTGCTGCCGAGAAAGACCCAGGTGTTCGTCTACGCTGCGTCCATGACGTTTTTGCAGATGGAAAGGTCCGGATTAGTGTTGCGTTGGACGCTGGAGCCGATGCGGGTTGGGTCAGAAAAACCATTAAGGACGGATAACTGTTTGTTCTGGATGAATATCCACAACGCGAGACCTTTCCTACAGTTCCCGGGATAACCCCAGCTAACGTGATGTGCATTGAAATCCCCAAGAATGAGGAGCGCGTTGCGATGTGCGCGAGAAAGGGCTTTGCGTAGAAGGAGGAGGAGAGGAGCTGAAGGTGTGCGAGGAGGGCTGTAGACATTAAGAACAAAGAGACTGGCATCCTGTCGCCGCCGGTGGAGGAGTTCTAGGAAAAGGTGCGTGCACTCTGGAACGTCGAGAGGATGCTCTATCGCCGTGTAGTTGCTGTGAACCAGAGTGGCAATGTTCGGGGGGGGGGGGGGGGGGGGTTGCGGAACGAGGAGGGAAAACACTGCCTTTGGAGAAAGTTTCTTGGAGGGCGATTAAAACGGGGAGCTCGGAGGGAGGGATGTTCTGGAGGTGGAGCTGCAGCGCGTTCCGCTTTCTGCGGAAACCACGGCACTTCCACTGCCAGAAATTAAGGCGTGAGGGGTGTCTGACCATCACGAGGCCCGGGTGCCCCTGCTGGTGCAGGGGGATTGGGAGGGGAGGAGGAATGACACCATTAGGGTCGTCTGGGCAAGTTCGGCTTCGTGGGCACTCGGGCGGCTGCGTTTCGATGGAGGCGAAACGAAGAGGCGTCCGTGTGCTGTGCGATGTCAGCGCACGTTATAGATCCCCAGGTGGTCGAAATTACGCCGTAGCTCTCCACTACGGCTCCTCTGTCTCTCTTTCCACTTTAACTCCCACCTTCCCCCTCCCCCTACGGCGCGGTTCAGGTGTCCACAGACACAAGTGTGACAGATACTGCACCTTTCCCTTCCTGTGAACCAACTATTATTATTATTATTATTATTATTAATATTATCACTCTGGCGGGCCTCAATTCTGGCTACGCGTTCGATCATTTGTTCCATCTTTTTCTGCGTGTCGGTACGCAGGGCAGAAATTGCGGCCATGAGGCGCTGCTCATGGGCAAGAAACGAGGCTGTGTGGCGGATGTCGGTCTCCACCTCCGGGGTGGATGTGGGCTGGTTGGTGGATCGCCTCTTTTGTGGAGGGGTGCGGGAAGGGGAGGTGGCGGTCCCAACCACCGTCGATGTCAGCGCACGTTAAAGTGAAAAGAGAGAAGGAGCGTAGTGGAGGGCTACGGAGTAATTTCGACCACTTGGGGATGTCAGCGCACGTTAAAGATCCCCAGGTGGTTGAAATTACTCCGTTGCCCTCCACTACGGCTCCCCTTTCTTTTCACTTTCACTGCCTTGCCCCACTGGGGTGGTGCAGTGGTAAGACGCCCGACTACTGTGCCGGAGTACCCGGGTTCGAACCCGACTTCGGCGGCTGCGTTTAGATGGAGGCGAAACGGAGTGGCGTCCGTGTGCTGTGCGATGTCAGTGCACGTTAAAGAACCCCAGGTGGTCGAAATTTCCAGCGTCCTCCACTACGGCCTCTAATAGCCTTAGTCGCTTTGGGACGTTAGGTGGTGGTAACAACTTTTATTGCCACGAAATGAAAGGAATTATTTCGGGCTGGGGCGAGTCTAGGGTGGCCTCCAGTCGGGAGCGACCTCTTGAGCTCGCGTGACGAGGGCCAGTTGCGTAGTTTTCCTTGGGCTGGCCAACAGCTTGTCCCATTCCTCCGCTGAGGGAGCTGGCAAGAGTGTCTTTGGAGGGGGATTGCTGGCGCATTCCCACAGTATATGGTCTTGAGTGGCCTGCGTCCTGTCACCGCAGTGCCGGCGCAGTGGTAAGACGCCCGACTACTGTGCCGGAGTACCCGGATTCGAACCCGTCCTCGGCGGCTGCGTTTCGATGGAGGCGAAACGAGGTTGTGGTGTCCACACAAAACAAGTGAGACAATTACTTCGCCTTTCCTTTCCTATAAATAAATCAGTTTTTTTAGGTGTGCACAGAAAACAAGCGAGACAGTTACCGTGCCTTTCCCTTCCTATAAATCAGTCATTCAGCTAAGACAGCGGAGGTGCCTCAGCTACAGAGCCAGTAGCAGGCTCTTGCATTTTCTTTTCCTTCTTCCTACAGCCACAACAACCCCGCCGCAAGCGGCAGTGACCTACCACGTCCAGCCCCGTACAGCCAGGATCAACCACTGCCTCAACAGTCGGCCGTTTTCTACCGCTACAACAAGACCGCATCCCCAGAGAAAAACAACCAGGCGTTGTTTATAAAATCCCGTGCTCCGAGTGCCCGGCCTCGTATATCGGCGAAACAAAAGATCTCCATCAGCGAACATTACATCACAAAAATGACGTCCGGCAAATGAACTCGGAAAGCAACCCCTCGCCGAGCACTGCGAGCGCGCCTACCATAAAATCGCCTTTGAGGAGGTGAGCGTCCTTGCATGGAAACCAATCCTTTCAAAAGACGTCCCATCGAGTCGTGGTTCATTAGGCTGACAGCTGCAGCAGTGAATAGGAAACCGGGGACGCTACCTTCCGCGTACACAATTAGATTCCGCCACGTGTTGGGAAAGGGGAAGCAAAGGCCGCTGCTTGCTACTGCGGGCCTCGAACTTTAGTCGCCCCTGAGGAAGGGACCGAGTTGGTCTGGAAACGCCGGGCTCTAATATTTTTGGTTGCTGTTCTCAAACGTTTGTTTCAAGTCCCCAACCAGACAGGTACGTTGTTTTCCTGCCACACTTTCCATAGAAGCCTAGAGTTATATGACAAGCTACATAAGTGTTCCATGATCATCTACGAACCGCTCAAAACGAGCCTAAAACGGACTTTCGCTGTTTGTGAACCGGCTCAGTGCAGCGCTGTTGAGCCGCCGTTAAGCCTAACAACTGCGCCTCCCAGTGCACCATCCGGCACAGCCGGCTATAACATAAAGATCACTGTGGAAGGACGAAGTAAGAAACGCATTCAAAGAAATGGCTTACAGCTCTCCATGACTGTACAAGACCCGTGCAGCAAAGAGAGCAGAAGCCTGACAAGTCCGCCCTCAACAACTGCATAGCGTGACTGGAGACGCTCACACTGGCACTCGGAACGCGTCGACAAATGCATCGACGCCGACTGATATGGTGCGGCTCCAACTCGTTCACCGCCCGCAACAAAAGCAACGCGTGTCGCACCCCAACGCAGCAAACAACTCCCATCAATTCATCCAGAAGCACTTGTGATTTTCCACCCTCACGGTGAGCTTCAGTTAGATCGAATCCCAGGCATCTAACTACGAAACGCTATTTGTGATTTTCCACCCTCACGGTGAGCTTCAGTTAGATCGAATCCCAGGCATCTAACTACGAAACGCTATTTGTGATTTTCCACCCTCACGGTCAGCTTCAGTTAGATCGAATCCCAGGCATCTAACTACGAAACGCTATTTGTGATTTTCCACCCTCACGGTCAGCTTCAGTTAGATCGAATCCCAGGCATCTAACTACGAAACGCTATTTGTGATTTTCCACCCTCACGGTCAGCTTCAGTTAGATCGAATCCCAGGCATCTAACTACGAAACGCTATTTGTGATTTTCCACCCTCACGGTCAGCTTCAGTTAGATCGAATCCCAGGCATCTAACTACGAAACGCTATTTGTGATTTTCCACCCTCACGGTCAGCTTCAGTTAGATCGAATCCCAGGCATCTAACTACGAAACGCTATTTGTGATTTTCCACCCTCACGGTCAGCTTCAGTTAGATCGAATCCCAGGCATCTAACTACGAAACGCTATTTGTGATTTTCCACCCTCACGGTCAGCTTCAGTTAGATCGAATCCCAGGCATCTAACTACGAAACGCTATTTGTGATTTTCCACCCTCACGGTCAGCTTCAGTTAGATCGAATCCCAGGCATCTAACTACGAAACGCTATTTGTGATTTTCCACCCTCACGGTCAGCTTCAGTTAGATCGAATCCCAGGCATCTAACTACGAAACGCTATTTGTGATTTTCCACCCTCACGGTCAGCTTCAGTTAGATCGAATCCCAGGCATCTAACTACGAAACGCTATTTGTGATTTTCCACCCTCACGGTCAGCTTCAGTTAGATCGAATCCCAGGCATCTAACTACGAAACGCTATTTGTGATTTTCCACCCTCACGGTCAGCTTCAGTTAGATCGAATCCCAGGCATCTAACTACGAAACGCTATTTGTGATTTTCCACCCTCACGGTCAGCTTCAGTTAGATCGAATCCCAGGCATCTAACTACGAAACGCTATTTGTGATTTTCCACCCTCACGGTCAGCTTCAGTTAGATCGAATCCCAGGCATCTAACTACGAAACGCTATCCAGGAACAGCTGAAGACTCTGCTTCCCTCGGACGCCTTTCTCCGGGTCCACCCTAACCAACCACACATTCACGGTGGCCACCTCGCAGACCGAACTTGCTCTGCGTCTCTCTCAGACCACCTGTCTCAATATTGATGGCAAACAACCCCCTCCTGGAGCCACCCGTGGCATCATCTCACAAGCTTACTGCCAAGAAACGCCTGCGGAAGTCTACCATCACATCGTGCAAGGCAACCCTAACTGCAAGACCTTGGCCGCTAGGCGGATGGGGAAGGCTAGAAGAGAAACAAAATGTGAAGGCCAAATCACGAGGGAATTCCGCAACAGGCAGACGACCATTCACTACTGTCTAATGTCGCAGGAAATTTATAGCAAGGTCACAAAAACGGAAATAGACGAAGAAGGGAAGTGTAGTCTGGAAAGTGATCATAAACGTATGTCTGCAGATGGGGCCCTTGATGAAAAAAAAGGAACTTAGACAAAAAGTTAAAGCAAAATTAAACGACGATCAAATAGCGCAGATAGCAGCAGACATAACGGAAGCAATAGAGAAAAGCCTCATGGAAGAGTGGGATTATGAACAGGTAGAACTACTCATAAGGGGGAAAATTAAGGAGGTTAAAGTAGCAAACCGCTGGAATGGAAAGAGGAAGCCACGGAGCTGGTGGAATAAGGAAATCAGGGAAGCTATTGAACAACGACGGGCTGCTTCAAGGAAACGCCGAGTGGCAAAGAAATCACAGGTATCTCGGGAGGAAATCGACAAAAACTTGAGGTACAGGCCCTCGTCCAAAGTAAAATAAGGCAGTTCACAGATCGCTGGATGACTGACATACACGATGCCTCTAGAGGCGGAGCAAGACAATTCTGGAACCATATAAGCTGGCTAGGGAAGAAGAATCAAAGAAATCAGCATCTGATTCAAGATAACGAGGGAAATTGTTTAAAGGGAGACAACGCAGTGAACTACATTACATCAGTTATAGCCGAGTCATTTAAGAGCAACGCTAGGGTAATCTCCGCAAATCAGGAAGCAACACAAGATAGCAGAATACAAAGCAGCTTAGAACTGACCATTCTAAACTGGAAAAAGGCAGGAACAAATATTCCTAAAAACACATCTACAAGAATAGATGGAATTCCGATCAAGCTGATTAATGAACTTGGTCCAAAAAGTAAGGAAACGTTATTAAAAGCTTTCGAAACAGTCATAACAAATAAGCCAATTCCCCACTTCCGGACAGCTGGTGGCAGAGTAAAATAAATTTGATTTATAAAGGGAAAGGAGAAAGGATGCACATAAAATCCTACAGGCCGATTACCATAACACCTGTTATGTATAGGTTGGCCATGCAGGCAGTGAAATTAAACGTGCAAGCCTTGGTAGAAAGTAACAAGATAAGAGGAGAACTTAAGAACGGCTTTAGAAATGGTAGACGCTTAGATGATAGCCTGTTCGTGCTTACCCAATGCATCGAAATATCTAGAGTGGAAAATAGACCTTTGCATTTGGCCTTCCTGAACATAAACGGTGCGTACGACAATGTAAGCAGGGAACTCCTGTGGAAGATATTAAAAGAAGGTATCGGTTATGAGATAATAGAGTTCCTACAGGAAATATACAGGGATAACAAAGTAGAAATTACATGGGAAGGGATAAGAAGTACGGACGATGTCAAAGTATGCAAAGGATTAAGACAAGGCTGTCCTCTATCACCGCTGCTGTTCATGCTTTATATAGATTAGGTGGAATGGCGGTAGAGCAGCGCCTCCCCGGTTTGATGTATGCAAACAATATTGTGCTGATATCTGAGAGTCTGGAAGAATTGCAAACTCTAGTTAAGTATTGCGGAGACGAAGGGGACGCTCTAGGCTTCAGTTTCAGCGCAGTTAAGTCGGGCCTGATGATATTCAACGGCTCAACTGATCAGGGTCTTAAAATACAAGGCCATGAAATACCCAGAGTAGCAGAATACAAATATCTGGGGGTATGGGTAAACGAAGGATTGGCATACATTGAAAAGCATGAGCAATCACTTAAGGCCGAAGGGCGAAGGAATGCCGGAATAATGAAGCGTGGGGCATTGTGGAGATACAACAGGTATGAGGTTTTGAGGGGTATTTGGAAAGGAATTATGGTGCCCGGACTTACTTTCGGAAATGCGGTTTTGTGCCTAAAATCAGAGGTACAGTCGACATTAGAAATAAATCAGAGAGCCGTTGGACGATTAGCACTAGGTTCCCACGGCAAAACCACAAATGAGGCGGTACAGGGAGATATGGGCTGGGCATCTTTCGAAGTACGGGAAGCTCAGAGTAAAATATTATATGAGGAACGCCTGAGAAAATTGGACAGTAACAGATGGGCAGCTAAACTATTTAAATACCTGTACTTAAAAACGTTGACTCACAATGGAGGAAAAGAACTAGGAAACTAACTAGTAAGTATGCTAGTCACAAGGATGGAGAAATAAAGAGCATTAAGCAACAGGTGAAAAACACAGAAGGTAAAAATTGGATAAATTCTGTGGAAAAGAAGAAGAGAGTGGAATTATACCGAAAGTGGAAAATGCAGACCAGGAAGGAAGCTTTCTTTGATAACTCAAGAGGCAGTGCCCTACTTTTTGAAGCTAGATCAGGGTGCCTTAGAACACGCAGCTAAAAAAAAAGAAATTTGATAATGAAGATGACGCATGTGCTGTATGGGGTAACTCCAGTGAATCAATTCACCATATTATACTTGAATGTAATGGTATCCATTCGGAAGTTGATGCAGGCGCAGTGCATCTCTAAAGATGTGGGGTTTAGAGATACCAGTGGCCGGGTGAATAAACTGGCGGTGGAAACTAGCAAAAACGGACTGGAAGATTGGTGGCCTAAAAGCAGAGAAGTGACATAATGTTAGTAATGTGGAAACAAAAAATTAACAAATAGAATGATTGTTTAGTTAACCAATCTAAATCAATAATTAAGATATAGGGAGAAAAATGAGCATTATAGCTACTGTTACCACCCCGTTTCAAAGGGGACGCTCCTATATTCCATCCATCCATCCATCCACCCATCCGTCCATCCATCATCCGTCCGTCCGTCCGTCCGTCCGTCCGTCCATCCATCCATCCATCCATCCATCCATCCATCCATCCATCCATCCATCCATCCATCCATCCATCCATCCATCCATCCATCCATCCATCCATCCATCCATCCATCCATCCATCCATCCATCCATCCATCCATCCATCCATCCATCCATCCATCCATCCATCCATCCATCCTATACTCGTTACATTTGACGGAGATTACGTCCCGTATTCCGTCAACTACATGAGCACAATATACCGCTGCACCAACTGCAGGAAGCCTGCACCAACTGCAGGAAACCTGGACACAGATATGATGTCTGCCATCTGCCTAAGGCCAGCCTCTGCCCGCGATGCGGAAGGCCCACATCTCACTGGCACCGCTCATGCAAGGCACGTAAACTTGCTACATTCCGTAAACCAGCTCAACAAAACAAAGTGTGCAACCCATCGACTCTCAGTTCACAGGACTGGCCCGCACTACCTCCCCCGCAAGGCCCTCACTTCCAGTCACAAACCTGGTCCCATGCAGCTGCTCAATCCAACACGTTCCCTTCGCCACCATCCGTCCACTTTGTTACAGTTCCGTCACGCCAAGACAACCCCAGCGCAGAAAACGCCCTGGTACGCCAACGGATTGCGCAGTTGGAAGCCCAGATAAGTGCCACCTCTTTTGTAACCTTTCTTTCCCAACCCACCATCTCCACACTGCCCACCACAGCTAACGCACCAAATGACCCCTCTTCACTCATTAGTGCTCTTAGCCCACCTGTTTCTTCTGATTCTGCTTCCATGGAAACCGAAATAGATTCAGCACAATCTCACTGTTCGGTTAATCCAGTTCACCCAAACTCACCTTTAACTGAAGCTGATCTGCAAATCCTTGTTGAAAAGTTAGAAGTTACCATAACAGAGAGGCTAGAAAGAAAGATCATCGAATGGTTTAAGACTAAGATAGTAGAATGCTTAGAATCTCTGTTATTCCAACGCAGGGATGGCATGCTAACACATGTAGTCAATTAATTCAGCAGGCGCCTCGATGCCACAGAAGAACAAACAACCCGACGCTTTGAGAATCTAGAGGAGCGTATTACCACCCTTGACAGTCACCAGTACCGACGTAGAAAGACAAAAGCTCCGGAGCATCACAACACACCTCCCTCTCCTGCTGCTCAAGTACACCCCATTGCCACCCAAGACATACTCCATATTCCCATTGTACAGGATCATCCCCCTCCTGTTGCAGGTTACATTATGCCTATAATTCGTGATTGCGAAACCTAGTTCAATGATAACTGTATGGCAGTGGAACTGCCGGGGTTTTGGCCAAAAACGCAGAGTACTTCAACAACTTCTTCATTGCGCAACCGCCTTGACGTCCTGGCTCTGCAGGAACCCACCAATCCTATAACCCTCCCAGGTTATGTCCCATTACTTCCTCAATCAGCCACGCTATCCAAAGTTGCCGTTCTAATTAGGCGCTCACTCCCTACTATAACTCATACGTTAGCCATACCAGACCTCAACTATCTCCTCCTAGAATTGGTCCCTCTGCATACACAGGCCAAGAGCCTTTTGATTATCAAGGTATATATTCACCCAAAACATCTACATACCAACTTCGATCGTCTCTTCATGCTTGCCAAACGAACTGCCAAGTGTCCGCTCCTGATTGTGGGTGATTTTAACGCACAGCATACAGCATGGGGATACTCGCGTGATTCCCCAAAAGGCCGCAGAGTATGGTTCGCTGCGCAACAGGCAGGGCTCTCATCACTGACCCCACTTACCCCACACGTATCGGCCATACTGTGTATAAAGACACCGTACCAGATCTTACCTTCACTTAACGGCTCCCAGCAGCTACTTGGTGCAAACCAAGGAGTGCCTAGGCAGTGATCACTGCATCCTTGAAATCCTTCTTAACATTCACCTTCCTCACCGACCACCTAGGGGATACACATTCACCAAGTGGGATTCCCTTCGGAAATGCAAATCTGCCAGGACAGCTGCTCCAATCACCGACATCACTACTTGGATTACACAATTACAGAAGGATGTCCAGGCAGTCACACGAAAACTTCCTATTGACTGCCCCAATGTCACTGTTGATGCTCACCTCCTACATCTCTGGGAAGCTAAAGCCAGTCTTGAAAGACGCTGTCAATGTCAGAGATAGAACAGGACCCTCCGCCGCAGGCTGGGCCGACTAAACAAAGACATAGAAACACGCGCAGCTACGCTTTCGAGGCAAAACTGGGAATCCCTATGCAATCGTCTTGATGGTAACATGAGCCTGCCTCAAACATGGAACCTCTTCCGACATCTCATAGACCCATCTCAATCTATGACACCACAGAGACATAACCTCACAAAACTAATTCACACTTCTCCCACATCGCCATCAGAGCTACTTGAGGACCTCAAGGATACATACTTTAAATCTTACCAACAAATGTCCCATCCGGAATTAAAGGGCTCCCTAGTGACCTTAGTCTGCCTATCACTGAAGCAGAAGTAATGGCAGAACTTCATGACCTAAATACCTCTTCAGCTCCCGGGTTAGACGGTATAACCAATAAAACTGCACAACTGGATGCCCCCTCCATAACCGCCTTAACCAATTAATGAATGCTGGCAACAAGGCACTTTGCCGGCCCAGTGGAAGGAGGCAAAAGTAGCATTGATACCAAAACCAGGCAAAACGCTTCTCCCCACCAATCTTCGACCTATTTCGCTGAGTTCGTGTGTCGGAAAGTTAATGAAGCATGTCATTCATACACGACTAAGCAGCCTTCTGGAGGAACGGGAGCTCCTGCCCAACTACATGTTTGGTTTCCGTCCGGGTCTGGCCACTAAAGATGTTTTCCTAGAGCTAAAGCACCATATCCTTGATTCAAAAACTCGCGATACACGAGCCATTCTTGGAGTCGACCTCACCAAAGCATTTGATAATGTAACACACTCTGCCATTCTTAATATTCTACAAACGCTACAAGTAGGCAGCAATATGTATAACTACATAAGGGCCTTCCTCAGCAACCGAACAGCTACTCTCACACTGGGCCCTCATAGGCTTCCAAACATCAAGCTCGGTGCTCGGGGAACACCTCAAGGAGCGGTCCTTTCACCAACACTCTTTAACATTGCCCTTATTTATCTCCCAAAACAACTTTCTGGGATTTCAGACATACATTTCGCCCTTTATGCGGATGACATCACTGTCTGGGCATGTCGAGGCAGTGACGCCACCATGGAGACTCACCTCTAAACAGCCCTCAACACTATTGACACCTATGTGAAGAAGAGAGGCCTATCATGCTCGCCGTCTAAATCTCAACTCTTCCTTTACCGACCAAAATCCACTAATCTTGATAGCCCACCTATCACTCTGACACTCGATACACAATCGATTCCCGTAGTAACTCAAATCAGAGTACCAGGAATGACTCTACTCCCACGGAGCACATGGAGATGTAATCAAAGCAGTCCAGACTCATGCTTATTTAACTAATCGGCTCATCAGTTGTGTAGCACCTCGGAAAACAGGCCTCCATGAAAGAAATACACTTCACCTCACACAAGCATACATTACCAGCAGTCGCATACGCTCTCCCACCTACCCCTCACTGGCAAGGAACGCGATCGAGTGAACGCTTTACTGCGCAGTTGTACAAAAACAGCCCTGAGCCTTCCTCCCAGCACCTCAGCACTCCGCTTACTCAAACTTGAGTCAAGGTCTGCCTCGTCGAGATCATGCGCTCGCAGAATTCTCCAGAAAAGCTCCCTGTTGACCCTATCGTATGCCTTCGATGTGCTTAAGAGAGCCACATACAGCGGGCTACCGGTCTTTAGGGCGATCTCAATGTACTGTGTGAGGACGAACAAGTCCTCAATGCGTCTGCCGGCCCGGAGACCCACTTGAAGCTCCGAGGATACCCTTGCGTTCGACCCAGAGCTGCAGACGACTCTTCACAGTCTGCATGGGTAGCCGATACAGCACCGCCGGAACATGATGTTGTATACCTCTTCTGGTTCCGGCGTTTCGACCAACAGATGACTCGATGTCACGTGAGACAGAGACATTTCGATAACGGCGCAAACTCGGAATACGGGCCCTGCTTTAGTAATGGGACTGACTCAGCATCCAAGAGCACCTAGAAGGTTTATTCTTATTCCACTTTTCCACCTCAAATGAGATACCCCTGTTGGCAGCTTCTCCCAACTCTGCTGTCGTGTCATCGTTACATCGCACAGATAAATCAGTGCTCAGCTAGGCCACCTGGCAAGTACGTAATCAGGGCTATACCCACTGCAGGGTGACGATCTCCCATATTTCTCCAAGTAACCTACTCCTGTGATAGCTGCATACACTTGACCCCTGCGACCTTCTTAACCTCAATTGCTCACCCAAATTTCTACAGCCCCCTGCTACGCGTGTTACGGAGACGTTGCAGGCCAGCGGCAGGGGGCAGTTAACAGGCTCATTTTCAAACCCTACACCACAACACACGCGGAGGAGATTGCCATCGCTCTGACTCTCAATATTCCGAAGTTGGAATACATCACCGACTCGCGAGGGGCCTGTCGGAATTATAGGCTGGGATGAGCTCCTCCGTTTACCCGCCGCACAATGCAGTATAGCCGCCGATACGTTCACACAACTTCGCGTAACCTGATTTCGGTCCCCAGATACCAAGGCTTCTATGGAAACGAACAGGTCGATCAAGTCACCCGCGCACTCTTCCCGAGCTACCTCCCTGTCCTTGGAAGTCTGCTTCCAATCAGACAGTCTGTCCCTTATATTCAGACATCACCGATTACTACAGGGAGGAGAGCAAGCGCTTTTTGGCCCCTTTTAAGGGACTGGATCGCGCTGACGAGCTCCTCATCAAAATTCTCACTAACACTGTACTGTGCCCGGTGGTTCTTAAGAATTTCAGCACATCCTTTGAAGACGAGTCCCAATTCCGTAAGGAATTAGGCTGATATATTTCATAGGATCTGGGCGTGTCATTAAAACCCATCTATTCCTCCTATCCCAACCCTATCCAACCAGAGAGTACTTGGAGGCGGCCATGCTGTCAAGACCTCAACGCCTAAAAGGCCTTGGTTCAAAGGACGCGGTGGCGTTGTTTACCAACGGGTCTCCACCCAGGATTGTGATGGGAGGGTCCAATAGGGCCCTTTCGCACCTCTGTGGTTAATAAATGTTTTCACCACCACCTATAACCACGCTCTGCTTCGAATCGGACGGACACTGCCACCTAGCTGCGCTCCTCCAGCTACTTTTCAAATTTTTTGAGAACTGCAGAATCTGCACTGGGGAAATACGAAGGCATTTCCAGTGCTGAAATGCGAAAGCGGTACATCGCGCACCTATATAGGAGACAACCTGGGCCAGGGGGTGCTGTGCCGATCTGTGCGTCAGCGCCCTCCAGGGAGACCTCGGCAAAACCTCCGCGCAGCGCGGCCGCATCGTCTGCTCCGCGCTGCATTCCAGGCGCGTGTTTACGTGCGCTCGCGCGGTTGTTGCTCTCATACTCCTGCCACGTGCTAGCCGCCATCGCGTTCCAAGAAAGGGGGCAAATAAGTACAATGTTATAATTATGGTGCGCTTATCGCACAACTTGTATGGTAAATGGTAACGGGGCGGTTGTCGGCTCTTTTCTGTTGAAGTATCTCGTACCGATTGTATCTCGCACCGCTGTTTGCTCCTGGTGGGGCCGCAGCGGCCATCGCGGAACCGGGTCGGCCTCAAATAGCAGATATGTCAATCGCTCTATCCTCATACACGATCCAGCTTCGGGAGCTCAAAACGGCGCACTCGCTCGAATAGATGAACTAGGGATTGTACAGAGCAGCTGTAGAACTAAGAAGACACAGGTTTCCGTGGAGAGACGTCCCCGTCTGCATGGGAAATTATCAGGCATTATTCGCTGTTCTCGCGGAGAGAGAGAAAACTGCCGCAGAAATGGCATGCCTCGGATTCGGGCGAATTACCCAGGTCGTTAAGAACTAGCGATCGTTAAAGGTAGATATGCCATTGATTTCGGATAGCAGCGCCACAGCAGCAAATTGCTCCTGGCCGCTGTCGGCATGAACAAAAGGGTAAGGCGGCATCCTTTGTGCCTCTGTAGGGAACACGTCCAAAATGCGTCGAAAAAATTCAGGGGCACATTGGCTCACTAAAATACTTCAAGACGGAAGTCTTCCCCGCCGCACTGCTTAGGCATTGACTCCGAGACCGTTTGTGAATGACTGGAATTGTGACAGATACTCCGCCCTTTATTTGCTGTCAACCAATTTTAAACGCCGCTGATGCCTGCTATACTGTATCTGTTTCTATAATTGTTACGGGACGGCGGATTCGCGCAGAAAAAGTTACATAGGAAAACACAACCGGCCGCGGCGATTCTCTTTCGTTCTCTACCTCTCGCGCTAGTGCCGCGCGCTCTCCCCTCGCGCTACCTCGCGCCTCTTCTTCAGCGCAGGGCACTAGACCGGCGTAGTCTGTGTCTTTCATCTTGCAACATCTTTCCACCCCGGAGGGGTGGAGGGGAAAAGAGACAGGGAACTCACTGTGTCTGACCACACACACACACACACACACACACACACACACACACACACACACACACACACACACACACACACACACACACACACACACACACACACACACACACACACACACACACACACA
This sequence comes from Amblyomma maculatum, assembly GCF_055883805.1. Classification (NCBI taxonomy): domain Eukaryota; kingdom Metazoa; phylum Arthropoda; class Arachnida; order Ixodida; family Ixodidae; genus Amblyomma; species Amblyomma maculatum. The sequence continues at coordinate 29,917,612 of NC_139348.1, forward strand.
CACACACACACACACACACACACACACACACACACACACACACACACACACACACACACACACACACACACACACACACACACACACACACACACACACACACACACACACACGCGTGTGAACACGGACTACTAGATAATGGACGATAACAATAACACACAAGGCCACACCAACACACCAATCGGAAATTTTCAAACAAAATCGTAGTCTAAGTCCGGAGAGGCTGTTCGGTACGCACGATGTTGTCAAGTTATCCCGTCCCATGGCAACGGCCGCTCACTCCAGTGAACGGTGACCGCGCGAGGGTACTCAGTCTCCAGCTTCACGAAGTGCTCACACCATGACGCGTTGAAGTTGAGGAGCATGCAGCGCATGCTGTTGATCACGTGGTCGCATTTGGACTAATTGAGCTTGAAGACGTTCAGCTGAACGATGACTCCCATGGCCTCAATGTCCACCTCTGTTAGCTTGGACGCCGTATCCTGCTCGACCTTCGGCTTCTTGAGCTTGTCCTCGTCCTCCTCTTCACACTCTTTCCTCGATGAAGAGTCCTCGTCCTCAGTCTCCGCTTTCACCGACTGGTCTCCGTGAACACCCTCACCGCTGCTGCCCTCTGCGGCCTTGATCTCGACCTTGATCTCTCCCTCGACGCCTTCGATTTTCGTGGGCTCCTGTACTTCAGACGCCAGTTTGGACTTGCGTATGTTCCAGTTGGTCCTCTCTGCAAGGCATCTACATCGAATCTAATTCGCCGCATGAAACATTCCTTGCAACCACGAAAGCGAAAACCAGAACTGTGAACACAGCCCTCTCCAAGGTGCTCGACAATTCGGCAGGCGACTTGCAGATCACACACACACACACTCAATTAGACTTAGGACGATGAACTTGCAGTAACAAATTGAAAATTAACTTTATACGACACAAGCATAAGATGCAGAAAACTTATTTACACGAGGCACAGAGGTGACACACTTTACAGAGACTGAGCAACGACTAACTGCAAAACGTGCGCATATCTCTTTTTACGACTTCTCAGTCGGGGCCTGCCTGCTAGGCTGTCTTCGTCGACGAGAATCGGAACCGCCGATGGCCGCACGGCGCTCTCTTAATTTAAAATCTGCTGAATCCTCCAGGAGCGGAGGAGGAGTGGAAACGGCCTAGCACTGTCAAAGCTATGCTTCCACCCCTCGTCTTTCTAGAAAGAACTGGAAGCTAGTAGAAAGACATCGTCAGCACGCGAAGCCTTCCCGCGAGGAGGAGGGCCAGGTCCGTGCGGGGTAGTGCGGGGGAATGCAGGCGCGAGTCAGCCATGCCGACGAGGGCGAAGAGGCGCAGCGCGGTGGCCGAGATTGTGCAATCGGTCGCGTCGGCGGTGGTAAGAACATTTATTACCTATACAAGGGCCTGGAGGTATGTTCGGATCGGCCCATATGGGACCGGTCCTTACAACCACTAGGTGGAGGTCCCTAGTTTGGGACCCCAGTGGCGGTTGCCGCCGCCCGGGCGCGCCCGACTAAGGCTTGTTGGGCCTGTAAGTCGTGGCAGCCGAGCAGGATCGCCTCCCAGTCCTCCCGGGTTGGGTTGGGGATGGGGGAAACAGCGGGATTAGAGGGGCAGGCCCACACCATGTGATAGATGTCAGAAGACACCGCTCCACAGTGTGGCAAGCTGCCACCAAAGGAGGGGTCAAAATGTTTTAGGGCTGCCGGGCACAGCAATGTATTGGTGAAAAAGCGAAGGAGCCGCTCATCCGCCTTTTTGAGGCCTTTACATGGGCTGGGGTAAAGGCGATGACAATTCGGATAGTACATCGTGATATCTTTAAAGGTGTAGGCTGGATTCAAATCGGGTTCCTGATCGGGTGGGGAGGAGAAAACAGCCCGGTGGGAGAGCGCGCGAGCGGCCGCGTCTGCTGCCTCGTTTCCTGCCAAACCCTGATGAGCAGGGGCCCATATAAGGTAACGGAGTGCGGGGTCCGTATCCCGTATGCAATTTGAGTAGATTTGATAGGCTGGTAAGGGAGTCCAGCCTTGTCTGACGTTCCGACAGGCTCCTCGCGAGTCGGTAATTATGTATTTTGAATCTGAGTGTGAGGCCGCGAAAGCAATCGCCACCTCTTCTGCGTGTGTTGTACTGTGGGCTCTGAAGGTGAGACCGTTAACCGTTTTGCTTTTGTGAACTACGGCGGCCGCGTGCTATTACCCGTGGTGAGGGCCGGAAACGTCCACGTCGCAGTCTCGAAGCTGGCAAAAATTTCCATCGCCGCTTTCTGCGGCGCGCTCGCCGATACATTAGAGAATAGGCCACTGCGGCCTTACAGGTAGGATGTGGAAGGGGTGCTCTCCGCACTTATCAAGTTGGGTAGCATTTGTGGAAAGGTCGACAAAATTTTAAAGATCAAGACTAACCAAGTGTAAGCAGCAGGGGATACCAGGCTAAGCATGCGATACATTTCCTTTCATGTACAGGTGTTGCACATAATGCACACCCTTAGGTCAAAACTTTAGAGCCCATGGGATCTATTTATGAGCCATGAGTTGGACTGTGAAAAAGGCTGACCGCCGAAGAATTGACGCGTTTGAATTGTGGTGCTAGCGAAGACTCTTGAGAGTTCCTTGGATTGTCAGAAGATCAAATCAGTCGATATTGTCGACCATAAACCCTGACTGCTCATTGGAGGGCCAAATTCTAAAGTTAAAGCTCAGCTACTTTGGTCATCTGATGAGAAGAGAGGAGTCGCTGGAGAAAGATTTGATGTTGGGAAAGGTTGAGGGTCGCCGGAGAAGGGGTAGGCAGCGAACACGATGGTTAGAAGGCATCCTCGAGGCACTGCAGATGAAGTTATGTGATATTAGGAAGATAGTGAGAGACCGGAAAGCGTGGCGTGACATGGTCCATAGGGTCACGAAGAGTCGGACACGACTGAACGACTGAACTGAACTGATGTGGCTCGTAATGCATTCCCAGGTTTTCAAACTTGCTGAAGGAAACATTTTTCGTCCTACTCTCTCCAATGGCTAGGACTTCCACAATTGTTAAAGAACTCATAATATCCGGCTTAAACTCAAACCTTCAGGGCGCTAAACTTTTGACAAAGGCTATACCTTCCACATGTCAGAGAAATTACATTGGCCAAACAGGTAAATACGTGAAAATATGGCTACAAGAGCACCGACAGTTCTCGGATAAATAGTTATCCGCTATCTTACCACTGCATCCTAATGCATGAGCAGAAATATCTGATCGTTCTTGGTACAAACATTTACATGATCTAGGCATAGAGGCACAAATTATAGGCCCAAAATGTCTACATGTGGTCGAACGTTGATAGTGGTTTCTATTCGAAGGTCAGCAAGCTGTCACCCGTTTATAATTATGAGGTATTATTAACGATGCGCCCTTAACGGTGCGCACACTCCCAGACACCCTTAGAGTGAGTGGGGGTAGTTGTTCCGGTCGCAAAGGAGATGCCCTCGACCTGCGTGGCAAGCTCAGCCGGAATTCAACTACCTTGTAGTGACAGAAGGGGGTGGTCGTTTGGTGCCCAGCGGTCGCCGGTTAAAACCAGAGTAAGGATCGGAGTCAGAAGTAACAAACAAAATACAATTTATGCACAGCAAGAGACGATACAAAGGAATACACAAGATCACTTGAAATGCACAGACGAGAGGTTCACAGAATACAAATGCTAAGCATGCAACTACGGAATGATTCAATAACACAGAGGCTTTACAATAGATCAAACACGAGAGAGTTACATAAACAAACACCAAATTGTTCACCGGGCACTGTTGCAGTCCGACGCCTCAAGAGTCACGATGTGGCCGCCATACGAGACGAGCGCCGCTCCCTTGAAAGTCCGTGGGCTTGCCAGCAGCGGGTGATCCCCGAGTCCAGCCGAAGCACAGGCGAGCACGTCGCAAAACACTGACGAACTGACTGACTGACTCAACAAGCGGCGCGGTCGCTTAAAATAGGGCGCGCCGCGTCTGTTTGTTAGCACGCGTCAAAGCTAGCGCGCACACACACTTAGCTTCGCTGGTTATAGCTCTCTCTTCTCCTCCCGTCGAGCCGCGCGTCGTCATTGGCTAGGTCCCATAGAAGATTCTGGAATTTTCTGGCGTATTCCAGTCCGATGAACCACCGTCCTCCCCGGGCAATGGGAAAGAAGGTGACGGCAACGCGTACAAAGCTACGCGCTCTCCCGCGCGGGGAAGGAGGCTTTTCTCTCCATGTCTTCCACGCAACGCCGCGCATCACATCAGTTCTTCTTCTATTTCTTGGTGCAGGTTAGCTAGTCCATGTGCTTCTCTTTGCACTTTGAACGTACAAGCAATGTCAACCTGCTGTTTCTGCCATGCCCAAGCTATTTTCTGTGTGTAGTCTGAGAATGCGTATATGTGCTGAAATTATTGCTTTTAGGTGGCGATATTTAACAGAACCTCGGGCCCCCTAAAAATGATGCCAGTAAGTCTGATAACGATGTCGTTTCCCTCTTAAAAGCCTTGAACGCAAAAATTGACAAGAATCATGGCGAAATACTCTCCCAGCTCAATGAAGTCCGGCGAACACAATCTAAGCTTGAACGTCAGATGACCAGTATGAACGATAGACTTGTTGCCGTCGAAGACAGAGTAGCTGCTTCCCAAGCCTCAGGTGGTGGTGAAAACTTTTATTGTCCGGACGAGGTGACACCGGAGTTCCGGTACCGTTCGCAGGCGTTCAGGGAGCCCGATGTCACCATAAGGGGCAGGGGTTAGTAGACGAAGCGGTTCGCCGCTTCGGTTGCCAGACGGACAATGCTGGCCTGCGTCGCCGGGTCTTCGCTATGAAGTACGGCCTCCCATGCTTCTGCGTCCTTGAATAAATTGTTGCCCGGGGAGTGGCTGCACTCCCAGAGGATATGTTTTAGAGTTCCTATATATCTTTACAGAATTTGCAGAATTGGTCCTCCGGACTTCCAGTTTGCGTGAGGTATCTCCATCTGGGCGACATGTGGTTCTTGGCTTGCAGGCAGCGCCAGGTGACTGCCTCTGTGGACGTGGGGGACCTGTCGGGGGGTGGATATTTTCGCCGTCCTAACTTCAGATGCCCTAAACATTGTCCAGGAAGTGTCTGAGGCTGTACAGAAAGAGACAGAGGCGCTTCATAGACGCCTGAACGACCTCGAAGACAGGTCACGATGCGATAATTTAAGTTTTTTTGGCCTGACTAACACGCAAAACGAAACTTGGGCTGAATCTGAAACGCTTGTGCGTGAAAAGCTTCTGCAATGAACCTTCAGCTACCGAATGAGGCTATGCTTGTCCGCATCGTCTTGGTAAATTTTCATCCAATAAATGCGGGCGGCATAGTGAAGTTTGCGAGTTTTAAGATTCGAGAAGCTGTCTTTACCGATAGAAGCAAACTGAAGAATTCGGAGGTAAAGATTACGGAAGACTTTTGCTGAGCAACTCGAAAAGCGCGCAAATAACTGTTTGCTTTTGGACACGTAAGCGGAGAGAAGTTCGCTATTCGTCAAAACAAATTGTTCATAAAGAATATTGCTATGTCTAAACTTTGGCAACAAATGGCGTGTGCGAATATCACATAAATAATGAAGCATCATTGCACAGCCCTGACGATAGTGCCCTGTCAGCCGATGAGCCCTCCATAGAGAAACATACTTCTCTATGAGCCCTCCGCGTAGCTATCTGCTCGTGGTCATGAGCCTCTAAATTACATATGTGTTATGTTCACTAATATTTGTAGCGTTGTTAATAAACGTGATGGTTTGTGTACTCTCATAGACACGTGCAGTGCCGACATTGTTGCTCTCACCGAAACCTGGCTGAATTCAAAGATATCGAACGACGAAATACTAAACTGCGAAAAGAATTTCATTACCTATCGATGTGACCGTGGCGACAGCGCAGGAGGAGGTGTCCTGATAGCAGTGCTGTTCATACGTGCTACTTGTTTCTCCTTTTAAGGGGAAATGAGGGTGCTCGTTATATTACATGAAGGAAAGAAGCCAACAGTCGGCGAGGCCAAGGAAAGCGTTGGGGATGGTACTTTGTCTTTTTTTTTAATGTTTACTTGAATAATCACAGCAATTCGTAATGTAATCTGTTTAAAGGAAAGATAACTGAACGCAAAGTAGAAGAAAAAACAACGTTCTGATGGTGGTAACCGAACCCACGACCTCTGAATATCGCGTCCGGTGCTCTTCCAACTGAGCTACATCGGCCGCTGTCCCACCTGCTACTTGCTTGGGTATTTATGTTGTCTGCATACGAACCTTGAGAGTGTTAACCAGCGTCACCCTAAACAGATTACATTACTAATTTCTGTGATTATCCAAGTAAACATTAAAAAAAAAAGACATAAAGTACCATCCCCAACGCTTTCCTTGGCCTCGCCGACTGTTGGCTTCTTCCCTTCATGCATTATAACGAGTACCCTCATTTCCCCTTCATTTATCTGCTTGTAGCCTACGGGGGTCTCGGTTCTGGCAGTCTTGAAGCCATAGGTAGCGTAAGAGGGTTCTAGCACAGCTTTCGCCCTCGCTCTTGTTCACGTTCTACGTGACGCTGGCGGTAACACAGGACGTTCCACGTCCACCGTTATGGTTGAGGGTGGCGCTGGTGAACACTCTCAAGGTTCGTATACAGACAACATTAATACCCAAGAAAGTAGCAGGGGGGGGACAGCGGCCGATGTAGCTCAGTTGAAAGAGCACCGGACGCGATATTCGGAGGTCGTGGGTTCGGTTCCCACCATGGGCACGTTGTTTTTTCTTCTACTTTGCGTTTAATTATCTTTCCCCTAAACAGATTACATTACTAATTTCTGTGATTATTCAAGTAAACATTAAAAAAAAAGAAAGACAAAGTACCATCCCCAACGCTTTCCTTGGCCTCGCCGACTGTTGGCTTCTTTTCTTCTTGTTTCTTTGGAATTCGTATGTGCCTGTATACGCATTAATCGCCGCGATATAATCTTCTGCGCACCCTATCGCCCTCCAAACGCTCCCTCGTCGTTTTGTAGAGACCTTCATGATGTGCTTAACCGAATTTTGATTTGATTTCCTTCTGCGCATTTTTCTAGTTGTCGATTTCAACATGCCTAAAATAAAATGGTCCGTTGCATCGCCTTCTGCTCTCGATTCGTCATCAGACGCAACAGGTTTCATAAATTTGTGTGCAGATTTTAGTACCACACCTACTTGTGCAAATATTCTTGACCTTTTTCTAACTACGTTTCCTGAACTAGTTCATTGATTGACATTTCTGCCGGGCCTCAGTGACCACTCCTTCATTCAGTTTGAGCTTAAAGGGACTAACACACGTGTTCGACCTAACCCTAAATATATCAGAGATCACTCAAAAGTAAATTGTGTGTTGATAAATGCAAAGCTCGAAACGTTTTTAGATGAGTACATGCCAAACTTTTCTAACCGTGATGATAAAGTGAACTGGCGCCTTTTCAAAGAAAAGGTTGATCTCATTGAACAATATATACCTTTACGTGTCATATCATGCAAGCATCGTTCCTCCTGGTTCATTGCCTCATTGAAACGTCGTTTAAGTAAAAAAAAGAAACACGACTATGTTGTAAAGCCAAATTCAGCGGTTCTTCTCATCACTGAGATTTATACCAAGCCATCGCCTCTGATTATCGAAAAGCATTAAAAGACGCCAAGAAAGTTTTTTTCCCCATCACGCTTCCGTCATTGTTGATTGACAATGCCAAAACATTTTGGAACAACATCGCTAGTCCCAAGCATAAAGAAATAGCTCTAAATGACAACAGCGGCGTGGCTATCCGTTCATCACAGTGTCCTCAGGTGCTCAATGATGCTCTCTCTGAAGTTTTTTTACAGCACTCACCCGTTACCCTTCCTTCTTTTAATGCGGTGCAGTATCCATTAATGGACTCAATTGTGAATGACAGTCTTGGTATGCAAAGCGTAATTAATAATTTAAAGGTTTCATCGTCTTCAGGAATCGACAACATAAACTCCAAGTTTTTAAAGAATACAAGTGTCTATTCTTCTATTTACCTCAGTGCATTCTTTTCACAATCTCTGCGTTCAGGACAGCTGCCCGGAGACTAGAAGCTGGGCAAGGTGGTACCAATATTCAAGTCTGGTGATGCTCATTGTGCCCTTAAGTACGAACCTATATCATTAACCAGTGTCCAATGCAAACTTTTTGAACATGTTATATATTGTCACGTAGTGGTGACATGGCCGTTGACACCCAAAGAAGACACAGGCTTGATGGTACTGAAATTAACTCTTTATTGGGATGAAAAAACTAAGCAACTCGGCGGCGGCGATAGCAACAAACGTGCTGGTCGGTCGTCGAACAAAGAATGCCCATCACACTCGTCAACGCTCAATTTAAAGGCTGCACAGAACAATCTAGCTAACGTCGCAAACAGCTACCAGCACGGGCAGGAGCATTGTGGAAAGACACACGAGTGGCCACAATCTTTGAGATAGGTCTCGGTGCGTCTTGCGCTACAACGAAACTGATAAAGATGTGACTAGTGACATCGAGCAATAAGAAACAAAGATTACGGAACTGATACGCGATCCAGAATCAGAGTGACAAGCCTTTATGCCGGCGGCTGTTAAAAAACAACCAATACAGTTTTGAAGGTTTCGCGGCATTACTTCCCCATTAAAAAAAGCATCGCCTCCATGTTCCAAAACAAAGCAACTTAAACATAAACACTGCAAAGTTTAAACACCACACATTCTTTAACGCGCGTAATATGGCTTCAGTCGTACAACATGTACAATTTCTGGGCGTGCGCGTCGCCGTAGTGATGCTGACATTCCGTCGGAAATGACTTCATAGTCCAGTGGTCCGACGCGTAGAATGATTTTGTACGGCCCAAAGTATCGACTCAACAACTTTTCACTAAATCCGCAACGGCGAACTGGTGTCCAAACCCAGACTTGGACACCGGCTGTCGGTGCGCTGTTGGTCTTTAATACGCAGCCGTGCGAGTCGTCGGGCTTCCTCTGCACGCTGCAGGTAGGCGGCGACGTCAAGGTTGTCCTCGTTGGTTACGTGCGGCAGCATTGCGTCGAGCGTCGTCGTGGGCTCTCTGCCGTACACAAGCTTGAACGGGGTCGCTCTGGTCGTCTCCTGAACTGCCGTGTTATACGCGAAGATCACGTACGGCAAGATGGCGACCCAGGTCTTGTGTTCAGCTTCGACGAACATGGCGACCATGTCCACGATCGTTATATTCAGGCGCTCCGTAAGACCATTGGTCTGGGGATGGTACGCAGTTGTTCGTCGATGGCTTGTATGACTGTATTCCAGGATGGCTTGCGTCAACTCTGCCGTAAACGCCGTTCCCCTGTCCGTGATGAGCACTTCTGGGGCGCCGTGTCGCAAGAGAATTCGTTCGACAAAAATTTGGCGACTTCTGCCGTGGTACCATTTGGTAGGGATTTTGCTTCGGCGTAACGGGTAGGGTAGTCAGTGGCCACGACGATCCACTTGTTACCCATAGACGAAGCTGGGAAGGGGCCGAGGAGATCCATCCCAATTTGTTGAAAGGGCAGGTCTGGGGACGGAATCGGGTTTAGTAGTCCAGCTGGTCTGATAGGCGGCGTCTTGCGTCGTTAGCACTCACGACATGTCTTCACGTAGTGGGCAACTTCGGCAGGCAGTCGCGGCCAGTAGTACTTCTCCTGGACTCGACGCAATGTGCGCGCAAATCCGAGATGGCCTGCTGTGGGCTCATCATGAAACGCCTGCAGAATTTCCTGCCGGAGGTTTGTAGGCACTACAAGAAGTTGCGCAGTCCTGTTGGGTGCGAAGTTCTTCTTCACGAGGAGGCCATTGCTTAACGCGAACGAAGATAAATGTCGCCTGAACACACCAGGAGGGGAAGTGGTCTTTCCTTCTAAGTAATCGGCTAGCGCTTTCAGCTAAGGGTCTGATCGCTGTGTTTCTGCGAAACTGCTGGCGCTTACCGGTTCCAAAAAGGCGTCGTCGTCATCGTCCTTCGGGGGAGCGTCGACGGGAGCGCGGGATAAGCAGTCTGCGTCGGAATGCTTCCGGCTCGACTTATAGACTACAGTCAAGTCAAATTCTTGAAGTCGTAGGCTCCACCTGGCAAGGCGGCCGGAGGGATCTTTCAAATTAGCCAGCCAGCAGAGCGCGTGATGGTCGCTTACCACCTTGAATGGCCGGCCGTATAGGTATGGACGAAACTTAGAAGTGGCCTAGATGATCGCAAGGTACTCCTTTTCGGTCGTCGAGTAATTGACTTCGGCTTTTGTGAGGGACCTGCAAGCGTAGGCGATTGCTTTCTCCTGTCCGGCACTTTTCTGGACGGGAACGGCTCCTAGGCACACACTGCTTGCGTCAGTGTGAATTTCTGTCTCGGCCTTTTCGTCAAAGTGGCCAAGTACAGGCGGGCATTGCAGGCGGCGCTTAAATTCGTCGAAGGTTTCTCCTTGCGGCGCTTCCGATTTAAAAGGTACGTCAGCCTTTGTAAGCTGCGTCAACGGTTCGGCGATGCCCGGAACGTTTCTGACAAATCGTCGATAATAAGCGCACAGCCCAAGGAATCGGCGCACAGATTTCTCGTCGGCAGGCAGTGGGAATTGTGCGATTGCAGCTGTTTTCTCCGGGTCTGGGCGAATACCGTCCTTGCTAACGATGTGACCTAGGAACCGGAGTTCTTCGTAGGCGAAGTGACACTTCTCTGCTTTTAGCGTTAGTCCCGATGACTTGATGGCTTCAAGCACTGTCTGTAATCGTTTTAGGTGGTCTTCAAAGTTTGACGAGAAGACAACAACGTCGTCCAAATATACCAAACAAATTTGCCACTTCAAGCCTGCCAGGACTGTGTCCATTACTCGTTGAAATGTGTCTGGTGCGGAGCAGAGGCCAAATGGCATCTCCTTGAACTCAAAAAGACCGTCTGGTGTGATGAATGCGGTCTTCTCGCGATCTCTTTCGTCGACCTCAATTTGCCAATATCCGCTCTTCAGGTCCATGGATGAGAAGTACCTTGCATTGCAGAGCCGACCGAGAGTGTCGTCGATGCGGGGAAGCGGGTAGACATCCTTCTTCGTTATGCTATTCAAGCGGCGGTAGTCAACGCAGAAGCGAAGTGTACTGTCTTTCTTCTTCACCAAAACGACTGGTGCCGCCCAGGGGCTGTTCGATGACTGGATTACATCATCACGCAGCATTTCCTCAACTTGATCGCGAATGGCCTGGCGTTCTCGCGGCGATACACGATAAGGGCTTTGGCGCAGAGGTCGGGCGTGTTCGTCGGTTATAATGCGGTGCTTGGCCAGTGGTGTTTGTCGTACCTTCGATGATGACGAGAAGCACTCCCCGTAGCTTCAAAGAAGACTGAGAATCTGGTCTTTCCTGCTGTGGGTCAATGCCGGGTTGATGTCAAATTTGGGCTGACGGAATTGGTCCGGTGCGTCTTCCAGCGTTTGGTCGTGAAGGACGAATACATCTTTGAGGTCGGCTCATCATCATCATCATCAGCCTGATTATACCCACTGCAGGGCGAAGGCCTCTCCCATATCTCTCCACTTAACCCGGTTCTGTGCTAGCTGCATCCACTTGACCCCTGCGAACTTCTTAATCTCATCCGCCCACCTAACTTTCTGCCGCCCCCTGCTACGCTTTCCTTCCCTTGGAATCCAGTTTGTTACCCTCAGCGACCATCGGTTATCCTCTCTTCGCACTACATGTCCTGCCCATGTCCATTTCTTCTTAATTTCCACTAGAATGTCGTTAACTTGAGTTATTTCTCTGACCCACTCTGCACGCTTTCTATCTCTTAATGTTACCCCTACCATTTTTCGTTCCATAGCCCTCTGGGTTGTCCTCAACTTAAGTAGAACTCTCTTGGTTAGCCTCCACGTTTCAGCCCCATAGGTGAGTACAGGCAAGATGCAACTGTTGTATACTTTCTTCTTGAGCGGTACCGGTAAGCTGCTAGTCATAATCTGCGAGTGCTTGCCAAATGCGCTCCATCCCAATCTTATTCTTCTTGTTATTTCCTTTTCATGATCCGGATCTGCGGTTACTACCTGTCCTAAGTAGATATATTCGCCTACTACTTCCAGTATTTCGCTACCTAATGTAAACTCCTGTTCCTTCCCGAGGCTGTTGAACATTACCTTAGTCTTCTGCATATTGATTTTCAAGCCTACCTTTCTACTTTTCCTGTCTAGGTCATCAATCATTATTTGCAGTTCATCTCCCGAGTTGCTTAGCAAGGCAATGTCATCAGCAAATCGCAGATTACTGAGGTATTCTCCATCTACCCTTATCCCTAACTGCTCCCATTCCAAGTCTCTGAATACTTCCTCTAAACAAGCTGTGAATAGTACTGGGGAGATTGTGTCTCCTTGCCTAACACCTTTCTTTATGGGAATTTTGTTGCTTTCTTTATGTAGAACTATGGTTGCTGTGCAGCCACTATATATATCTTCCAGCACTTTCATGTACGGCTCGTCTACCCCCTGATTTCGCAATGCCTGCATCACCGCCGAGGTTTCAACTGAGTCAAATGCTCTTTCGTAGTTCGTCGAGAAAAGCGATCGTCGTGCCCTTGTTGAAATGCCGGTATTCTTCGGTGAAGTTTGTTACCAGCACCTGAGCTTGACCTCTCCAGAATTTCGCGATGCCTCTTGCGATGCCGACACCGCGTTCTAAGATCAATTGGATATTTCCTTCGACGATGCCTTAAGCGGTTTCGATGTTTGCGCTACCTACGCAGACTGTGATGCTTGATCGGGGCGGGATGGTCAATTCTTCGTTGAGGACGTTTAGAGCGTCGTCGTAGCAGGAATGGCTTTGTCTGCAGAGAGCTTGATGAGCTTAGATCGCAGGTCGATGATAGCCCTATGTTCATTTAGGAAGTCCATGCCTAAAATCACGTCGCGGGAGCACTGCTGCAAGACCACACAGCTGGTGGGGTAAGTACGCCCGTTTACGGTTATTCTAGCAGTGCATCGTCCCAATGGACTAATCAGCTTGCCACGTGCAGTGCGAATCAGCGGGCCATCCCAAGCGGTGGTAACTTTCCTGAGCTGAGAGGCCAACAGTCCACTAATGACTGAATAGTCAGCTCCGGTGTCTACTAGGGCAGTGACTCTGCGACCGTCGATATCAACTTCAAGGTCACTTGTTCGCGTCCTCGCATTGCACGTGGGCCTTGGTGTCCGATCTCGGCTCCGTCGTTTCTTCAGGTCATGGCCGGGGCATACTGTTGTTACATCGCTGGGCGGCGATGTCGGCTTGCACTCTGGTCGTGTTGTCGTCGATGTTGTCGTGGGGAGCAGCGGTGAAATGGCTGCGTCGTCGGTAGCGGTCGTCGGCGGAGGAGGATGTTCGTCTTTTCGCCGTTGAGCAACCACACCTCCAAAGGTTGCTCTATTTAGTTTCCCCTGCGCGGGCTTTGAGATCGTCCGCGCAAATTTTCATCGTAGTTACGGCCTGGCGACGCAAAGCGGGCACTGTACGGCGATGGAGATCTGAACCGACGGCTTGGTGGCGCAATCTCACAGCTACGCAGATAGTTGTCGATCTCTTGCGGTCGTTCACCTGGGCGTGGTTGTGGAGCGTCGACTGCAAATCCGCGGAGACCGATTCGTCGGTAGGGGCAGTGGCGCAGAATGTGTCCGGCCTCACGGCAGTGGAAGCATAATGGCCGGTTGTTTGCTGTCCTCCAGGCGTCGCACCTCCTGGGGCTTGGGGGTCGTTGGTAGGCTTGGCGGGCGGGGGCCAAGGGGCGATTTTCAGGAACATGATGGTAGCGGCGAGGGCTCGGAAAGTCATCACGTCGGGGCGCAGGGCGACATAATGCAGCAGCGTAGTTCATCGCTGTTGCCTCTTGTGCTGGAACAGTCGCAGCCGTCGCTTGAGGAACGCCCAGCGCCTGCTGGACTTCTTCACGGACGATGTTCGCGAGCGTCGCCACCTGGTGTTGTTGCGATGATGGCATCAATTGGCGGAGCTCCTCTCGCACGATCTCCCGTATGAGGTCCCGAAGGTTCTCTCCGCTCGCAGATGCGCTGGGGTAGTGGCTTGAGTAGTCCGGCTGAAGGCGCATCCGGGTGTCCAACGCCTTCTCGATGGCAGACGCTTCCGTTTCAAATTCCGCCACGGTTTTTGGCGGATTTCGGACAAGACTTGCAAAAAGCGATTCCTTAACGCGTCGCATTAAAACTTTGACTCTCTCACTTTCGGTCATGTTAGGGTCGGCGCGGCGCAAGAGGCGCTTCATCTCCTCAACGTACGCCAGGACAGGCTCGTTAGGAAGTTGAAGCCTTGACTGAAGGAGGGCCTGGGCTCTGTCCTTTCGGACGACGCTTGAAAAGGCAGTCAAAAACGCTTCCTTGAAAATCTCCCAATCCTTCATAGCTGCCTCATGATTTTCGAACCAAGCTCGGGCATGTCCTTGAAGAACAAAGTAGACTTGCCTGAGTTTAGCGGGGTCGTTCCAGCCGTTGAATTCTGCCACGCGGTCGAAAAGGTCCATCCAGTCTACGGCATCTTCGTCCGGTCGTCCATGGAAGCAGAGGGGCTCACGGGGTTGAACGAAAACAACCGGTGCTGTAGGCTGGGACATTGTCAGCGTCGATGCCTTCCGAGGTCGAATGGGGTCCGGCAGCAGACCGTGTTCAGTTTGGAGCCCTTGAAGCCGGCGACTGGTTCGGTGGCTTGTTGGCTGTTCCTCCGGGGTAACAGGAACAAGGCTGGGGTCTTCGCTTGAAGGATCAAAGGCAGCACCTCCACCAGATGTCACGTAGTGGTGACAAGGCCGTTGACACCAAAAGAAGACACAGGCTTTATGGTACTGAAATTAACTCTTTATTGGGCTGACTTGCGCCCGCAAAAGAACTAAGCAACTTGGCGGCGGCGATAGCAACAAACGTGCTGGTCGATCGTCGAACAAAGAATGCCCGTCACACTCGTCAACGCTCAATTTAAAGGCTGCTCAGAACAATCTGGATGACGTCGCAAACAGCTACCAGCACGGGCTGGAACATTGTGGAAAGACACACGAGTGGCCGGAATCTTCGAGATAGATCTCGGTGCATCTTGCACTACAACGAAACTGATAAAGATGTGACTAGCGACATCAAGCATTGACAAACAAAGATTACGGAACTGATACGCGATCCAGAATCAGTGATAATCCTTTATGCCGGCGGCTGTTAAAAAACAACCAATACAGTTTTGGAGGTTTCGCGGCAATATTCTAACTTGGTTAAATTACTTAAAGATAATTCGTTCTTTTTTTCCCATCAGCATGGCTTTCGTAAACCATTTTCTTGTGAGACTTAACTAATTTCCTTCACCCATGACTTATTTGATTCATTATATAAGGAGCTTTTCATTGACTTCGTATTCCCGGATTTTAAGAAAGCTTTTGACCTCGTTAACCATCAGGTACTTTGTTGAAAGCTCAGCAGACTGAACATAGACCCGAATATTTTTTTTCATGGATGGAGTGTTTCTTGCATAACATAAGTTATTTCGTCACTGAAAATAACACCGAATCTTCATCATGATCCGTAATTTCAGGAGTACCTCAAGGTTCGGTACTGGGACCATTATTTGTTTCTAATATACATCAGTGATCTACTTACACTGTATTAACTCTGCAATTAGGCTTTTCGCAGATAATTGCGTAATTTAGCGAGTCATCAGTTCCATTTCAGACCCACCCATACTTCAGTGTGACTTAAATAAGGTATCCAGTTGGTGTAACCGTTGGCACATGACACTAAACACTAATAAATGTAAGGTTAGGCGCATTTCACATCGGACTGCTACTGTTAATCCTAATCGCTACCAAACATCAGGCTCTATGCTGGAACATGTTAGCACGTATAAATGTTTAGGCGTTCAATAACTACTAACCTATCATGGCATAAGCATATCGATTATATTATTAACAATGCTAACCGCATGCTTGGTTATTTGCGTCGTAACATTTCTATGGCTACATCTTCTTTAATGATACTACTCTACAAAAGTCTTATGTGCGATCAAAATTAGAATACGCGTGCTCTGTGTGGAATCCGGGACTCGAAACTCTAACCAACCTATTAGAATCAGTACAGAATCGTAGTGCTCGTTTTATTTTGTCTAATTTCTCCCGTACTGCTGGCGTAACTGCAATGAAAAACACTTTGAACCTGCCTAGCCTTTCCCTTCGTAGAAACCTCTCGCGTATCCTAACATTCCACAAGATTTACTTTCGCAATCACCTGTTAAAATCTTTCAGAGCCATCGTTCATATCACCTCGCACAGGTCATCGTCATAAGGTACGCATTCCATACTACCGAACATATGCATATTCTAGCTCATTTGTACCGAAGACCGCCAGCGATTGGAACCACCTCCCCACCTTGGTTGCCGATATTTATGTCACGTGTTTATGTAAAACTGCCGCTGAAAACTGTGTGTTTGATTTAATCTGATCTTGTATTTTGGTCACGTTTAACTTTCTTTGTTGTTTGCTGTTGTTGTATTACATTCCTCTTTATTTTGCTGCGTTATGACCTTGTTTTTATTCCACTCCCTTCTGTAACGTCCCCCGGGGCCTTGAAGGTATTGAAGGAAATAAATAAAAAAAAATAATTAATAATTATTTAGGTCATTACGAGCCCATTATTCTGATCATGGCCACTTTTTCAAACTGTTGCAAGATGTGCTTTGGTACAGAAGCAAGCCCTGTCATTACCAGGAAAGCAGGGCACACAAGGTTGACAGCCAGGACGCACTATTTTCTATTCACAGCGATGTAAGCTTGAAGTACGCCTAGTTTTTCACTCAGTGAAAGGAGCCATGTCATAACACTTGGTGATGAGGGTGCCAAATGCAAGTGAGATGTTGGCTATCAGTGACTGCATTGCAGCTGAGGCAGTAGTAGTGGTGAGAGTGCTGGTGACGCAGGCACCACTAGATCAAAATTATGGGCCAACTTAGTCGTGATATGAATAGGTTGGAGCTCCAGGCGACGTGCATCATGATAGTGATTCACAATTTTGTCGGAAGCTGAACTTCTACCAGTACTGCGTGAATGCGAGTTAAGCAATGAAGTCAGGCCAGAGTACTCCTTGAACTGAAGTATCGAAACGCTTATCCAGCCATTTGCATCAAATGGAGGTGATCATATATATACACACAACAGGCCATCGATATATGCAGGGATGTTTAAAGTTGGGGTAACAAGTGGTTCATTTGTACACCTAAATTGAACAAGGGCCACATTGCAGAGCAGCACATAACATCGAAACTGGCTTAATATCCAAGGCGGCATAGGGAAACTGGACCATGGGTTGATGACCTCCTTCTGAGAAATGCTGAGCCTACATTTTTGTCTGTGTTCACTGGTTCCACCTTTGTAAGCATTGTTAACCAATTAGTCTAGCGAAATAAATAATAATAAATGATTATTATTTGCACTCAGAAAAGATGAAATAGAGAAGAAAAGAATATGTCATCACAAAAAGTCAGAGGGGTAAACAAAAAGGGACATGTGGATGAGCCGCTGAGCGCACACAGATCCGTTTTTTTATTCAGTTTTCACAGCGCGAGCGCGCTTTCGGCTGTGGTCATGTGGATAAGTTTCCGAGAACAAAGAGAGAGAGGAGGAGACAGTTTGCGCGCGAGCGAGGAAGCGCGCTGGGCGCTCACAGATGAGCTTTATCACTTATGTTTTATAGTTTTCTTTTTCTTTTCTTTTAAATCGCAAAATGCCCACGTGACTTGTTTGGTTGTTATTGATGCCGCCCAAACTCTATACTATACGAAAAAGTAAAACCCTTTCGTAGCTAAAAATATATGTATTGAAAAGTTCGCGTCAGCGTTTTGATTTTTCTTTTTTTGTCTCTGTGACGTCAAGTACCGCCCATGGGCTCCGTGCAAAAAACGGGTCCCAGTTTAGGGTGCCTCGATGGCCACTCGCTCTCCGCTGAGGTATGCGGCACCCTTTGAAGGGGTCGTCACTGCCATGACCTCCAAAACTGATTCTCGGGAGGTGCCGCTGCCATTTCCTTGCATTAAGCTCTCGCCGACTCCCCCGCTAGACACGGAAAGCGGCAATTCTTCACACAGTCTCTTTGCAGAATACCTGGGCTTTGCGTTCCCCAGTGCAGTAGCTGCGCTAAAAATGGCTGGAGAATGTTTTCGTTTTACAATGTCTTCTATGGACTGTGAAAGTGTAGCCGAACAAGTGGCAGCCTACGAAATCTGCATATGCAGGGCAAGTACCGACTTCTCCGCGGTGCTAAATTCATTTTGGGCTTATTTCAGTTTGTCTGAGCGACTTTTCCCGGTAAACAGACGTACTGTTTTGTGTGTTCCTGTCAGAGGCGTCATATTTTGCTTTTGCAGCTGTCTGATATTTGATCTATGAAATATACGGCGCATTTACACCTCCATTAATTTCACTTCGCATCAGGAAATAAGGCTCAGCCTTGTAACATTATTAACATTCCTCAGCCACGAAGCTTGAATAGAAGTGCGTCGCTCTTAACAAAAAGCCCTCACTGCCCACTTAATTTTGACGAGTGCATATAGCAGTGTGAAGAGTGAATACTGGAGCGCAAAATAGCATGCGACGCGTTAGGCGTGTGTTTCTTCGCGTTGCATCAAATTAAGAGCTTTTATGCTTTCTTCTGCGCGATAGCTATTATGCGAATCAAGATGTTTATTCTAGTTTATCATTCTAGCTCCCAATGCAAGGATTCTTTTATTGAAGCAGCAAGCAATGCATATGCCTCTAACAATTTTCAAGGAGTATGTGATTGATGGACGGAACTTGATTTATCCGAGCAGTGAAGCGAACCGCACTCTCAAGAACTACAAGGAGCACTCCACATGCGTTATCGCCTGGTGTACAAACAATATACACACGATGAGGTCCCCGCTGAAGCCGCTCACAGTACAGTTTGCGAAGGTAGACTGGCCATATGCCTGAACACGCGCAGATCACAAGGAAACAGTCGGCGAAATGCTGATAGCCATCTACACCAGACTGCGACTACGCATTCATCTACGTCAATACCAAGCCTACTGCCTGGTAACAAGGCGGCTCACGAGCTAGCCCGAGCTCTCTACTTCCGGGTAGCAGTCGAGCCCCCCGAACACTGGGCATACGACGAGCGTCTGCAAAATTACGGGGAAATCATCGACCATTATAAATTGGGACGTAGACTGGTACCCCCGCCAGATGTTAGACTGAATAATAGAGAAGCGGTCGCGTGGAGGCGGCTACAAACTAATACGTTCATGAACCCGGTCTGGGCGTTTCACGCGCTACCAGACTTTAGGGATAATGATCTCTGCAAACACTGTGGGGCGAGAGGGACCCTCGACCACATAATTTGGGAGTGCCCACAATCTCCAGGGATAGGGCAAAATATTACAAGTAGAGAAGCCTGGGATACCCTGCTGCGAAGCGCGGACCCTGCGATCCAGCACCGCACCGTCCATCTGGCGGAAGAGGCCGCAAGAAGCCAAGGGCTACCTGCCAGCCTCTAATCCGCGGGCGCACGACTCCCCGTTTCCGATGGAATTAAAAGTTGTACAACCAACCAACCAACGTGCTGGTGGTCACTGAAGCAAAACATTTGCTGGTGTTAGTCCTTCAACACGCTGTAATCAGAGTGAATTTTTCGTATACATGCATATAAGCGTGAGAAAAATGTAAGCTCAAGAATCATAAGCTGTATTTTACCTGCACTGAATCGTTGTTCGTGATCATTTTGTAGATATTATATTTGCGCATCAAAATATTAAATCATTGTTCTTCAGTGCGCCCAAGCTTTTTGTTTTGATTGCATAGTGTATACATGGCATAGTGTGCCACCATTGCATAACAGTATCAGTGGGCATAAGCATGCCGTGCGTTCGTACTTGAATATGCAGCAGCTCAGTTCATTTACTTCACCTTCTTTCCGCTATATCCACACCTAAGCACAAAAACAGTAAGTTCAGGGCGTCGGTACGACAACAATGGCGAGCAGTGTCCCGCCGTGATCATCAATCGCAAAACAAAGACGTCTCGAAATAGCGAATGCATTACCGCATCTTTGCTATTACTTTTTATCTAAACTAGAAAAGAAATGATCATCATAAGCGAAGTCCATTTCAGGCCCCTCTGCTCGCAAGGCCACCTCTATATAGGCGCTTCACGCAGCAAATGCGAGCAGCGGATGCAAGAAAATGGCGGTCGCTCTAGCAGACGAAGCGGTTGTCCTCACCCTAAGCAGAGAGCGGGTGCACATCGAAGTCCTTTAGTGCATTTGAAATACAAGAAAGTCCGTGTGTACTGGTATATGTGATTGGTGCATCGAGAGTACTCCTGATCCCTTCAACACGGCATCCCGCATAGCTTGTACATGCGGCGACCAAACCTAATTCCACAGTGTACAGCTCCTTACAACAGTAAAGAAAATGAACGAGGAGACACCAGAAAACTGTTCGAAAAATGAAGTTTAATTGCGTGTTACCTGTTAGCTCGCTTCGTTCAAAATGGGGACAAACAAAACAGTCGCATAGGAGCGATCAGTGGACATTTTCATTTTCTGCAGCTAAGATCGTCCGACAGCAGACAATCGCTTCACTTGTCAGGTCGCGTGATGATTCTAGATCGCAGCAGATTTTGTGGTCACAGACAAACAGCTTAACAAGCAAGCAGCACCAGTAACCAATGAAATGTTCAGTGTCTTTCCAGCCATTGTCCACTTAACGGCTTCTCAGAGTCGTTGGTGATCCGAGATCTCCTGGACGTCGTGTTGTACACTGTGCAAGCACTTTCTTAGACGTCCAGATATAAATAAATCAGGCAACAGCAGCGACATTCAAATGCGTTGCAGTGAAGACATGTGTTGTAACCGTTATTTGAAAACAGAAGCGATTCTGTGTTAGCATGTCTTGAGGCGTAAGGCATACGCGATGCAAGTTTGCCCACAACCAAAACTGCGACAGTTATACCCGTTTCGAAAATAAGTCTGACGGAGCTTCTAGCATAAGCACATGTTCAAAGCATCTTCAGCGCATTTGGTTTCCCCTTGAGTAGATGATGAATGCTTCCCTCCGGGAACGTGCATATATTGGCTTCTCTAGCCTGAATAAAACGGCAGTGATGCGCTCTGATTATGCTTTGTACACACCACGGTCTGTCTATCAAGCAACTTTCAGACTATATATAGACATGGAATGCGCACTGTACAGATTAGTCGCGGCGAGAGTCCATTTCACTATACACTGTAGTACTCCTACGTAACGTTATCTGCCAGTATAATTACAAATGACGCTCGCGCCTGTCTAAAATAGTGTGCAGGCGGTCATGAAGTGGTGTCGACTGAACCTTCAAAAGCACGCCGCTTATGTTGAAGAGAACGACTAATGTAAAGTGCTCTTAACTGTAGCTTCAACAAGGAGTGTGGACGTGAGTTCGACAACCTCTCGAATATGAAGATTACCAAAAGCTCCAGCTAGGTCATCTTGGTTTTTATTGGTCCCTACATAGCCTTGTGGAAATGTGGTGTAGCGGTCACACGTTCTGCGCGACCGAAAGGGAAAACATGCATGTCGTGGCGCCATCGTTAATGGGGGAACAGTGCAGCTTGAATTGCGCTCCTGCATCTCAAGTGCTAGCTGAAGCCAGTAGCAGGCGTATTTAGTGAATTTCTTTTGTCCCGATTAACTGTTTTCGTTCTCTGTCAAAGATCGACGTGTTAGTTTATAGCAGCAGAATTTTTCTGTCGACGCTCGGTGATGACTTTTCGACGCGACTGGCCGAACAGTTATGAGCCCCAGACTACACATCCCCTAAGCGCACCGCCTCAACTAAATGTACAATGACTGAAGAACAAAGCTATAGGCGTTCTGAGGCTCGGTAGGCGTTCCCGCGAGTAAAAGCAGCGATGGTGGCACCCATACGACACCAGGAGGTGATTGCCAGGATTGCATGGAGGATCGCGTTGTGCAGGTCGATGTTACAGATAAGCAAGGTACCTGAAGAGGGCCTTCTCCTTTGAGGACCTGAGCCCCGATAGGGCTGTGAGGAGTAACCGCACGACTCGGCCACAGCTCCGCTAGCTCAACTATTGATAAAGCGTCCACTTAATTCACATCTGCTGGGACATTCAATCATGCACAGAGAATGACCATCTGGCTTCGCAAATGGGCTCTTGGGGAAACAAATCAAGATTGGGAGCCGCACCAAGGCCTCTGTAGTCTGGAGGCTGGGAATGGTGGGGACCACTGTTTGCATACGCTTTCAACAGGTGGCGCGCACATTTCCGATAAACTAAGGCCCCTGTATGTTCCAAAGTTAGCGCAAACCATCATTCAAGTAGGAAATGAGAATTTCCTCCCCGCCCTCTACCCCTCTCCTGACTTCTTCACCGTTTTCTGCTTTCCCATTGGACGGGGCTTCATACGTGACGAAGAGCCCGCGCGGCTTTCGTTATCGCTAAGTTATCGCGGGAAAACGGCGCCATCAGTGAGCGTAAAAACACCGCGACACATGTGCGTGAGCGTAGGCGACACGAAATGAAGCGGGCCGCGCGCTTCGCGTACTAATGGCGGGAGGGACAAGGGAGGGGCGAGGAGGAAACGGCGAGAAGAGGAGGGGTTTGGCTACCTTAGGAACATACAGGGGCCTTATGATAAACATCCCTTTCTTCACTTCTGTCTTTTGTGAAGAGTGCCGTGACAGGTTGCGCACAGTAACCAATCATAAAATGCTGGACGAATCTGCAAACGTCACGGCATGCTGGAATTCTTGGCCCAGATGTGGCAAATAGATCTGGAGTTCTAGTGCGCATGCAGTACGATGTCACAAAGGCAAAGAGGACAAACATGTGTGCGATAGAAACACGGCTTTGAGAACCATGTAGGCGACATGATGCCCAGCTGAGTTTTCGCTACGTGCCAATAACTAAGACCAGTGAGGATAAGAGCTGGTTCTTTGCTAGAGCTATGCCATTGCCGTCCTTCCTGACTCCCGAATTAACTTTCTTCTCTTTGCCCTTTACAAGGAAGCACACGTTCTATCACACCCTTGGTATTCTAACTAGCAGCTAGTCTTGCTGAAATCAGCCGCAACCGTATTCATTTAGGAAACAAGCTGAAAAGTAGTCAAGTGGTTTGATCTGACCATAATTTTTCCACCAACATTACCACACGTCGACACAGCGGCATATAGTCCCTTTGCAGAGGAGGCACTCTTTGAAGTTCGCGAGCGTCACAATGGGTGCCTCAAGGGTTCAGAAAACAAGAAGCTCCTCGATAATAATAACAAAAAAAACAGTGCGCTCCTCATGGTCCTAAAGGTAAACATTCTAAATAAAATATGCCTTGGGTGAAGATGGTCATCCTCGACAGGGCAGCACCTCTTCTTCAAGCTAACGCGAGTTTGGCACACACCGGGATGGCTCTTGATGCTCTGAAGCCAACTGGTTGAATGTATCTTCTTCCCAGAACCGCCAGCAAATGCTTCATCCTGGCGGTCTGTTTTTTCCTTATGCGCCAGGCATGGAAGAGCCGATGCGGAAGGCACAGTATCACGAGGACGGCACTTTGCGAGCCCAACCGAACGGCACGCATACTGTGTCTTGCCCACACCGGCACGCCCAGCTCCAGCAAAGGCCACCTGGACAGAAGTTAGGACAGTCGAGAGCGGCCTTACACCAACGAGAATATAGGCACCGTTATGTTTGCCAACATCTCCCTGCCGAAAGTTATTGCTTGCGCCTCTGCCACTGGTATCACGTTCCACGGGTCGTGATTCAGTATGCTCGTGAGTAGCATCGATATAGCTGACGTTAAATTGCCGAGTCCTTTGAGCAACACCTGGGCTCTGCCCATGTTCCACACTCGAACCACGTCCAGCCGGTTGTTTCCGTTGGCCAGTTGCGATATCTGGATCCAGACCACAGTGCCCGACAGCTTGATGTCGGCGTCGCCGTTGTACAGCAGGTGCCGGTGGTCGGTGAGCACGCGGTACTTCGCTGTCGCCATGATTGTCTCGAGACGAATGACAAGGCCCACAGTGACGTCACCGTTTTTGCAGATGACATAGGCTGGTTTGCGCCGGGACAGCGTGTAGATGTTGCGGGCTTGGACGTCGTACAGAAACACCTGCATGGATGACGTTAAATGACACTTTGTGCAACATACAGAAAGTGGACATCTCAATCGAAAATTGCGTCTCTTAAGCCTGAGTCGCTTTGGTACGTTAAACCCCACCAACCAACCATCAATCGAAAATTGCCCTAGTTCCAGCAAATCCGTAACTCAGAAGTCTGTTTCGGATGGATGAAGAACAGGGAAAAGGCGAGGCTTGGGGCTGATCCGTGGATTACAGCCATATGTGGGCCTACTACTGTGTAAGGCCTGACACTTAGGCTGGCAGTATGCAATAAATATATATATATATATATATATATATATATATATATATATATATAGTAAACGCGCTTGCGTGCTTTCCTTACATATCTCCTCCCTTCTTTTTCTCTACAGTATCCGTGACAATACAATATCTACATGTCTAAATGTTCGCCTTGTCACCTGGGAAAGGTTGTTAAGGTGAACCTTGGAGCCTTAATTCCAGGATCAAAGGGTGAGGCTGAACCCAGTGCCAAGTTACGTGTACATACACTTCCGCGATCGCTTACTTAGTTGTGCGATGCGCTGAGTCTGGGAATAATGAATACACCTTTTTCGCTGTGCTGCGCAGCAGGCACCGTCGCCAGCGATGGCACTACTCCTGTGACCTCAACAGCCTTTGCGATGTTCGCATGTCTTGCTTTACTCCATGATGGAGAACCAGTCAAGAGCATCAGTACATAGCAGAACTGCGGTCGGATACATCTCAAGAACGAGGCGGCAAATCCCTCTCGAAAGAGGCCCTCCAACCAATAGCGTTGACCGATCGTAGCGATGTCGCGGTTAATCTGTTAATCCGCGATTCATCCTTCCTTGGACCTTTCGCTTATTTCCGTGTCACCTCATGCTGCCAGGCTAGAATAGCCGCAGTGTCAATGGCTGCAGGGGTGAGAACACTTGACGTTTAGTCTTTAAGTGACTAGTATCTGGCTCTGTCAACAACTGAACATTCAAACAAGTTAATGTTAAGTTAATAATTCAAACAAGTTAATAATGTTAAGTTTTATGTCTAGCTGGCTCATATTTACTAATTAAGGCCACGAAAATGCAGATAAAAAAACTTGCACAAATTGTATCCAAGGCCCCAGCAACCACTACAGGATAAATAGGATCAAGACAGCAAGTGTCCTATCGTGCGTTTTTCTTTTTTAAAGAAGCTACGAGTACTCGTACGAGGCATGATTATCTGGGAAGTTCAGTTGCAGCGCTGCACGGTCATTCCGCGCTCACCTGAAGGTGCTCCTCGATGTAGATAGTGAAATTTGGTCCCTGGATGGGTTCCATGGCACGGATGAGCCTGGTGGCGAAGCGGAACAGGTAGTCGACGTAGTCGTCCAGCTCCGTGCCGTTGTTGCAAGGTACCTGGCGCTTGCTGATGCGGTGCCCGTGCGGCGAAAAGGTGCGCGGCACCTCCGAGTGGGGAGTAGGCATCACCATCGACTCCAGCATGTCCTGCACCTCGCTGGGCTTCTGCGACACCGCCTGGATGGGTGGTGCGCGAGCGACTCTTAGTGGCGACATAGTACAAACTACTGAACATATTCAGTAGCAATACTGGTGTTGGCACTTCGCTCAGTTTTTTTCGTCAGCGTCGGTATCCACAAGTTCATTGCCGGATACCCACTGGTAAATATGCATTTGTCATACCGCATTTTCCAGCACACTCTGCATATGTGACGGATGCCACAATCGCCAGCATAATTGATTAAGCTAGTCAATTATGCGACGTAATCGCCGCCCGTAAACATCAAAGCCTTAGTACAGAGTTGCACTTTACTTCACCATAACTGCACTGCGACTTCTGGTAGGATATTTTGACGTCGAAATATGAGACTTCGGTTATATCAACGGCCTTTAAAGGGAATCTGTCCAGCGAAGGGCCTTTTAAGCGAAGAAAACCCAGTGTTTCGATCAGGTACCTGAGATAGTCTATGCAAAATGCTACACTGACACGCGCGCCACAAAGCAACGAAAATACAAATCAAAACTCTCATGTTCTCCTTCGGGAAGCCAGCTTCCCCGTTCCCTGCGCTGGCTCGTCGAGCCGCAGCTATGACGTATTTGTCGAGAACGACGTTCATTGGTCCGTCTCGCTGTCAGAGGGTGAAGGATGGGTGTCTACCGCTAGCTACGATCTTTTCCCTCGCCACGGCCAAACTGAATCCAGTGGCGCGCGCTCCCTCGCCCGTTTCATTTTTTTTTTTTTTTCGCGCACGCAGAGTGCCATGCCCCACCTCCCGCGAAACTCGGAGGAGGAAGGGGGATTTGTCTTGCGGAGGCTAGATGACAGGGCAGGAGAGTGAAAAACCTTTGCGAGTGAACGGAAGGAGAGAAGCACGACAGAATCGGGTGATTGCGGTGGCTGTAATGGCTCTTTTCAAAAACATTTTGAGGCCTTGCGTTCTGGGGGCGAAGTCTCACAGTTATGGTGGCTTCACAGTCACCGGGGAGAAAATATTTTCGACCGGAGGAGGGATAGTGGGCCTTTAAGTCTCGCAAATGTAACAGCTGGCAATCGTTCCTAAAGCACTCACCGCGTTCAACAAAACGTTTACTGATAACGGTTTTGTGTAACTGAAATACGTATCCTGCGTTTCGTGCACCTTTAGTCACATACCTGTTTTGAAAAACGTATTATCCTTAAAATGAACATCGACTCTGTCCATTCGCGATCTCTAGCAAGCTACCTCTAAACGAACCGCATTAAAACCTTGCAACCATCCTGAGACTTTTTCATTATGCAGTCAGTCCATTTTATTCAATAATACGATTAACTAGAACCTGCCACCGTGGTTGGACGGTTTTCATGTTCTGCTGCTGAGCGCGGATCGATACTCGTCTGTAAAGTGGCAGCATACTGACGCGATGATCAGTGCAAAGATGCTCCTGGGCTAAAGTTTTGGTGCCGCCAGTTATCAGTTGTTGCTGACCTCATACGGACCGATCCTGATTACTAAAATCACCCGTAAACTATCAGAATAATAATAAAGAAACAATCTTAGGAATGCGGTTGTAAACAGCTACTTGCACGCTCTTCGACGTATACGCGTTACACGTCGCCGATAAAATGGACGTTGTCGAGATACGAATACACTGTGAGAGTAAACAGAGCTTTTCGCTTGAGCGTCGCTGTTCGTAATCTATTGTCTGCTGCTATGTGAATCCAGGCTGCGCGAAAGAACCGCCTTGTTTGTCCTAGCGTCTGCCTAGGAACCGCCTGTCCTTGTCATTACTCTCTCGTTGTTGTTCTCCGTCGCAGCGCTCGTAATTTGCAATCATGTACCAACTAGCTCAACTTTCCGTATTACTATGATAGGATATAGGACATAGGGCATAGGATATGTGCTAATAACGGCTGCTTGGAAACCACACACTGGAAACTTTGAAAAGACCGAATCTGATTCCAGCAGGTCTTGTTTACAGAAGGTCGGGACTTGGAGCATTCTCTTCATTGTGAAAACCGTTAGTGTGTACGGGGGATGTACTATCAGTAGCACCAGCGCACAACTCCTTTCTAATAGATTCAGTGTAGGACAAGGTCTACGAGCTGGATACGCAGTCTAAGGCAACTGAACAAGGGTTAAGGGGGAGCCTAAGACCGCTGAAGGGCCGCGAGGCTCCCTAGTGGACTGAGGTTCCCCGTGTACATTTGTTCGGCGGTGTGTACCCATCTTCTACAGCTCGTTCTACTCTTAATTAATGAGGCGGAACATGCAGTTCACCCCTCGCCGCTAATGGATTATCCCCCAATCCTTCTTTGTACTCTATAACCTTTTTTGTGAAGTGAATTGAGCCGAAGCAGAGAATGTAATCGTTAACAGAAGCGCATAACACTTTATTTCAACCTCAAAACTGCGAGTGCGATACCTCTCCGACGTGGTTTCTGTCAGCACCAATACATGGACTTCTACCACCGACACCATTGGCGAACAAGTGATGACATCTTCGGCTGATCCGAAGAACGGTATTCCTCCTCTGTGGGAAAACGGTGAAGTACGGAGCACCACATTAAGATAGTGTAGGATGTCGTACATTTCCTCCTTTCCAGTACTGACCCCTATATGTGTTATACTTAATTGTTCAGAAGTAAAATAAATTGAACCTTATGGAATATCTGAACAAGCGGCATTACAGCTTTTTGTTTCACTAACGCCAAACAGCGTGGAGTGCTAAACGCTATTCAATGCGCGGCCGGGAACGGGCTATAGGACGCATTGGCCTCATTATCGCTCAATCTTTAACTTTATTAGAACGGCCAACCATTTTTTCTTTCATTTAATACCCCTTTTTCCTTGTCACATATTCGTTTATGTCCTGAGGCAATAAGCAACGTTATAAAAAAATTTTGAAGACACTAAGATGAAGAATAAGAAGACGGAGGATATATACAGCGGTCCGAACTTAAGTTAAAATTACGTTAGATGAGATGCAGTAGCCTTTCTTGTTCCTTTACAAAAGCAGGTAGGAAGTATACTATAAGCTTTGCTGCTGTCGAGAAATATGCCGAATAGTGCATGTTTCTTGTAAAAAGGACATTACAGAAATTGACTTGAATGCAGCGGATATTGCAATACTCCCACTTTATTATAAAGCTTGAGCAAAGGAGGCGAAATTAACTGCACATTACTTTGTGTAGTGAAATGAGAAGGTCTGATGTCCAATTACTGGTGCACTTGCCTGTGAGCACGCGTCTCCGCGCTTATAAGGGAGGTTTTTGAATTTTCGTTTTGCGCATATGAAAGTGCCTGTCACATTTATTCGAGTAGTGGCTGATCAGTAACGTAAGCCGACTCTCTCAAGCTATGAGCCAAAAGAGGGTAAAACAAATTTTCCATAAATAAATCGCCAGCTAATTTCGTGAGGGCATATTAAAACTTTGGAGGCTGCAAGCATTTGATTTTTGGTAGTGTCGGTGCAAGGGGCCTCAAAGGGACAGACGGCACCTTATATAAACATGACAGCTCAGTATCGATGAACACGCCACAGAGGGTTTTAAGAACCCATTGGCGTCCTAAACGCACAGGTCATTCTCGAGTTCCATTTCAGTTGTACGATCACTTGCCTAGGGCCTCTGCGCTTCCCCGAGCAAAGGAAGTTGTTCATGGTGTGAAAATTTACAACGGTTTAATGACGGGCGTTCCGATTCGGGTTAGTGAAAGCCGCTCGCTCGTTCTAGTCCTTATTATATCTCAATAAGGCGTCGGATGCTCTTTTGAGTTCTGGGGTCGAATTACGCTAAGATAACATCCCAAAACCTTTCACAAACCTGTCAGTCAACCTCCCTCCTATTGGTCTGCCGGACCAATAGGAGTGCGGCTAGCCGATCGGTTTCTGACAGATTTGTGGCAGTTTTTGTGTTGAGATCGTAGCCTAATTCGGCCTCAGTTTACACAAGTGGACCCTATTTCACGCGAGTGTATACTTTATATATTAAAGGGACATTGGTGACAAGTAGAAGTTCGTCTTAGTCGATAGGGTGCCCCGTTTACACTGACCCCGTTCGACAGAAAATAGAGGTTATGTAAGCTAGGAAAATAAACATTTAGCTTTCGCCATCATCGGCTGATTTCGCAATCAATTAATGCGTGCGTCGACATCAATTTCCGAGGCGCGCAACCCAGCGGCTATCGTACACAGGCATTCACTTCAATACAACCGCGACCATTCCTTTTGGGTCATGTCGTCATGAGCTTTAATCGAGCGGTGGGAAGATTTTTAAATCCAGGTTTTTCGGCGATAAATAGGCATTTTGTCGTCTGACGAAGGTCAACATAGCCAGAGTCGATTATCACGGAAAACAAATATTTGTATCACGTTGTACCCAGTCTTCCTCTAAAGAACCACTATTTTAGAACCTGACGTTCCTCATTCTTTTTGTCCCCAATATCCTCCCTACCGACGTGGTAGGGCCCGGACCTTCGTCCGGTTGTCTCCCCTTCTCTTTATCGTCTCGTCTCTAGCACCAGTTTAATTGTACCGACACTTTGAACGATACGTTTGGAACGTTAGCTGAGGTGCCTAACTTCCATAAACCTTGATCCTTACAAGGGTTGGATCGAAAAATATGCGCAAACTATTTGCATCATATGTAATGAAGGGATGTCCTGGAACCAGTACGTTCATTCATTATTTGATAAAGTAAGTAAAAGTGTGGGCATAGTAATTTGCCCGGCGAAGATTAAGAAATTGCTCTATGATGTCCTTTTCAGCTCTCACGTTATTGTGAGCTAGAATGGGGTGACACCATGGATGAAAACTTGCATAAACTCAAAGTAGCACGAAAAAGCTGTCCATGAGGTATCATGCCTCCTATTTAGAACACACAACGTCTCTTGTCGAAAAAAAAAATAATCGAATCACTGGGGTTCAGAACTTGTAAACTCACACTCTCTTGTATTCTTATAAGAAATACGTACAGGGAAGGTTAGATGTGTTTCTCGACCTTGCACATCTCGAACATACTTCAACAACATATCCTTTTCGTCACCAAACTCCTTGGCATGTTCGCTTTTGCCGCACAAAATACGGCAAACGGAGAATCCAGCACACATTGCCAACGGCTTTCAATTACTTCAACTTATTAAATATTGATATAACTACGTTAAAACGTACGTAATAGATTTGTTTACGTAAGAGGTAAGGAACATTTGTATTTTTACAAGCCTGTAAATCAAGCTTCCACAATTTGCTCAGGTGCGGAATGTCCTACCAGGCAACAATAGAGTGGAGTAATTCCCTTGCTTGTGGGAAGCAATACATTGGACAAACAGGGAGATGTATTATTGACAGAATTAGAGAGCACGCTGCGGCAATTTTAGAGAAGTCGGGCCCTAATCGCGCGGTGCACTGCAAAGACTGTGGGATTCGCAAAGACCAAATATGCCCAGCTGACCTTCACAATGTGCAGGTTTTGAGAAGGAATAAGGACAGGTTGGACAAGGGAAATTTTTGAAACATGTGCAATCAGGAACTCGGGAGACCAATTTGGTTAACACGCCTTCGGTGGTACTGTTGAAAAACGAAATACATTCTTTATGCTTACCGACAGGACGTTAAAGTTAAGGAAGAAATTAGCTGCAGAGGGAAAATGAAGGGAGAAGATGTGCGGCTTCAGATCAATATAGCTGTCAGTGCAGCATTGTCCTTGTGTCCGTATGTGCTTCTTCTCTCTTGTTGCCCGCTCTGCTGCCTCTATGCAAGACGTCCTACCAAGCTACCATATTTTTGAAGGTTTTTGTCTTTTCTAATATCTGCACCCAGGCTTATTTTTCGCAGTGTATTTTAGGTGCTTTCAGTTCAGTTCAGTTCAGTCGCTCAGTCGTGCCCGACTATTATGGACCATATCACGCCACGCTTTCCGGTCTCTCACTATCTTCCTAACATCACATAATTTCATCTTTACAATGCTTCATTTCAGTATGCTCCACTGCTTTACCTTGTGCAGCGTGTCATGTGTAGAAATGATTGTCACGCTTCAATCATTTTATGTGTTTTAAATTTTGGTTTGTACGACAAGCGTGCCATGAGGCCTTCCATTCCAACACCACTGTGATTTTTCATTTCTGTATGTCCATATGCCTTTATACGTAAGGTGAAATATATTTCTGTTTGTTTTGATTTATTACGTATGGTTGGCATACAGGGCTTATGTGGAGCTGAATGTAATACGTGTCTGCTGCTGATTGGTGACTGGAGCCCAGTCAAGCTGCAATGACGCAGCCTTTTCTCCGGCCACCTTTCTCGCCTTGTGAAGTTACGAAATAAAGCTACTTTGATTGATTTGATTGATAAATAGTTCTTAGTAATTAATAATATTGAGCTGAAGACGAGGGCCGCTGCCGCCGTGCATCATCGGGCATCGCCGTTACCTTGGTTATAACTCCGTTGAGCCGGTCCTCGACCATCTGTCGCACGTGGTCCACGATGCTGGACCCGATGACGTCCAGGACCTCCTGGTCTTCGGGACGGGGCTGCTGCTTGCCTCTGGTTGTGTGCGGGAACCGCTTGGTGATCTCGTCCACGTGCGTACGAAGCCCCGTCTGGGCGACCAGCAGGTCGTCCTTGTCGACGTGCAGCACCCGGGCGAACCAGGACATGGCCGCGCGCCCCAGCACAGCCTCGAACTGGCCGCTGTCCTCGACCAGTTGGGGGGCCTTGTCGCCGTCTCCGTTAATGTAACCCTGCACTCAGAACAGGGACACGTCGTGTTAGACAAAGCACACCGGAACGATGAAGGTCCTACTCGCAGTGCACTCATTTCAAAGCAGGACCATCATGACCTGTCATGGCAAATTATATCACAGTTGATACGGGTAAGACAAGAGGCTTAATTGTGATCGCGACACTGTTGTTCTTCTGATGGGCTGGTCTCAGATTGCCTTAGAATCCAGACACTAGACCCAAGACGAATCCAGGCTCTACTGCAGTGTCATTTCATGATGCTCATGTCGAACCGACAGAGTTAACGATGGCATTCCGTGGATAGTTACTGTTGTGTTTAGCATTTTTAATAGAGTCCCTACTAATAGAGATGAAGCTATGTGATGTTAAGAAGATAGTGAGAGACCGGAAAGCGTGGCGTGACATGGTCCATAGGGTCACGAAGAGTCGGACACGACTGAACGCCTGAACTACTTTCCAAAGTACACCTTCATCTTTCGTACATAGTCTGGTAGCGGGAAGGGACGCAGATTATGAATTTAATTTACTCATGAACTATATAATATTGAGGGTCTAGACTAAAATAATCCTCAGTTACTTTATAAGTGTATTTCATTCTACACGCAATGCTTGTCAAGTCCGGACAGGTGCAGTGTTTGTCGGGTCAGGGCATTTCGTTCTCTTTTCACTAACGCTAGAGTGGGACCCGAGTTCGCTCCTTGTGCTTGGATAGCATATGTGCTCACCGCGTGCAAGAATATACCGCATATGTGCCACTCACCTTGATCCGGTATGCGCAGTGGATCTCCAGCCGGGGCATGATCATGAGCACGCTTGCCCGCATGGCGGCGTTGTTGGTGGCCACGTCGCGGATGGTGAAGTTGGACAGGCCCGTCACGGTCACCTGAACCGACAGGAGAGTCCGTGAGTCGCCAGTAAGACACTCACGTAGCTGACCCTGCTCCTCAAAATGCGGCACTTTGGTTATATGCCGACCACCTGTGGTGACAGCTTCCCCCCCCCCCTCCCCCCTTTCGAACACTTTAATGGCCAGATTAATAGTTGCATGAGCAGTCTACACGTTGTGAGTGGAGCCTTTGCCCCACAGCCACTATCTAAGGCAGCTGTATGGTGTACTTTGTCACGACGGCTTTTTTCTATATCTTATCCTAAATAACGCTCAGTTCTTCTGAATACAGTCGTACTTATAATTGGGCTCCGTGAACCGTGACAGGCTTGCAGATTCATTTAACCTACATTTTAGGCTAACTTATACTGTGTAGTAAAGGAATAAGCTAAGAACGCTAAATTCAAAGGTAGTTAATACAAAATAACTGCTCACAGTTACCAACTCAAGCCAAACAGTATTCGATGCGTTGTATTGCGAATACAGTGACTGATTTGCTCTTTTTTTTCTTCTTCCTGCTTAGCACTTGCGCTCGTTGCTAATAACGGCGATCCTGCGCTCCTCTTGAAGCCACCGGAAGTCGCAAACAGCAGGAAGATATATTCCCCCCAGTGGGCATGTGTCAACCTATGCAACGTTGCCAAATCTACGCGTTTAAATCGCGCACTCTGTAGCACTGCTGCAATGTGCAAATAAGCGCATGAAATTTCACACTGTGATGAATGTACGCACTTTTAATGATGCCTATTTGCGATTGTGTTTTCTGAACAGTAAACAGACAAGTGCATACTGATCGAATTTTTTTAATGGTTATTCCATTGTAAATTAATAATAAGAAAAAAGCCCCTGCCTGCACCACATATGTATACAAAAAATACTATGGCTTAGTACGTGAGTAATTAGGGAAGCAGGGAGCATCACAAGGGGCAACAAATGGCAACCGCCAACCGACTTAGGTAGGAAAATGGCTCAACAGGATAGCTAAGCGGGCGAGTTGGTGATACATTTTCCAAAAAACAGCGCGAACAAACGAGGACGAAGTGAAGAAACCTAAAGAAGAAGTGCTGTTCCTGTGGTTTCTTCATTTCGTCCCCGTTTGTTCGCGCTGTTTTTCAGGAAAATGGCGTATGTGCAAAAGCGTAGTGAAACCGTAAAGTTTTTTTTTTTTTTCCAGAGTTCTGGCAAACACACGTTCACACACCTTGGTGAGGGAGACGTTGATGTATGCGCCTGTCTCTTGGATAAGGAAGCCCATGTTGCCCGCTTGAAACGGGTCCAGACCCCGGCTGACCTGGCTGCGGGCCCGCTCCATCTTGCGCTTCAGGAGCTCGTGCAAAGACATCACTTGATCCTCATTCATAGAGCGCATGTTGCCTGCATAAGGACACGTGCAGAAAGAGCATCACAGTTATACAGTTATGCACTGCCCGAAGGCACAGCAGATGGAGGACAGAGCGCTGTCTCTCCTACATTATGCAACATTGTTTTCGTCATCTATAGGGTGCTACTGAGATACCATGAGAACATTGCAATTAGCCTAAGCGTACAGCCAATATATGGTCGTAGCATAACCGTCATCGTAACCTAGCTCATGTATTTCCCTTCCTCCGGAATACACCCTGCCATCCGTGAAGACAATTGGCACTCTGCTCCCTCAGCAGTCTTCAAAGAGTCGCCGCCTACGTTGCCCTTCCACTGGAATCTATATAATCCATCAGCCTCAGGCGCCAGCGAGGCTCAGCACTGCACGTTGCATGGCCCGCGCAAGTCAGTTTCCTGTTGGTATTCCGGGCCCTATATTCTTAATGCGTCTTTGTTTGCCCCCAGAAAGCACTCCTTAAAGAACCATATGGAACGTTACGGGAGTTTGGAAATCGCGATTAAAAGGAACTTCCGGAGTTTCAGAGAATATGTGAGACGGGAGGAGCAGAAATGACTCAGTTGGCTGTGGCGTTGCGTAGCTGTACCGGCGAATGAAGACTCCAATGCCGTAGATACAGCGACCACATTTCGATGGAGGCAAAATGCAAGTGAAAGATGCCCCACGTGCTTCACGAAGTCAGTGCATGGCAAAGAAGGCCAGGCGGCAGGTATTGTTGGGAGGCCCTCCGTTACGCCTCCCTTTTCGTCTTCCTTCCCTCGCTTCTTCATATCTTTCCTAGCGGCGCAGGTCGGGCGCCAACCCAGAGTTGGGTTTCAGTGCAAGTTCCTGAAAACCAAACAATATTACTGCATTTAAAGATCACCCGCCTTCTAATTCGCTTGTTGATCTGAGGCCTCTCGACAGAAGGCAGGCATCAGTACCACTATCACTATCAGAAGTAATACGTGCATCTAGTGTCAGGCATGTTTCGTGTGCTCGGGCAGAAAACGCTAAAAATCAAGTGAAATGTTACCGAAGCTGTTACTTCCAAGTAGCAGGCAGTTTTTGCTGCCCTATACAAGCCACCTATACAAGCCACCTATACAACCCAGACCTATACATATCTATACAAGTCAGGCCAGAGCACATCAGTTGAAGCCACCGGCTTCTTTTTCATTTCTATAATGTTCATTGCTCGCTCCGGATTGGTCGAGCGCTCTCCGCGAACTTTACTCGGGAGCTGCCTTTTTATTCTACACATATGCCCTGTTATGCAGATCCAGTTATGGAGACGAAAGATTAAGGTAGCCTCATTTGTTAAATTACACTTATTAGATATTCCTGTTGGTTCACTTTCCCCTCATTCCTGGAAAATTCACTGCCTTACATATTAGCGATCATTTTGAACTACGCTTTGTGTCACTTCAATTCCGTGTACAGCAGTATTGATGTGATGTTATGTAATGGTCTTCGGATTGAACAATGTACCTTGTTTATCTTGGCTGTACCCTCTCCCCTATAGTGTTTTGTGCTTTTTGTCATATCTTTCTATCTTCAATGTTTCACATATGTCACTTTCTGAACTTTGCCACCGACTAGTCATTTATACTGTTATTGTAATTGGTTTAAATTCGTTTTCTTAATTCGAACAGCTTTATGCAGATTAAGTTACCATAGTTACCATTATTAGTTACCATTACCATACTAGTAACTCATGTATCACCTTCGCTGAATTATCTTCTAGCAGGAGATATCATCCGCTTAACTTCCCATTTTTTTTATGCACATGCAAACACTTCCAAATACAGTTTTGTTCCACAAACAATTCACTACCAGGGGCAGATCGTTCCCTTCAAATAAAAGAATTTTTGTCTGTGCTTCACTTCTCAATCGTCTAGAAAAACTTCTCAATCGTTACTTCGGACCCTACAGAGCGTTGCGTCGCCTCTCAGAAGTTACGTACGAGGTTATTCCAGACGGAACTGTACCGAGTTCTAGACGTCAGTGCTCGTCTGACCTGGTGCATGTGCTTCGCATGAAGCCGTATTTTACCCGCTGAAAGTCATATTTGCCATCCGGAGCAGTTTTTTTGTTCTGTGAGCTTGCGGTTTTTTTTTTTTTCGAGGGGGGGAATAATGCCACCTGACGGTTCGAGGTAGCGCTTGAACGACAAAGAAGTTGGAGACTCTCGCGCGCTTCGGCTAGTTAACCCCTGTGGACTCTTGAGCTTGTGTCTTCGTGCTACCGTTTCTCGGGAACCTCTCTCTTGACTGTGTGTATCTGCCCCTGTTGCCGATACCCATAAATCCCTGTCTTCGAGACAATATAATCGTCCCTATCCTTTTTTTTTTTTTGCTGTATATATTTGTTGCTGTATTCGTTTATGGTTTTGAACTGTATCATATTCTCATTCCTGCTATACCCCAGTGATGCTGCAGTATATGAAAATAAATAAACAAACAAACAAATAAATACATTATGCTGTTCTTTGTCATTTTTTTCTCTTCTTTATTAAGAACATTTTTTTGACCATGTATTCGTTGCGGGAATGGCGCCGTTGCTGCCGTCATTGTAACAGAGGCGTGGTACTTTTCAAGCCAGCGTTCGTACTGGCTTTTTCATCACACTCGAAGCATAATGTACGCGGAGCTCAATAAAGAAATCTGAATTTGAATTCCTGTACCAATTGGTTTGGAGGATTTTGTGGATCTGCTTCAACTCTATAGTTGCTTCTTGAACAGGCAGCTATGCCAAGGTCTTTCTTCGCGGTCCACCGCTGTATAGTGTGTCGGTTTGCAGAACATGGGAGTACATAACACCTAACTGGCCATGTTTTCTTATGCACTAACAGGGTTACACTTCTAGGCGACGCCCTGAAAGAACCATTCAAAGAGACGTCGTTTCATAATAAAGATGTATAGTCGCAAAGGGCGCCGTGTTTCATGCGCGGAGGTGTTAAAACGCCATTGCTACAGCCCTGAGGAGAGCCGTGCCATGAAATCGCACGCCGTGCAATTTTGCAAGGTGTAAGGATGTGCCTTAAATACATGGTAATTTGTGAGCGTACATCATCCTTTCTGTCAACGTACAACACCCGCGGTGCGAAGGTGAGGCGGACCTGAATTTGTGTTCCTGCGCAACCGTCACCTCTGCGTGCCACTTATAGCAGTCGGGTACGGTGACAAACAAAAATCGCGGCTAATTGGTTGCCTGAATGATTCGAGGTTGCAAAGTGTGATAGTACCACGCACATTAACGAAATGCTGACCGGTAATCATTTCCACGTTCGGTACAATGTTTCGACAAGCTCGTTCATCACACAAGCCCAGACCATGGGCGCAGGAAAAAAGAGCCGTTTTCCACGCATACACAATATTTACATCACATCGTTCACTGTCACGAGACGCGCAGAGTTCGAGGCATATGTATTACACGGGCAGTTACGACGAACAGGAAGGAAAGGGCGGCATGAAATTTCGTCTAAATCGAAGCACCACGGCGTAAACGCTCGACTTTCCCCATGGCAGTTCGAATTATACAAGTCTGCGGGTACGCCGCATATGTGCGTAACCACGTACGCACTAATGCGCCCTTAATGCATACGCTTTCCCGGTGGTACCTCGTGGAAGCTTACGCTTCGCCGTCATGCGCGGGTCCAGTAGGCGGAAGTTGAATGGTGCGTCCTAATCCACCTTGGTACGCCAGACAGCCATGTATGCCACTTAGGCGGCTAAGACCCTGAAGCCCATGTGCCACATATAGCAAGCAGTCTCAAATTCCAAGCTAATAAATACACGGCGTCCCATTGCGGAGGCTACTGAGATCTGATCTCCTGTTTCTGCTAGTTTCAAGTGGCTGGTCGAACAATGTTATAAACAGCGTGTCTTGTAGATACATGACGTCAGCGCACGTTAAAGAAGCCCGTGGGTCGAAACAATGCTAGAGTCCTTCGCTAAATGACGCCGGTTTGTCTCCTGACTCCGTTGGCTCCCATGTTTCCTTGTTCAAAATAACGGCTTGAGGGGCTAGTTGGTGCTGCATAATACCCAGAAATGTAGCGCAACAAACACAAACACAAGTACACCTGTATTGTGTCTCTTCGCTTGTGTTTGTGTTCGTTGCGCCACATTTCTGGGTTCCTTGTTCAAGGTTGCTTAGCCTCGTTCTCCGCGCATGGTAACCTTAGTTTCTTATGCGCCAGCATCAAATAAAGATAGCACGACACTTTCATCTTTGTGCCCTCGTGGCGTGGGTGGGGTGTCCGATCTAAATGACATGACTACTTGCAGTTCCTTTCCTCATACAACGACAGCGAGACGAATCGCACACCTTCATTTTCTGTTAGAGAAACGGAATGGGTATTGATGATCGCGGAATGGGCTCCGTAAGAGCCTACTTGGGAGGAATTGGAACGCGCACAGGCCAAGTTCCGAAAGCGCGCGTGAGCAGAATTCCACTTCCGGTTCGCACACCTTATCGCCGCTAATCCTGCAGCAGTCGCCGTATACGGGAAGAAGACGTTGCACGTGAGGGACATATGTGGCAGATAGTGAGTGCAAATATACCGTTTCTGAGCGAGCTCGCGTGCTTGCGTTTGTGTGCTGTACCGCGGCTTCAGCGATACGGAACTGCTTCACGATGAAGAGGGAGGGTAATCTTTGGGCTCGCTAAGAGGATTTCCGAACGCAAAAGGAGGGAGAACGAGGAGGATGTCCTCCCTTTCCCGTTTACTTTTTTGTTCCGCTTCCGGCAGCGAGTGCGCCTTGTCTCGGTGCACGGAACGCGGCTGCCAGTTTTCCGCCTAGCGACTCTTCGGCGAAAGGGAGTTCATTACGCGATCTTCCGAGCAGAACCTCGGCCATGTCGGTATCTAGTATGCTATATTTGCTCCGCACGTTCCCATGCCCGATGCACGTGGAGATAGCAACAATTAAACGAATCACTTGGTTATGGAATGCAGGTCAAGGAGGTTAAAACAACTCCGTATCACACTAGACGCGAAGGATCTCCTTCGTATTGAATACACAATGCACGCCAGGACAAAGCCTGCGAGGAGGAGCTATACAGATTGTTCATGGTTACAGTCTGTAACGAAATTAATGAGACTAGTCGAGACGTTGCGCGCGTACGAGCGCAATTGGGAATTCGTTTTGGGACCCTTGAGCTGCGCAATGTGACGCGTTAAGTTGGCTTCGGGCAAGCTGGAGCGAACGCCGGAACAGCGATACGCGCGCTGAAGTTTTGCGATAAACTAGGGAAGTCACACTCGTCATGATCAATGCAATGATGCGATGTGCTGACTTCAAATGGAACAAAGCGTTTACAGGCGGCCGTGAAGACGCCCAGCCCATACAACGGTCCGGGCATCCGCCGTAGACGGATTCCCAGACTTCGACAGCGTGAGAGTTATTTTTTACTAAACCTGTTAATCGTTCTGTCTGTAGAATACCTCAACCTCAGAAATATCGCGAACGAGGTCAGCCCGCTCTTCAAACGGGCTACAGTGCTTTGTTTAATATGACATTCTAACCCGACCTGTGAAACCTTGATTCCACATTCGCGTAAAAGCCACCGTCTTGGACTGGACTGAATTCGGCAATGCGGTGCATGTGCGGACAGGGCAAGTCAGAAAGACATTTCTAGCCATCTAGCGACTGTCGTTCTAAATTGTTTGGTTTGGCTTATCGGGTTTGACCTCCCAGAGCGACTCAGGCTATCAGCTTTCTAATTTCAACGTTGAATTCAATTCAAGGGCTTAAGGGTAAATACATGCTGGTCATGATGATTAGAATTCAATATCGAACTTCAATTCTCATCATTACATCCCTTAATTTACCCTTAAAGGCCATTAGTTTAGGACATTACATAAGGGGGGAGGGCCGGTTGATATTTGATGTAATATCAACCAGAAATACAAAATACAGAGTTCATGTGATACAAATAAAAAAAGTCAATGCATCGATACTAGAGGCGCAGCAGCTCATGAGCAACTTGGAGTGGGAGAAACGAAACGAGGAAATATGCACACACTCACAAACGCAGAAGATCACTAAATACATTCAATTTGATGTTACTGAGTGCCTGAATTTATGTGGTTCTTTTTAGTGACTATAGAATCAAGGAACTCATTCCACAATGCATTCCTGCTGGGTAGAAAAGGCTTGATAAACGAGTTTGTGGAGCCATGTATGTGCTGCAATCTAGAAGTGTCAAAAAGTCAGCGTGAGCTGCAAAGAGAGAGAGAGAGACCGAATTTAATACCTGTGGAAAGATCTAGTACAATTTATGGAGTAAACAAAGCTGCGATATTGTACGCCGGATTGCCAGGGGTTGAAGATCGAGGGATGCCTTGATAAGAGGTATACTGTGTCATCTGTCATATTGTGGTGTCATAAAACGGACCGCCCGATTTTTGATGGCTTTCAGCTGATTGATTAGATGATGAGATTTCAGATCACATAGGCATATTCGTGTCTGGAACCGATACATGTTTCATAGGCGAGTTGACGGATAGAATGGGGTGAAAAAAACGAGGTATCGTCTGATGAATCTAAGAAATTTGAAAGGTGTATGATTCTGCTTCTGAGAGTGGTATATAGAATTTAATGATTACGGATGTCTGAGGTTATTGCGTTTTTTTTATACAAGCAAGAACTTTCATTTTGAAAGGTTCATTTGCATTAGCCATCGTATATCAAGTTTCTATGAGGTTTTTATCATCGTTAGTAGATACGCGATGGTAAAATACACAATCGTCAGCGATAAGGAGGATAAGAGATTATATGACATTATGAAGATCGTTTATAGATATCAGAAAGAGGAGTGATCCAAGCACCGATTCCTGAGGGGCACCAGAGATCATTTTAGTACTTTTTTATTTGTGGTTGCCAATAACTGTATATTGTGTGCGGTTGCGGAGCAAGCATTATATCCATGATAAGATTAAAGGGTCAATGTGGAGGCACAATAGTTTTGCAATTAAACGCCGATATGAAACGTGATCGAAAGCTTTGGAAAAGTCTATGTAGCTGAGGTAAATTTGAATAGAAGAATCTAGGTTTAAGTGAAGGTCTGTGGCAAATTCGAAAAGTTGGGACTCGCGCGAATGGCCTGATCTAAAATCGCGCTGTTTTTCATAAAGGAAAGCATTATTGCTGAAGAGCATATGTGATGAGATCACTGAGTATAAAACGTGCTCCAGTAGCTTGCATGGAATGGATGTTAAAGAAATTGGGCGGTAATTAGAAGGATCGCATCGACTTCCTGCCTTAAATAATTGTGTAACTTTACTATTTCTCCAGTCATGTAGTATTTCA
This sequence comes from Amblyomma maculatum, assembly GCF_055883805.1. Classification (NCBI taxonomy): domain Eukaryota; kingdom Metazoa; phylum Arthropoda; class Arachnida; order Ixodida; family Ixodidae; genus Amblyomma; species Amblyomma maculatum. The sequence goes on from NC_139348.1 coordinate 29,959,550, forward strand.
CCATTTGAAATGGACTGCTCGAAAACAATTTGCAAGATACGGCTAGGAAGGCTCACAGTTTCCTTCAATATTTTGGCAGTTGTGTTGTCTGGCCCTGAGGCGCTTGAGAACTGAAGGCTGACGAGGCGTTTTCTGACACACCCATGGGTTATAAAAAACGGTGGCGCTTGGGAAGCACTATATAGTGGCAGTTATTGAGAGAATATGGAGAGCAGGTTCGAGCGTGAACACAGGGGGGAAATGTGATTACATGACATCTGCGCGCTCATCAATACGGACATATATAAGCCGTCTTAGTTACCCAACGAAATGTTTTGAGCACGGCATTTGCTTGGCGTTACCAAATTCAAGGATTTTTAAAGTTAAGGAGCATGATGTTTTCGAGATCTTCGTGGAAAAAAATTCCTTTTAGAACGTCGTAATAGGCTAATGTATTGTACCGGCTTAATTGGAGGAATATGGGAGAGGCCTTCGCCCTCCAGTGGGAATAGTCCGGCTGGTGATGATGATGATTATGACTCATGTAGGCGCTTGTACGTTTCCCATTTTTCTAATGATTTCGTCTGCTTGGCCGCCCGAAAAGGCGTTTCTCTTTGTTTGTTAACCGTCGTAGGGCGTTGCTATACAAGGGGTTATTACAATCACCACCTATGCAGGTAATGGGGACATAGGTTTCAACAAGGGAGACGATTTTATTCATTTTTTTTTGAAGAGTTTGCCACAAGGCATAAGTTGAGAAAGGGGGAATGGGATGCAGGAGATAGAAAGTTAAAAGAAGGAGTGAAGTCCAGTTGTGCTTATGTATTCTAGAGAAGCCAGTTTTGTTGTACTAATCTAGGGGGTGTAGTCTAATGGGAGAAGTGGAAGAAAGCCTCTAACTTACTGTTATTAGTGCTAAAATCGGCTTTATTTCTAGTCACAAATGTGCTTTAAAGAGCGTGCTTGGTGATGGCGTGGAAGGAGAAATTGAAAACAAGCACTTCGTTGTCGCCCAGGCCAATGACGCTGAGTTAATTTACCGACTCAATTAAGTCAGTATTAGGAGCAAGGACGAGATCGAGAATGTTGCCACCACGAGGCATTTTAATTGCCTCGGTGGAGTTAAACGTGATAAAATTTTTCGACGGACCAAAACGTGCTGACAAGTTTTCCCAGTCAATATCGGATAAGTTAGTCTCCACAGAGTAGGGAGTTGGCGTGGGCAAAGCGGAAGTATGGGTCAAGGAGGACGGAGTGAAGGTCAGTAAGTGAGAACGAATCGCAACTAGGCGGCCGATAATAAGTAACAATCATATGTACAGAAAAGAAAGGCTAGTCTAGCGCGAAGCATCTATAGTGAGAGCAACTAAACTTGACGGAAAATGTATGAAATTGTGATTTGCGAGAATAGCGACCCTACCGTTCTTTCTTCCATCGCTGTCGCGCCTGTAGGCAATAAAGGATTTCGTTTCGAAAAGTAGTTGTGCGTCCTCGATGTCTGGGGTCAGCCAAGGTTCGGTAAAAATAGCAATATTTGTAGACTGTCTTCAAGTAGGGATCTATATTGCTTCTATCTTTGCGAAGTAACTGCGGATATTTGTTAATATTTTTTTGTTAAATCATCTCAGAAACCCGCACACTCCTGTTAGCCAATGACGATTGGAGAAGATCAACCCGTAGAGGGCGGAAAGCAGATGGCGGTGATGGTTGTGACGGCGACAGCTGTTACAGACTCTGTTGTGTCATTGTAGACGTACTCCTTGCTCTCAATCACGACTTTTTTAAAACAGATTTTGAACGCAGCGTTAGTTTGCTGATCATAGGCGAAAGGTTTTTTTTTTTTTTTTTTGGGGGGGGGGGGGGGGGCAATCTGACATGGGATGAATGATGTTCGCGAACAGTTAAGTGCCAATTTTTTCAGCTGAGATGTGGCAGAAAGAATGACTGACCTGGTTTTAAAACGCGCAAGTTTCACAGATATGGGGCGATTCTTTGTTTCCATGCAACGTCCCATTCGGTCCGAAGGCTCAATATCAGCAGGATCAATTGACCACCAAGATTCTGGCAGCGGAAGAAAACAACGTGTTCTTCAGATTGCGCCCACTATTCCCCCCCCCCCCCCCAAAAAAAAAAAAAAAAAAAAAAAAGATAAGGATTAAGGTTCGACCTACGAAGGTGGTTCTCCGTGTCATCACATGTTTCGGCGAGCTGTTCGATTTCAGCAGCAACCTTAGTACTGTTCTGGCTTGCATTAATGTGTGGGCAGTGGGCAACGGCTATTGAACTGATCAATCCCAACATTTCTTTCTAAATGGTCGGCACGCAGAGACAGGCAGGACAGGGCGCTGAACAAGCAATGCGCTTGAATAACACCATCTATTGGGCTAGTTGGTTGCGATCCATATGTGTCAGCAGTGCGAACACAATCAGAAAAAAAAAAAGATGCAACGCTCTCCTATCTGCATATTTTTTCCTGATTGTGTTCGCGCTGCTGATACATATGGATCGCAACCAACTAGACACGCAGAAATTTATGCTGGACTGGGTGCACGAATAGAACTAGAAACTGTAATGGTTTATTTCGTTCCTGAACAAACTGCACTTTCTGGGTCAGTGTGCTCGACGCGCGGGACTGTCGCATCGAGTCGAACAGCGTCGCATACGCTGCGCGAAATGGCATGGTCATCTCTCTTTTTTAATTAAACTGGCTGGGGACTTCTATGTTCAGAAATATTTATTTAACTCCACAAAGCCCGCTACGGGCTCCACTTGCTTGTTTGCGTGCTTTTGATGGACTCACGCCCTGCTCGTAGTGGCCATAACTTGATTACGCAGCGTCTTTGACGCGTTCCAGCTGCGTATATGCGTGACGGCTGTAAGATGCGAGCAAAGGTACCGCGCTGACATTTATAGGCGGCCATACACGATTATCAGTCCTGCAGGTATATCGCACAATAGAGATACGCCTTCCTGCCTCGTGTATTCCGGAAAATATCCACCTGCCGACTTCCCATGGATCTGCGCATGCGTGGCATTACCGCGCTCTCAACAGCATACAGATCAGCGTCCCAAAAATATCGCTTTTAAGCAGTCCGAAAGGTTTGACGCAGTACACTCAGTGCGCTTCAGCGTGCCAATGACCACAGGCGCCCATGCCTTGTGCAAGCAGTGGGCTAACATGTCCCACGAGGATGGGGGCGCAAAACTTTTACGTATACTTTTCGAGCGATTTCACGGACACATCGACTGTAAAGGACAAATCACTAAAGGAAGAGCATGTATTTCCTCTAGTGATACACTCGCTCAGTGAACATACCATGCACACTTCCGCGTGCGCAGCACTCCTTTTCCAAATCTTGACCTGATCCGTACAAATTTCGTCAACTTGTTCCCTCGAATAGCCGCGATTGTTGCCCGACTCTCGGACCCTAGAAGCAGCGTGCGTAGTCCGTTATCGCCGAAAGCACGACCGAAGGAGCGTTCGGTTCCCTTCATCGGGCCTCGCGCGTTCAAGTGGAATTAATTCGGGGAGCTCCTCAAGCACTATACTTATGGGGCCGCCGCCTCGGCTAGTGGCGGACTTTGGAGCGCTGAAACAGCAATGCGCAATTGCGCGCTCCCGCCCTCAAGACGTTCCGACGCGAGAAGAAAAATTGCCGGCAATGGGGACCTGTAAGAGGAGAGCGTGACAGCTGGGAGGAAATTGTAGATCTCTTCCAGGCATGGTGTGAAAATATATATTGCGTCAAGAGAGGGCGCTAAGCGACCTCTAGCACACCGCTGTGATCCTACTCATCTTGTGCACTTTAGCCACATTGCTACGTAATGTTTCCCGTTATATTTCTAATCATAATATTTATGAATTAATCAAATCAGTCCTTCATCTATACAATGTATTGGAGGAATTGGTGCATCTGGGCAGGTCGGTTGGGTTCATGTCTAAAAGTACTGTGAAGTAAGATGATTTCTTTCCGTCCTGGGATGTCATCAGAGAAGCGTGGTCATTATCATATCAATTGTGTGAACATGAACTGCATGGTTCAATGTGTGTGCGTGTGTGTGTGTGTGTTTTGGTATGTATGTATGGCTTGCGAGGACAGAGTTCAATTATAATGCATTTTGGTGTGTGTGTTTTAAACTATTAGCTACACGTATTCCGATCCTCTATATATATGTCGCCACTTTTTTTTTCTTTTCGCTCAATACGCGCGTTGTGCAGTATAATGTGAACGGCGACTTCATTTGCGTCGAATGACAACTTCAGCCCTATTTTTTCCATTTCGCCGTAGTGGTCAAGCTTCTTTTCATGCGCACTTATTTTTCACAGCGCCTTCGATCATATCGAGAGAGTAGGAGTAGCCGGCACCGAAAAGTGCAAGCATTTCCTCGTGTGCAGAGTGTTTAAGAAAACTTTCTGAAGTGAGGCGCTCTTGAGTTAAGCAGTAATTACTGTGGGCAGCAATACGCGCAGAACTAGACGTCTTATATCATTAAAATTCAATCAGAAATATCAGTCTTATACTGCGCAGAGGTTGGAGCTAATAAGGAGTAGTTGCGCCTATTTTGCGCACATCATATAGCATATATATAAGGCCATTTGGACACCTGAGCTCTGCCTTCAAGGGCACGACGAACAGTGTTAATGGTTCCCGTATATGCCACCTCCCCTTTCAGGTCGGCGTTCACGCATGTGCACAGTACGCCTAAAAATAACATGCATAAGACTGAGGTTATGTTCAACAACCTTGGCAGGCAACAGCAGTTTACTATAGGTAGTGAGGCGCTGGAAATGGTAAGGGAATGCGTGTGCATAAGGCAGGTAGAACCCACACATCCGGATCGCGAAAGGAAAATAAGTTGAATTTTCGCACATATGCTCTCAGCAGTGTTTGCTACTGCAAAGAAACTAGGCAACAGGATGGACGAGGGCGAGAACTACTTGCACGTCCGAAGGCTCGATTTTCCTTAAACGGAAGGACAAATCCACTAGATTCACTGCGGTGTCTGTCGCTCTCCCTCAACCTTGTTTCGCCACAAGTGCATGGCTGTATTATTGACATAATATTTGCTGTTACCCAGCTGCGCTGCTTTGTTACATCATAGTAGCGTCACCGCAAAAGCATACCATACTCCGACTGGGTAAAGAAAACAAGATGGTCACGATGCACGCTAACGTCCTTTCACGGTCTATATTTTCTTTCAGTTTTGAGACACCATGAGCGCAGCTAATGTCAAGGGTGGAGGAAAAAGGCTACAGCATTATAATTTCGACAGGAAGTCCTCGGAAGCGAACCATATAGCCAACGGTAGCGAGGGAAGGAAGGGGATGTACCATTACGAATAGTTTGCCAGGTGTGCTGTAAGGGTCGGTGTAGGCACGCAGCAACGTCAAGCGTAAGCCTCCGGTAGCAGTGGTTCCTTGCGTGTACATATTACAAAAGGGGCTTGTCAACACCGAGGTATTCGCGCGGTGCTAGGTCAGCAGCACCCACTGAAGTCGTTGGAATGACAGACATTACAGTGTCTAACGACTGGTGAGTCGAGGTTGCAACGACGAACCCGTGTATGACAAAAAGGGAAACACACCTGCTTGGGAGGGGTCCGCCGCGTGTTGTTTCGGCGGCAATAACGCGCCCGCAACAAAAACAATGGGGGCACTTTTCCAGCCTAAAGTGCGCTAGGCGAAAGCAGTTGCCGCGCCACTTCGACTGCCAATGACTGCCACTTAGTCGCTGTTGGCGCTTCCTTTCAGCCTCCCTTGCTTTCGTACCAGGCGAAGCATTGCGCCGTCGCAAACGCTTTCGTTACACATCTCTCGCCTTATTCCCAGAAGCCTGGAGCTACCGTTGACACATTTGTCCATTGATCTTCCGCCGTTTGGTGTTGGGGGAATCCGCCTTCCTGCGCTTATCAGAACCGCTTGGTGCGGAACCTCTGGACCGCTTGGGAGCCATCCAACTTACTCACTCGACTGCAATGACATGTCTGGCGAATGAGCGCCGTCGCAGCGCGCACCCGCTCCGCATGCCGGTGTAGGTGACTTCACTGTTGCTATGCACAGCTGCGCATGCGCTTCAACGCCGTCACCGGTAGCCAAGGAGCAAGGAGGGTGTGTGCCGTTTGCCTAGCAACTCGCTGTTGTCGTTCCTGTCCACCAGGGTGTCAACTACCTTGTTGTTATCAAGGGGCTTTAGTTGTTATTACCACCAGCGGCCTATTCTTCTTCTTCTTCTTCCAGCCTTTGTATGTAATGGAAGGACGGTCACCGCGAGTACGAGCGCTTAGAGGCTTTCGCCTTAATTACCCGCTCGCAAGAACGAACATCGCTGACGGTCACTTATTGCAGGGCATGGCGCTAAGCAGCACAGCAAGGATGCATCGCAACGACAACGTCAAATTACATTGTCAACCGTGGCGTTGAAGTGACCAGGTGCGCGGTGTTAACGCGCAGGCGACACGGAGTTGCGAAAGGACACGTTTAAAGGGTCTGGTGCTTGGGTGTTTGTTGTTCTCCCTCTTTGTAAGGGGCCTGTGTACAAGTTAATGTGGGGCAGATACCGGATTTGGCAGACCAATATGGTCGCTCGGGTCACTGCCATTTGTATGTTTAGATTTTTGATGCTCTTTGTGCTTGCATAGGTGTCTCTGGAGAAAGTTATTAGTTCTAGTAAAGTCGGAAGGAACGTGGTAAGCAGCAAGCAGCCATTCATGGCGATCTACGATTCAAGAGCCCCGAGGCCATAAAACTGAGCCCAAGGACCCAGTCGAACGATTTGTGCTATGGCTTAACTCGTCATCTTCGGCTAGGCCGAGCTAGCCAGATCCATATGTTACCTGACCTTGCTGTATATATTGTAAAGTTGTCCGTATAAACTTGAGTTAATTTTTTTGCTATATCTCACAAAGTGCCGTCTTCCATATATCATTGTCTTTCTCATCAATGTGTTGGAAAATGCCTGGGAAATTTACTGGTGCGTGTGAAGGAAAGCAGCAGCAGGCGAGCGAAGTAGAAGCGAGCGTCGCCGGCTCTGCTCGCTGCACGTGCGAATGAGCGCGGCGCCGGCTCCCTGAGGTCAAATCTGGTCCGGACCTTGGCTCCTGCTAGGCCAGTGAAGTTTTCGCGTAAAACAAATTTAGGGGATACTTAAGCTTCACCTTTAAGAGTATGACGCGATAGTTTAGGTACCACCCCACATATTAAGACTCGGTTTAACCAAGCCACATGAGTGTGGCTGTGTGGCCTAGAGGTAACATTTCTGACTCTAATTGCAAGAGTCCTGGCAGGATGATTCTGATATCACCCTCCCATACGAAAGGAGAGACCAGAGTTTGAAGCTGCTGGCAAACGCGAATGCCAGGTAAGAAAACAACGCAAAAAAGACAACCACAGGGAGATACACCCTGCGTTTTTTTTTTTTTTTGTGTGTGTCGTGTCCTCTCCTGCGGTTTTCCTTTTGCGCTGTTTTCTTACAAAGTATGAATAACCAACTAGCCCAGCACCATGTTTTATTGCAATGTCAGGCGAAACCACAACAGTTTTACACACTTTTTGCGCCGTTATCACAAGGTTGTATGATTTTGACTTGACAGTGTTAAAGTCCTCATTCTCCAGAAAAACCACCTTCGGCGTTTGCGAGCGAAAAGGCATGGTGGTAGTTGATAGTAGCCGCTCACTGATTGGTCATAGGTTTGTCTGACGTCACCCTGCCACATGGCACGATCGATTTGACTGGAGCTGCCAACTCTATTCTCTTCTTTGAGGTGAGAGTGTGAAATCAGAATACAGCCTTCAAGGAACCTTGCATTCTGACTCGAACACCTAGTGAGACAGATTCCCTATCTACAGTATTTACTCGGTATAATCGCCCCCTTTTTTCACAATCGCGATGCCCGAAGTGACGGGGTGGTGCTTAGATTCGAAATAAATAAAATGCCCTCCAACATTTTTTCCGCGTATATATTTTTAGGAGACAGGTGCGAGAAGTAACAATTTATTTATTTGGCAAACAAATTTGGCACACATCCGCAAACGAGACTGCAGTGCGCTTGAAGTCCACGCAGTGACAGCCCTCTTCCAGCTCATTCCGACTTCCGTTACGGATGCCGCACAGTTGATACCAAACAATGCAACGCGGGACCGCGATGCTTGCGAAACTTGCCCAGATACTCCAAATGGCCGCCAATTCCAGGTTCACGTGACGACATGCTGATAGAGTGATTGGGGTCGCTTTTTGGCCAGCTTTTGCCGTCCTGCGCCGCCAGCTGCTGTGCAGTGTGGAACGCAGCAACCCAAGAAGTGGAGGTCGCGCCTAGTGTGCTTCAATACCTTCGCACCGCGGACACCGTACCAGCTCGCGTCTCCAACGGCTCCGGCTGCTCCGGCTCGAATGAGTGAGCAAGCGCGTTGGAAGCTTTGTCTATAGGCTGTCTTCCTCAAAAAACAGGAGGTGTGTACATTCGCATGCAAATTATGTTCCCAATTTTTTTTTTTTTTTTTCACGAAGGTAGGCGGGGGGTGCTTAGAACCGATGGGTGCGTAGAATTGCGAAAATAAGGTAATTCCCTATATCCTGAGCCACACAGGCACGCTCGTACGGCTTGGTTATGCGGGGCTTTGTGTTCTTTCATATTCAAAACTGTGCGAATAAAACAAGGACAGAGAGACTAATCGACACTAAGCACAGCTTTACATCTACATCTTTATATCTAAGCTTTAAACCTACGTCGGATGGTCTGTATGCTAAATAATATGCGTTACGCATTAGAGGAAAAAAAATAAGACATGAGTGATTATAGGCGAGTTGCAAAGTGCGAGTACGCTAACGAGGATCCGCAACGCGAGCCGGCAACCGGAACCCATTAACGCTAGCGCATTGTAACCCTAAAGGTAGATCCCATTGCTGGCCTGCGCCTGTGTTCGCAGTGGACTTCTTGTTAGACAGATGCAGTTTGTCGAAACCGATATTACTGACCAAAACATTTCTCACAACTGACAATCAATACCGCCAGTTTTAGATACCCTATACGCTTTTCCATTTCTTCTACGCGCCCCGTCTGTGAGCATAGCTCAATGTCTGAGTACGTGACGCATGGCCGGTTCAATTTCGGCGCTGCAGAAATGGCGGCCGCCGAACACCCCCAAACGGTGCCTCATAACACTCCGCAGTCTTAGCCAGCGCAGGTGGGCATCTGCTCGTTCTGCCGGGAGGGAATTGGCTCAGGAAGTATAAAGCGCCACGGAGGGAGGAGGGCTGAAAACCTGTTGCTTTCTCTTCTATTCCTCTCCCGTGGAGTAAATGGCCAGCGCGAAGAGGCGAGCAGCGACGACACATTGGGTCTCCGGAGCGATGCAATCATCTCGACGCCGCCGGCGGGGACGACGATTCGACCGCCACCAACGGAATCCGCTCGGGAAGTGGAGGAGCGCTTTTTCCGAGGCGCGTGCCACGTGCGCCCGGTGTAATCACGAGGCGAGAATCGACGGCTACTCTCTCTGTGCGCTGGACAGAGACGTACAGAGACGTTGCCGCGCAAGAGGCCCAAGCAAAAGGAGAGTTCTGCCGTCGCCACGGTCAGTCGGCAACAGTGGTGCCGATTTGTACGGTGGCATGTTTATGTTGTAATGCTGTGTAAACTGCATCCGCCAGCGCTTAAAGCATTGCTGAGGAAGCCTCACTTCGTTAAGGATATTTTGGAGCTGTCACATTCTGCGTGCAGCTGTGAGGCCTTTAGTACCATACCGTACTTGCTCGAAGAGGGGAGATGTGCGTTTCATTTACACGCCATCCATTCTGCGTAATGAAACGCTTGAGTACCATAGCGCATATATATATATATATATATATATATATATATATATATATATAGCATAAGTAAATAGACGTACTTGGTTGCTAGAGGTTACATACAAGTGAAAAATTGCTTCATACTGTTTCCAAGTTTATTTGTAGTGAAAAAGGCAGGGCTCCTGTCGAAACGTGGACTACAAATAAACTTGGAAACAGTATGAAGCAATTTTTCACTTGTATATATATATATATATATATATATATATATATATATATGCTATGGGTGCTTAGGATTTCATGCTCTTTTGTAAATAAGGGATGATTTTTTTTACCGTTTCACAGCGACTGCTGCGTGAAGCCCTTTCGATAAACTGTTTAGCGCAGTTGTTCGTACACTTAGCATTTATTGACAAAACTGCGCACCGATCATCTCCTGGTCAGCCAGAGTGTGATCCACGTATCGGGCTTCCGAGAACAAGCGCTCTGCAGTGGACATCCGGTTGACCACACCTAATCCGTTCATTTTTGCCTCAATTATCTCGCTCATGCTCACTGGCAAACATGAAAAAATTACTTTTAAAAGGAAATAAATTAGAATACTAATTATTTTCGTGAAATTCGCAAGAATGTGATTAAATTACATACTAACAACTGGTCCCGAAAAATAACGAAATTACATTACAGTTACTTCTGCTGAGTAATTCAATTACTTTTAAATTACTTTCTAGTTTTCATACATGCAAAAACGAAGTAAAACTAGAAAACAAAACAACTTCTGTCTATTGACGCGACGCGCACACTCTTTCGTCTTCCAGCCAAATTCCGCCCCAGACAACTTTTCCATCCCTCTGTACCACAGCACGTTTCATTGCAAAAATAAGACAACGGCAAAAAAAAAAAAAAAAAAACGAGGACAAAAGCATGGTCGAACGCCGGCGAAATGAGCGGCGAACCCAGCGTCTCGCTGACCCTGAGCTTCACCGTTTGAAGGCTCTGAAGAAGCTACGTTATTTGTTGCTTCCCAAGAACCGATTTCTGCAGCATGGATCAGTAAGGCTCACGCACTCCTAGTCTACTCAGACACGTTCTAGGGGATCTGTTAAAAATAATAGGGCATTAATATATGTCAAATTGGCTTTCGCATAATGCGTGTATAGATTAATACGACTGCATGTAAAGAGTATGTGCGACACGAAACCTAAGTCCTAGAGAAGTACCTAATTCGCATTTGAACTCACCGCGCTAAATCATCAGGATTGTTAACTTCGACCTCGAAACTCGCTTGGCCAGGGCAAAATGCATGGGCGAACCTTGTGAAGCGGCGAGTCGCGAATTCAGAAGACCACATTCTTGTTTTTAATTAATGAGTTTTCCCTGCAGGGACTGCCACACTCTAAGTACTTTATGTCCCTGCTGACAAAACCCAAAGCAAGGACACTCCGTCTTAAGGGTGTGACGAGACAGAATAGGCTACCACCCGACCTATAAATCCCCGTTTCAACCAAACCGTAAGAACGTTTCTGTATGGCGTAGGAGTAACGCGCCTGACCTGGCCTCCAGAAATACAGGAAGGTTGATTCAATTATTACACCGCCCCGCCCCAAACGAACAGCCCGAGTTGGCAGCTGCTCCCAACTTTATGATACCATGCGGCCTCTTTAAGTCGCACAAACCACCCAAGAATCATTGCCCGGCTATGTCAGCTGCCAGCTGCTACCTGCCAGCGCCAGGCCCAACGCTAGTCTTGCTTAGTAACGACAGCTTTATCCATATCGCGTTAAATTATCTAATAGCTGAATAGCGTAGGCGATACAAAATCATTTACGCTCCCTGTCTTCTACTCCGCTGCTGTTCTCTCTGCTCCCATGATCACTGCGTAAAGGCTGCCGCGGACTACGCACACTCAGGCATATATGGTACGAGTTGCACAAGAACGATGAGGAGAAGATTCCCTCTGAACATCCAGTCGCCAAAAGGCAGCCTCATCGCACACGCTATGGCTCGCGATAAAAAAAAATATGTATGTTTCTGACCTCTTTAAACTGACCTTGAAAATCATGCTTCTAATCAGACTGGTGAGCTGTTTCGGTGATTTGTGAAGACCGACAAACAATAGCGCTCGGGATAGCACCGTTTGCGGTATTGTCTCTACACAGACGTGGTCTGCTGTCTTGCTATTCTCATTTACAACTTCATCTTCAAAACTCGTAGACATGTGCCCTTCTGAAGATGTGCCTCCGGAGCCGTGAGAAAAGAGACTGCAATGCTGGCTGTGCAATTCCACGAGGATAAGCGGTACCTTTGAATCTTGCGTCGAGTCGACTTTTACATCAAGAAGAACATGTATAGGCCCCAGGAGAAAACAATGAAACGGTATTCACGCAGTCATGTTGCATCCCACGCGCGATAAGACACCAATGGATCATCCTTCTGGCCCAGCTCGTTCCGCAATATCCAGCTGTTTATTGAAATCAAAATAGTTGCACAGCTGCTGACAGAATCTGTAGCTCGTGAGGCATATATCGCACTAAACATTTTTGCACCTTTTTGGCTGCAAAAAGGGTGCTCGAGTGTCCCCGGGCTAACACCCTACGTGAAAAACGGCAATGCAGGGTTAAGGCACGGTAGTTTAACAATAATGAGTTTCCGGTTGGCTACCCTGCGTTGAGTAAAATGGAAGAGGGGCATATAAGAAAAAGCGGAAGAGAGAAATGCGGTCTGAAAGGAAACAAACCGCTGCACTAGTGTCCTTAGCATTGTAGTGGCTAGAAATAGTGTAGCAGATGCCACAAACGACATACTACATGAACCATGGCGCTTCTTCCGCATGGGATCAAGTGCTTTTTGACATCGCAGGAGCCCACGACGACCAGCACATTCGATGCTTTTATATTGCCTGCGAAGATGACGCAAGTTATCGGTGTCATTTCTTATATAGTTCATCTGAGGAGCAGGAAGGTGCTAGACCACTTCCTCCTTCCTGCTCTCCGAGTGTTGGACTGACCTGTTCCTGCTTGCAAACTAATTCTTCAAAACAGATGCCTGTCTGTTCGACACCGCTGCCGTGCAAGGGACCACGTGGCGACGGAACCTCCTCCCCTCAACAAGCCGTATGACTGCGCCCATCCGTCGAGAGTTAGAGTGTACCGTCATCCTAGTTCGACCTGCCTTTTCTGATCGAAGGATTGACAGCTGCATACCTCGAGTGAAGACGACAGCGAAAGCAACGAAAGAGAAGGAGGGCTAACGAAGAAAAAAGGTGTGAGGAGGAGAGCGACAGCGCGCGACTGACCCCCGGGGCCCGTTCGGCTGACCCCTTTCCGGGTCGGCCGCTCGAGTCGCGCAGCATCCTTTATCCTTTCCATTTTCCCTTGGGGTGACTGCGATCGCCTCGTCTTCTGCACACTCCGTTCGGTCGATGCGATAAAGAGACGTGCTGCTCCGAGCGTTTTTTGTCCCCGCGCTGCTGCGGCCAAGGGGAGAGCGCGGCCAGGTCGCCGAAGCCCATCGCGGAAGACCGGGGAGACTTTCGCATGGGCCAGGAATCGACGAACGAGAGGTGCGACGTTTCCTCGTCGAGGCCTCGAGGCGCACGCGCAAGGGGGGGGGGGGGGGGGGGGGGGACGTTCATCTTCCGAGGTCGCGGACCTTTGCAAGAGCTGCGAATCTTTTTGGGCGGCGACGCGCATGACTGGCTTTGTCGCGCTGCCAGACACTTCTGAGACGGCGCGGTGCTCCTCGACTCTGCTTGCGAGTACACGCTGGCATCGATGCGTCTTATACGTGCGTCCAGTTCTGCCGAGATTCTTTGAAGCTCCAGCAAAAGCTCGGATAGTTTGCACCGATCAATAGTGGCATTCACTTCGTTCGCGTTCTCGTGTTGCGCACTGTGGTCTAGCGAATTAACGCGCTTCCATCACTGATGAGCTCTGGCCTCGACTAACCACGGGTTAATAATTAAAGGATTACAGGTATTTCGCTCTGCGGAAGTGCTAATCGGAGAAAAGTTCTCGTACATTTGTGCCGGGGCACCTTGGCACCTTTTAACATTTTAATTATTAACCAGTGTCGGCGCTTGTTGTGCCGTAATAGCCGTGCTTACAATCTCGACCGGGCCATCCATTTCAATAAGATCGGGCCTTAATTGAAATTTCCGGGGCACAGTTAAGCTTCACCTTTCCGCGGCTTCCGTTCCTTGTCGAACTTCAGATTGCTACTGACTCAATTAGCACTTCCTTAATTGGTACCTCTCTAATCGGCCACAACATAAACTCAGTTCAGGTCACACAACAGGCATGTACGCATGTCCTTGTTCCACGTGTCTGTTCCCATCTATAGTTACCATAATTTCCTTTATGCCATAAGCATCTCGAGACCTCGCAATCACAATATGTGTAATGTTTTATCACTTTTCAATTCTGCCGCTCAAAGTGTGACGTCAGCACCTTTTGACCAATCCGGAGTTACTCGGCATGCCGGCGACGCCAGCTATGCCGGGACCCTTGGCGCTGTCTCGTTGATCACACACAAGACGTATAGCTACTCACTAACAGAAGGGATGGCTGCCGACTTCACTGGCGGTATATATGCCAACCGGGCCTTAAAAAAAGACCGAAAACGGCTCAATACGGCTTTTTTTTTCCCCCACTAGCAAATAAGCGCTGGCTTGTTCATACGCCGTAAGAATGTGTTTGCGTAATATGTCGGACTCAGAAGCCAAGAGTCGGGAGTTCTGGTTCTGGTGGTATAACATATACCCCCACAACTCAGCATTGGTTCAACCACCCATCGTACATCTTATTTCGCAGTGACCAGAGTAAAAGTACGCATTAATACTCAAACATGGTTCCATATTCTAATTTGTTTCTTCCTTGCGCCTGTTATAATTGCAATAGCCTGTGCGCATACTAACAAGTATAACTGATGAAGGAAACTTTAAATCCACGTTACAAAGCTGTTTTTTTTTTTGTCCAGAGTTTAAATTTTTATGTTTACTTTTTATCTTCACTGTGTCGTGCGTTCCTTTTTGCACTTTATGTTTTATGTGACATATTTGACAGTAATGAAGGTACATTTTGTGCCTCATTGTGTCTTTTCTTATTTTTCTTCGCGTGCTAACTCCAGCAGTCAACTTGATTTTTAAAGCTTTGTATACATTTATTATCTCAACCTTTTGTCTTTACATTGCAAATATCCGCCCCTCTTCTCGGTAACCTATACCTGTACCCTGAGGGTGGCATAAATAAATAAATGAACGTTCGCTTTATACGGCAGCAGTAGACGCATTTAGTGGAAAACTAGAATTTGGAATATTTTCGTCACTCGAGTCGAAGTCATGACGTCCGTGAACGGTGGTGCGGCCTATCCTCAAAAATCCGTCCAACCAAAAAGAGTTCTCTATGCCGTCGCACTTTGTGAAACCGTTGATATCAATACCTGTGTTTCTTCTTACCGCTTTCCCACTCATATAAAGTCTGTTTTCATTGTGAAGTGGTCCCTTTTTCGCTGCAGCAAAGGTAACTGTCCATCGATATGATATGTCAGTTTCAATGTTTTCCTGGTGCATAAACCTGCACTCACAGTTGCTGGCATCCACGCTTTATATGTGTGGAATTCTGCTCCAGTGCCGCCTTTTTGCAGCAAGCTTTCCTTTCGTCTGGTGGCGAGCCGGCTTCTCTGCGCGTGAGAGGAAGAAATTTGACCCGACATTCTGGTAAGACGCTCTCTGGTCAAAGCTGCCCCAGCAGTCTTTTTTTTATCTAAACGTTGGCTAGCGGGCTAGGGCTCCCGACTGCCCCTTCAAATGGCCTCGTTTGTTTTGCGGCAATAATGCTATCAATAACAATAGCATTTAATCAGGATAGCGCGCATCGCAAAGTGAGCTCGCTGCCAGGTTGACCGTCTACGAAATGTCAGGCACTATACAGACGAATGTTATGTGCTACAGTGTCGTGACATCTAGCCAAAATACCTCTTTTTCCTTGCAGCTTCTGGCGGTAATCCTATTGGCCATAACGTTTCGAAGATGCACTTCGTGCATAGCCGGAACGAATATTTGGGGGTGCCGAAGGAGGTTCGCACACTTTGTTTTATACTCTTCACGTGTTTAGCTTTACTTATGCGCCTATGATGTTAGCATGTAGTGTTTTTAGCGCCTCCCCCTCTTACAGCGGTGCCGAGATCTCAGCGTTTCCTGTGCGTGGCCACTGACGACGCTTTCGAAGGCACCCGGAACCTTGGCAGAACTGAATGCAGGCGCTCCTCGTCACCTGACAGGTTTCTTTTTCAGCGCTCCTGATTGCGCTGATCCGTTCCGGCACTTGTCGACAGGATTGTCGCGTAGTTAACGCCCGTATCGACATCAACATGTTCCAGCGAATCACGAGTAGCGGAATTGAGGATGTCGGTGGTGTCACGCGTGTCGTAACTATATGTGTGTGCGTCTTTGAACGGGGCGCGTTGCTCTTACATGCGCCAGAGCTGTCGGTAGGACAGAGGTGAACCGACCGCGTTCAACAATACCTCCACCTCTTCCGCACACTGTTCCGTCACTGACTCGCCTCCGTAGTCGTATTCGTGTCCTTTGGGCATGACCGAAGAACCCTCGGTTTAAGAGATTCGGATCATGCGTGAGCTTACATTTTAAATTCGCCTGATAAAACAAGCTTTGCTCTGTCGAACCTTATGAAAAGCAAAGTCGAAACATATTCAGAGAAACAAACACTAACGTATCCAGAGTAACATGAAAAAAACCGCATGTATGGATAGCATCATCATCAGTATCATCATCATCCGCCAAACTATACCCGCTGCAGAGCGAAGGCCTCTCCCATTATTAACGGGTGACAATTAATCTGGCGTCCGCGACAGGACGTTTGGTGCATTCAGGCTCAGAGGACGGAGAACGAGTTGGAAGAGTTTACGAAGAGGTCGTAAACGGCGTAACAGCAGAGCGATAGCGAAAGGTACCGCGCTGAAGCGGTTGTGAGGGTCCATTGAGAGTGCTATGTGTTAGCATTAGGCAGTTCAGATTGAAAATGAATCTCAAGGAGATTATTGCGTTGGGCCTAGAGAAAGGTCTAAAAGGAGCTGAACTGCGGGAATGGGTGGACCGAAAAGAAAGAGAGGTTCGAGAAGAGGCTGAGAAAGAAAGAGAGAGGCAAAGAGAAGAACGAGAGAAAGAATGGCTCAGGAAGCAAGCAGAGGCAAAGAGACAAGAAGAAGAAAGAGAAAAAGAATGGCTCAGGAAGAGAGCCGAAAGAGAAAAAGAATGGCTGAGGAAGCAGGCAGAAAAAGAATTCTTAAAAGAGAGAGATATCCTTCTCAAAAAGCTGGCTGAAGTTCGGCGTTTGAAAGGTATTACCGAGCCTCCGGAGGTTACTTTTCCTTATATTAGAAAGTACAGTGAACCAAGCGATACATTGACAGCCACAGGTACTGTAGAAACTGGCTCCAGCAGCCAGAATGAGGTTGTGGATCAGCGTGTTCTTGCAACAGAAACGTCAGATGACCTAACTGGAGCTCAGAATTCTCAGAAAAATGATATTGTGCCCTCCGAGACGACAGGTTGCAGAGAAGCTGCAACGGCAGCTATCGAGCCAGAAGGCTCATGCATGTACTCTTCACTTCAAGAGGAAGCGCAATATTCTAGCTCCACGTCTGGTCGCATGACTGACGGAAAGGAAGAGCTGTGGAATAACAGCGATGCCGAAAGCTTAGATGGAGCTGATGCTGAGGACAGCATTCTTGCCGAAATGCAAGAACCGGTTTCCAGGAACGGTTCGACTGACGAGGAGGCTTTACTCATTGAGGAGGACGAAATATTTCCCTCCGTTGGGAATGACAGTGCAGATAAGAAACGGAAACCGCCAGAAAGAGAAAACTGCACTGCGAGAAAAGAGTTTAACAAAAATTTTAAGGAACAGGATGTAACCAAAAGTGAGGATAATGAGTCTCTAGTTGAAAATGAGTCCTGCTTTGAGAAAGTACGACTGAAGGTCGTAAAGAAAAGAAAGAAAATTAAAAGGATTAAGGGAGAACAAAGTTCTCAAAAAGACGCTCCTTACAGACAACAATGTTCTGATTATGCGGGTAAAACCGGATCAAACGTTCCTCGGCCAAATGTGCGAATAAAAGTGAAAAGGAAAAGAAACAACTTCAGACCTGCCAAGTCAGGTGAAATGGAGCCGGAAAAGTCAAGAAGAAAGAAAAGGAAGAAGTTACTGAAGGACGTGAAGCGCAAGGAGAACAGCTCAAACAGAGAAGAAACTGGGCGGCCGGCACGGAATAATATTAGGCCTGCAGGCAACATTTCTCTCCGCGAGCGTCCTGTTGGGAGCCTCAGATACAAGGGCCAAACTACTTCTGATCGGCAAACAGACAATATAAGGAAGCTCAAAGCGCGAATGAGGAAGAACAGCAGGACACGCGTCAGAAAGAAGTACCAGTGCTTCGTAAGAAAGAGAACTGGCGCGCTAGGTAGTTTGAGAGGGGCTCACCTGTTCGAAGGAAAAGCCACAAGCCGTTTTTGGAAATATAGGCGAAAGCATGCCCTGGGTTTGTGCGCTCCACATTTGAATAGCTGTGTTTCTGTGTTGTTGATTCTTATGTGTATCTGACGACAGTGTGTTGCTATGTTTGTGAATTTAATGGCATTGATGTGTAAATTTTGTAATGGGGTTATTACAGTTTGTGAAATTTTTGCAATGTGTGTGATATGGTCATTTGCCCCATATATTTGTGAGCGCATGCATGTGCGCGCGATGTTCGTGGTTGTTGTGAATATTGTGGGACAATATTCTTTAAGGGAGGGGCAGTGTCACGAAATCGGCGCCCATTTTCATCAAGCCGGTACGGCGCGAGGCCCGCACGGCGTCGCGTGGAAGGCATGGAGAGAAAAGCCCCCTTCCCCGCGCGGGAGAGCGCGTAGCTTTGTACGCGTTGCCGTCACCCTCTTTCCCATTGCCCGGGGAGGACGGTGGTTCATCGGACTGGAATCAGCCAGAAATTTCCAGCATGTTCTATGGGACCTGGCCAATGGCGACGCGCGGCTCGACAGGAGGAAGAGAGGGCGCTATAACCAGCGAAGCTAAGTGTGTGTGCGCGCTAGCTTTGACGCGTGCTAACAAACAGACGCGGCGCGCCCTATTTAAAGAGACCGCGCCGCTTGATGAGTCAGTCAGTCAGTCAGTTCGTCAGTGTAATTGTCACCCGTTAATAATTAAGGGAGTATTATTAACGATGCGCCCTTAACGGTGCGCACACTCCCAGACACCCTTAGAGTGAGTGGGGGTAGCTGTTCCGGTCGCAAAGGAGATGCCCTCGACTTGCGTGGCAAGCTCAGCCGGAATTCAACTACCTTGTAGTGACAGAAGGGGGTGGTCGTTTGGTGCCCAGCGGTCGCCGGTTCAAACCAGAGTAAGGATCGGAGTCAGAAGTAACAAACAAAACACAATTTATGCACAGCAAGAGACGATACAAAGGAATACACAAGGTCACTTGAAATAGAACAGACGAGAGGTTCACAGAATACAAACGCTAAGCATGCAACTACAGAATGAATCAATAACACAGGTATCCAATAACGTAGAGGCTTTACAACAGATGAAACACGAGAGGGTACATAAACAAACACCAAATTGTTCACCGGGCACTGTTGCAGTCCGACGCCTCAAGAGTCACGATGTGGCCGCCATACGAGACGAGCGCCGCTCCCTTGAAAGTCCGTGGGCTTGCCAGCAGCGGGTGATCCCCGGGAGTCCAGCCGAAGAACAGGCGAGCACGTCGCAAAACACTGACGAACTGACTGACTGACTGACTCATCAAGCGGCGCGGTCTCTTTAAATAGGGCGCGCCGCGTCTGTTTGTTAGCACGCGTCAAAGCTAGCGCGCACACACACTTAGCTTCGCTGGTTATAGCGCTCTCTCTTCCTCCTGTCGAGCCGCGCGTCGCCATTGGCCAGGTCCCATAGAACATGCTGGAAATTTCTGGCTGATTCCAGTCCGATGAACCACCGTCCTCCCCGGGCAATGGGAAAGAGGGTGACGGCAACGCGTACAAAGCTACGCGCTCTCCCGCGCGGGGAAGGGGGCTTTTCTCTCCATGCCTTCCACGCGACGCCGTGCGGGCCTCGCGCCGTACCGGCTTGATGAAAATGGGCGCCGATTTCGTGACACCCATATTCCTCAAATTAACACAGTCCGATTCTAACTGCATCCACTTGACACCTGCGAAATTCTTAATCTCATCCGCCCACCTAAATTTCTACCGCTCCTGCTATGATTTCCTTCCCTTAGAATCCAATTTGTTTAGCTTAAGCGATCATCGGTTGTCCTCTCTTCGCGCTACATGCCCTGCCCAGGTTCATTTCTTCATTTTAATTTCCACTAGAATGTCATTACCTCGAGTTATTTCTCTGACCCACTCTGCACGCTTCCTATCTCTTAATGTTACCCCTACCATTTTTCGTTCCAAAGCCCTCTGGGTTGTCCTCAACTTAAGTAGAACCCTCTTGGTTAGCCTCCACGTTTCAGACCCATAGGTGAGTACAGGTAAGATGCAACTGTTGTATACCTTCCTCTTGAGCGATACCGGCATAAGCTGCTTGTCATAATCTGCAAGTGCTTGCCAAATGCGCTCCATCCCAATCTTATTCTCCTCGTTATTTCCCTTTAACGGTCCGGATCCGCGGTTACTGCCTGCCCTAACTAGACATATTCGTCTACCACTTCCAGTGGTAGCTACGTTTCAGTCCCATAGGTAAGTACAGCTAAAGTGCAACTGTTGTACACTTTCCTCTTGAGCGATACCGGTAATCTGCTTGTCATAATCTG
Organism: Amblyomma maculatum; assembly: GCF_055883805.1. NCBI lineage: Eukaryota > Metazoa > Arthropoda > Arachnida > Ixodida > Ixodidae > Amblyomma > Amblyomma maculatum. Next base: position 29,980,150 of record NC_139348.1, read on the forward strand.
CAAGTGCTTGCCAAATGCGCTCCATCCCAATCTTATTATTCTTGTTATTTCCTTTTCATGGTCCAGATCTGCGGTTACTACCTGTCCTAAGTAGCCATATTCGCCTACTACTTCCAGTACTTCGCTACCTAATGTAAACTGCTGTTCCTTAGTCTTCTGCATATTGATTTTCAAGCCTACCTTTCTACTTTTCCTGTCTAGGTCATCAATCATTATTTGCAGTTCATCCCCCGAGTTGCTTGGCAAGGCAATGTCATCAGCAAATCGCAGATTACTGAGGTATTCTCCATCTACCCTTATCCCTAACTGCTCGTATTTTAAGTATCTGAATACCTCCTCTAAACGAGCTGTGAATAGTGCTTGGGAAATCGTGCCTCCTTGCCTAACATCTTTCTTTATGGGAATTTTGTTATTTTATGCAACAGTATGGTTGCTGTGCAGCCACTATAGATATATTCCAGTACTTTCACACATGGCTCGTCTTATACACCCTGATTTCGCAATACTTGCATGACTGCCGAGGTTTCTACTGAGTCAAAAGTTTTTTCGTAATCAATGAATGTTATATATTGGCTGGTTACATTCCGTTAATGTTTTCATCACCTGGACGATGGCATGGATATGATCGATAGTAGAATATCCTTTTTGAAAACCAGCTTGACCTTTTTCTTGACTGAAGTGTAAGGTTGTCCTAATTGTGTTAGTGATTTGCTTAGCAAATACCTTGTATATAACAGATAGTAAGCTGAGTGGTCTGTAAATTTGCAAGTCCTTAGCATCCCCTTTGTTATGAATTAAGATAATATTAGCGTTCTTTCATGATTCCGTTACCATAGACGACACCAGGCATTGTATATACAGGGTGGCCAGTTTTTCTAGCACGATATTCCACTCGTCATTCAACAAATCTGCAGTTACCTGATCCTGCCCAGGTGTTTTGCCCTCTTCGTAGTTTGTAAATCTTTCTTAACCTCGTCCTTCATCACTGGCGGAACGTCAGACTGCTCTTTACTACTGCGAATCGTATTATTGTCCTGACTACTGCGGCTACTGCATAGATCAGTATAGAACTCCTCGGCTACTTCGACTATCTTCTGCTATCTTCGACTATCTAGTGATAGTAAGCTAATTTTTTAGGTAAGGAAATGCGCACTGTACTTTTCACACCTTTCCGCAGACTCCCGAACCGCGCCGTAAGGCAAGGAAGGAAGATGGCAGTGAAAGCATACATGTAATAGTGTCCGTTAAACGCTATAGTGCACACAGCTCCTTGCGTCGAAAACTCGCCGCCGTTGCCGTGACCTGCAATTGTTCCGAACATTTCGGAATACTATTCACGTGATTCGCATCAAAATCGTGACATAGATTTCGCGAAGAATTCAAGGTGACGTCACACCATTTCGATTCCTATTTAACGTCCATATGCTAGTGACGTTGGAGGCTAGTTTGCTACAGAGATTCGAACCAATTACATATGCACATCCATTTAAATGCCGCTCAATAAAGGTTAGATGTCCATCGAGAAATGAGACAGATACAATGCCTTGCTTTCTCTAAAAAAATTAGAGGGTCTCTTAGATGTCTTTTGAGAGGAGAATGGCGAAAGCCTACTCTTCCTATCCTATAATTTGCCTCTTATCGGCGTTCGTTGCAGTGCTACATATAATTATAATTGGTTTACAGGAAAGGAAAGGCGCCGTATCTGTCACACTTTTCCGGCAAGTGTGAGTTTGAACGGTGCGCCATTGCTCCTTTCGAGTGGCGTTCCTTGGCGCACATTCATCTGTGGGGTTGCAGATGACAGGAACGTAAGGGGAACACATCTCGCGGAATCTCAGAGATCCAACGCCTTCTAATAGGAGGCGTTCACAGATCTCGCGCACAACTTTCGCGCACGGGATTTCCATGAGCCTGCCTAGAAAGGCTTTCGCCTTAAAATCAAACCAAATAAAGACGATGAGCACTTCATCAAGGACAGTGTCAGTCTTTCAAAACTACAAGCGAAAATGCAAAACGCTAAATAATGCTTTCACATGTGTGCTGGTCAGTCCAAGCAAATTCTAGCATGGCTGATTTTAGGCGTCCCGCCGCGGTGTACCGGAGTACCTAGGTTCGATCCCGAGCGCCGGCAGCTGCATTTCAATGGAGGCGAAACGAAGAGGCGTCGGTGTGCTGCGCTATGTCAGTTGTTGTTGTTGTTGCTGTAGGAAGAAAGAAACGAAAATGCACGGGCCTGCTACTGGCTCTGTAGCTGAGCCACCTCCGCTGCCTCGTGCAGATAGAAGAGAATATAGAAGAAAGAAAAGAAAGAGGGAAAGAAAGACGCGCGACGCAACAACAGCCGTCATCCGCCACCACCGAAGCGGTGGCAGGTGCAATGACGGCCTACAACAGAGAAAAATCAGTGGCTGGCTAGCCCCCACCGCAAGTGGCGTTGACCTACCGTCCCAACCCCGTAGGGCCAGGAACTGCCGCCCTTCACCACCTCCACGTTAAATGTCCCCAGGTGGTTGAAATTACTCTGTAGCCCTCCACTACGGCTCCTCTTTCTCTCTTTCCACTTTCACCCGAACCTTCCTTCTTACTCTTACGGCGTAGTCAGGTGTCCGCAGAAACAAGTGAGACAGATACTGCGACTTCCCTGCAAACCAATTAAATAAATTTAGGTCATAAATTATACAGCATGTTGTGCTGAAAGGGTGACGTTGCCATGACCTGGAGTCACAGCAACAGTCGCCAAAGGTGTCGGAAGAACACGCACGGTATTACGTCAACTGCGGTGTCTAAGCGTCTACCAAGGTTTTACGCGAAGCGCATACAGCTGGTTCGGTCGAAAAAGCCGTCTGCGCAACTTAAATGGAGAAGTGGGGTGTCGGAGGAAATACGCGCGTGATTTCGTATCAAAACTGTGACGCAATCGTCTTGCCATTTTGTATTCCACTTAGCCTCCCTCTTCCAGTCAAGTTGGATACCAATTTAGAATAGAGATTCGAGCCGGCGACATATATATCTATTTTACCCTCAGGGTACAGAGTACATTACACAAAGGAAGGACAATTCACGGCAATAAAAAGAATACGAAGCATAATTTATAAAATAATACGAAACAATAGAAGCCAATTTTAGTGCAGCCCTAGAGGAGCATTTTGTGTGTGTGTGTGCAAATCAGTGCTGTATTGTTTTCGTTTACTGACTGCAACTGCATGATGCCTGTTTATTGTATTTTTATCTGTGAATCCTTGAATGTCTTATATTGCCCCTCCTGTATGGGCAAAAATATTGGCTTGCAGCCTTTGGAAATAAATAAATTATTTTTATCAATTTTCTTAGAACCTAAAATATTGGATGAATAATACTGTTGCGAAAAAGATCGGCAGTGGCGCGAGAGGAGCCCTCGCACTGGGCCAGTCATTAAATCATCCTTCACCATGTTGTGCCGTTCTCTTGCTTGTCGCCACGTAACATTTTGGTTGGAAGTGCGGCGTACGTCATCCCAATTCTCGCCTTGGAGCGTAGACGCCATCCTTACGCCGCGGCCAGTCATGGGCAGTATCGAAGATACATCTTCGATACTATATTTAGATATATTTTGTGTATTGGTATTAGGCATTGTGTGCTGAAAATGAAAGTATCGAAGTACCGGTATCGGTAATATATTTTTAAAGCGTCATGTATTTTAAAATACTCGATACTGAAAAAAACTTCAAATATTGAAACCGCTGTGAGACTGGGTTGACGGCACTCGCTCAGACGGTAGTACAGGCCCTGAAACAGCTCGGCTTGTAGTACCGCCTGAGTTCCCTACAAATGCCCCGGCCTCTCAGCGTCAGCCACATTTCGAGGTTTCCTTTCTTTAAAACTGAAGGAGGCAATGGTAAGGTGCTCACAACGTGCTTTACTTTTGAGCACAGAGTGCGTAGTACAAAACTGCTAAGCCTTTAACAGACACACACAGAGATAAGAACAAGGCGGAAACGCAAGACAAACACGCAGTCGGGATCACGCACACTGCTGTACCCGCTCTTTCCACCGTTTGCCATTCGAACCCCGACTCTGCGGCGTTTGATTCTCGTCAAGAAGTTCCCTCAGTGCGCTGTCGGACGGAGTATCTTATGCACAACCCAAAACCCCTGGGCTACGCGTGCCGGCTCTGCTTTTTTACGTACTACCCTCATTTGTCCAATACTTCCTGAAATACACCAGATATGTTCATATAGAACCAGATGCAACGCACCTTCCTTCTCTAATAACAGAGCTCGTTGTCATTCGCGATGGTTTGTCTACATTAGCAGACAGCCTATATGCTGCACCGCCGACCATTTTGATCTAACATACAGGATCCACCTAAGCAGTCCGAGCCTTACAGAGTATAGCTAATATCTTTGACATCATCAACGATATCTGCAATACTGTGCGAACATTTCCTTGCCCTGTGCGTGCGGTGTGGGCTCCCCATTGTTACGACCAAGCATCCGCATTTGCGCGCTCTATTGTTCGCCTGTGGGCATATGGATAAGTGCTGTGAATATGTGGTGATGGTCCAGTGGCTCTAAGTGAGCCTGTTTCCAGGAATCCTGTTTTGTAAGCCTGTTTTGCTTTGTGGACACTCTGCAAATGCCAAATTGACCCTGCCAAGAGAACGTCTGGAAAAACACAAAGAAACGTCCCCCTGCGGGAAATGCAGGAAGTGCTTTCTTTCTTTTATTCACCCTTCCAGTCGATAAGCCCTATCGTCCAGTGAGGAATGCCTACTTTCCAAAGGAGACGACAGAGTGACATGTCCGCTGACGTGCAGGACAAGAAAGGAGCATGACGCATACAGCCATTAAGTGATTTCCCAGGAATGCAGGAAAGATTTGCAATTGTCGAAAACGGACAATGCTGAGAGCGGATGCGGCGCCACGTGCACTCGGGTTTCTGAGAAGTAAAACCACTTGTCAGAACCAGCCTGTGGTTTCTTTGCTGAAGAATAGAAATGTACCTCCTCTCCTCGCCGTTCCCAAGCTTTTCCCGCCAACAAGTGATCACGCCCAACGAATGAATGCCGGACCAGTCAGTGCTTCAGACCATCAGTGCAGTGATGTGTTCGATTGGATGCCGATACCTGAGGGGCGTGCCCTGGATTTGGTTGGTCAGCATCTTCAGAGAGGGGCTGGACATAGGGGGTTTTAAGGACGCTGCAGAACACGAAATGTCGCTCTGAGCCCTGGGTAAACGGCTCATCCAGACGCTTCTCGCTATGAACTCTTTACGCTTGCCATTTTGTTAAATATACCCTTCTTTTTCATGTAAATAATCCTGTAAATAAGTTTTCCCAAAGTGCCATTAAACCTGCTTGTACATATTTCACCAACTTCGAAGATTCAATCCTACTTCAACCCCGAGTCTCTGCACGCTACCAAGTGAAGGCCGGGTCGACGTAGCCCCAGCGTCACGACAACTGGTGACCAGCGTTGGGATCTGAATCTACAAGCCACAACATCTGATGACTGGAGGTGGGATCTGGATCTACAAGCTACAACATCTGGTGATTCGAGGTGGATCAGAATCTACAAGCCACATCTTGTGATCGGAGGTGGCATCTCAAGCAACAAGCAGGCGCAACAATCGGCCAACAAGAGAGCAGCTCGGAACATCGATCGCATGTGTGGGTGAGTGCTTGGCTTTTCTTCTGATGTGGACCAGGTTCTAGAACAGGGTTAGATTTTAGAACTGGTAAAAAGTGTTGAAACGCCTTTAGGTTTGGTAGTTTGCACTGTTGTTTTGGAAGTAGCCGACACTCGGAGCGATCATGGACCTACAAAAGCTGCAGAAACCGGAACTGTTGCAATTGTGTGAGGAATTGGGAATTGATACAAGAGGTTTGGCACGAAAACCTTTGATTATAAAGGCAATCACAGATTTGGGAGCCGATGATGAGGAGCTCAGTGAAGCATGGAACCTCATCGCCCAAAAAAAGGAGGAGCAGCTCAGACAGCAGAAAGAGCGGGAAAAAGAGGAAAAGAGGCGTGAGCGTGAACTTGAGAGGGAAAAAGAGGAAAGGGAGCGCGAACGTCAGAGGGAAAAAGAGGAAAGGGAGCGTGAACTTGAGAGGGAAAAAGAGGAAAGGGAGCACGAACGTGAGAAGCTTGAAAGAGAAGCAAAAAAGCTGGACCAAGAAATTGAGCTCCGGAAATTAGAACTAGAGTTGAGCAAGAGGTCGGGCGATTGTCCCCAGCTAGCGGTACCTCATCTCAACAAGGAGGCAGATTTCAAGATGTCAAAGTACATGCAGCCATATGTGATCACAGGGGATATCGGTCTGTATCTGGCTAACTTTGAGCGAACCTGCGAAAAACTGTCCTTCCAGCGAGACGCTTGGTCTCAGAGATTATTGACGGTTCTGCCCTGCGAGGCAGCGGAGGTTGTCGCGCGGCTAAGCAAGGAGGACGCGGACAACTACGAGAAGGTCAAAGCTTGCCTTCTGAGAAAGTATAGGCTTAGCGCCGAGGCGTTCAGACAACGTTTTCGGAACGCTACTAAGTCCAGGGACGAGAGTTACCCTGAATTCCTGTACAATTTAAGAGTTAATTTGGGCGAGTGGCTAAAGAGCACTGATTCCTACAGTGATAGGGACGCTGTAGTCGAGCGAATTCTTTTGGAGCAGTTTTATAACTGCCTCCCAGAAAAAGAAAGAAATTGGTTACAGGACCGAGGCGAAATTAAGTCGGCAACTGAAGCTGCCGAACTCATTGAGGAGTATGCTTCGCGCCGACAATTCAGCAACCCAGCAGTGGATAGGCCCCGCAATCCCAAGTTGAGAGTGAATAACCGTCAGGAAAGGCACTTTGCTAGAGTTGGAAACGAAGAAATGAAGGTTTCTTCAGGCAAATTCCCTAGAAAGGACGGCAGTGAGAAAAGTGGGGAAGTGACCAACGCGCAGAACACAAAGAATAAGCTTGAGGCTAGGAAGCCGCTCACATGCTTTAGGTGTAATGAGCAGGGTCACATTGCCGTCAACTGCCGGAAAGAAAAGATTGCTTTCTCGTACGTCAGTGACTGCGATGAAAATATGCACCTTTTGGAACCTTACATGCATGACCTAGTAGTCAACGGGAAGCCTTGCAAGGTACTGCGCGATTCGGCCGCAACGATGGATGTTGTCCATCCGGCGTATGTGTCGCCTTCCGACTATACAGGACAGTGTGCATGGATCCGCCAGGTAGTGGAGGAACAGAATGTGTGCTTGCCAATCGCGAACGTGGTCATCGAGGGCCCTTTCGGCAAGTTAACAACCGAGGCTGCCGTTTCAGGAAAGCTTCCTAAGTGCTATCCGTATTTGTTCTCCAACAAATCGGACATGCTACTGCGAAAGAGGGGCATCCTTTTCGGAGACAGAGTTGTGCAAGCCTTAACACGTTCAAAGGCGCGAGAACTAGCTACACTGCTCATTCCAGAAGAATCCACAGCGGAGGAAATGGCAGTTAAAACAGTGGTAGATGCGGAAGATAGCAGGTCAGAAAACTTTGAGAGCGAGGCATCTCAGATAAGTCAACTTGAAAGTGAGCTTGATGAGACGCGGAATGAGGACGTTCTTGAGAGTAACCTCTTGCCGCCAGTGTCTAGTAATCTCACGAGACTTTTAAGTGGAACTCGAGAGGACTTAGCTATGGAGCAAGCCAATGATCCCAAGATACAGGAGATAAGGGAGCGCCACCGCGCCACTAAGACAGCAAAGAATATTTCTTTTGAGATGAGAAAGGGAGTGCTGTATCGCTTATTCAAGGATAAGCGCGGAGTAGAGCGGGACCAATTAGTCGTTCCCCAAAAGTACCGCGGAGACTTACTGCGACTTTCCCATGGCAGCTCGTGGTCATGTCACCTTGGAATAAAGAAAACAAAGCAGAGGCTGTTGCAAGAATACTATTGGCCTGGATGTTTTAAGGACACGGAAAATTTTGTACGGTCATGCGACACGTGCCAGCGGGTTGGAAAGGCGCAAGATAAGCGGAAAGCTCCGATGGTGTTAGTACCAATCATTACCGAGCCGTTTCACCGGTTAGTAATAGATGTAGTTGGGCCACTTCCTGTGACAGAGTCAGGGTACCGTTATATCCTCACTATGTTATGCCCAGCCACAAAGTTTCCAGAGGCTGTTCCGCTGCGCGAGGTGACGTCCGAGAGTGTAGTGGATTCGCTGCTGTCAGTGTTTGCACGAGTTGGATTCCCTTCCGAGGTCCAAAGTGATCAGGGTAGCGTTTTCACGAGTGTCCTCACCACCTCATTTCTCGAGCGATGCGGCATTAAGGTAGTGTATAGCTCGATCCATCATCCGCAGAGCAACAGCGTAGAAAGATGGCACTCTGTTCTCAAACGAGTCCTGAGGGGAGTGTGCTATGAAAACAAGCGCGAATGGGATACCTGCCTGCCTGCAGCGCTTTTCGCTTTGCGGTCAGTGCCGCACGAATCCACTGGATTTAGCCCAGCCGAGTTGGTGTACGGAAGGTCACTGCGCTCACCTTTGCGAATGGTGCGCGAAGCCTGGGAGGGGCGCGGAGAAGACCCAACAGTAGTAGAATTCATTCTGAACCTCTTGAATCGCTTACATAACACTAAGGAACTCGTTGAGGCCAGCATGAAGTCAGCCCAGGCTCGTTCCAAGGTGTACTATGATAAGACAGCCCGTCAAAGGACGTTTTGTATCGGGGACCAGGTGATGTTGCTGAGAAGTTCAAGGCAGAATAAGCTCGAAGTACAGTGGGAAGGACCGGCTGAAGTCGTTGCAAAGCTTTCTAACACTAACTACGCAGTGAAAATTCCCGGTAGGCGTAAAGAAGTGCGCATTTATCATTGCAATCTTATGAAGCCTTATGTGCAGAGGGAAGCCGTGGTAAATCTAACGTTAAACCTTCCCGAGGAGATGGGGGACAACTTGATTTGCCTCAGCGGAAAAGGAAGCAACGCTCAGGAGTTTCTCAAAAAGACGGAGCAGAGAGGAGAACTAAAGAAATCCCAGCTGTCCGATCTGGGCGAGATAATAACAGAGTTTGAGGCCTGCTTCGTGGACAGGCCAGGCAGAACTGATTTGACTGAGCACGATATTGAGCTGACTTCAGACGTGCCAGTGCGATCAAGGTGCTACCGATTTTCTCCAAGGCAAAGAGAAATTCTGGATAGGGAAGTAACTCGCATGCTGGAATTGGGAGTAATAAAACCCTCGGAAAGCGATTATGCTTCGCCTATGATCTTAGTAGAAGCTCCAGGTAAAGACCCTAGGCCTGTGGTAGACTACCGAAAGCTAAATTCTCTCACCAGGGATCAAGTGTATCCTATTCCGAATATTGAGGAGAGAGTAGAACAGGTCAGTAGAGCGGCATATGTGACTACGCTGGACCTTACTCGAGGATACTGGCAAGTACCGCTCACTGAACGCGCCAGCAGATACGCGGCTTTCGTCACTCCGACGGGCAGCTACCAGCCAACAATGATGAGTTTCGGGCTCAAAAATGCTCCATTTTGTTTTTCCCGACTCATGGATAGGGTTTTAAAGGGGTGTGAAACATTCGCAGTGCCTTACTTAGATGACATTGCGGTTTTTTCCGACTCATGGGCGGACCATATGGTACATCTAAGAGCTGTACTGAGCCTTTTGCGTCAAGCTGGACTAACCGTAAAGGCCGAGAAATGTTGCCTGGCAAGGGCGACCGTGGACTACTTGGGTCACAATGTAGGTCAAGGTTTCAGGAAACCCAGCGAGATTAAGATTTCTGCGGTAGCAGACTACCCGCGGCCGAGCACGAAGACGGAAATTCGAGCATTCCTGGGTCTGACTGGGTACTACAATCACTACATCCCTAACTATTCAGCTTTGGCTAGCCCTCTGACCGACGCTCTCCGCAAGACAGAACCGACAAATGTAGTCTGGGACGAACAAAAGGAAGCCTCCTTCGTAAACCTGAAGGCTGTGCTGATTAGCCGTCCGGTATTGCGAGCTCCAGACTATGGCCGAGAATTCACGGTCCAGTGTGATGCCAGTGATCGAGGGTTAGGTGCTGTTCTCTGCCAGAGAGATGACGACGGTAATGAGCACCCCGTGCTCTACTTGAGCAGAAAACTGAATTCTAGAGAGAGGGCTTATTGCGCGTCAGAGAAACAGTGCGCTTGCATTGTATGGGCCATTCAAAAATTGCAGTGCTATCTTGGAGGGGCCAAATTCACCGTAGAGACGGACCATTGTCCCCTGGCTTGGCTGCAAACTGCGACATCGAAGAACAGTCGCCTTCTTAGGTGGAGCTTGATTTTACAGCAGTACAATTTTGAAATAAGATACAAAAGGGGAAGTTAAATGGGTAGCGGACGCGCTTAGCCGCTCTTTCTAAGCGGTCCGAGATGTTCCTCACCATGTATCCAAATTGATAATCAGGTTTTTTTTTTTTTTTTCGTGCGCTTGTATATGTGTGGCTATGTAAAGCAGCACGTTTGGTTTTCTAGGAATACGTGGGTCCTGAACGTCTTGAGAGTGGGCTTTTCTCGAACAACAATGGCAGTTTTCCTTTTAACCTGGTCTCTTCAGACGGGAGCCGAGTGCTTGCTTCGACATGTGGTTGAGTTTCAGACAGCTCGAGCAATTTAGCCTACAACAATCAAGACAACGCGACAAGCAACAGCGAGCTTCAAGCGTTCACGTGCAGGCCATTAAGTCGTCTCTTCATGCAGCAGCTGGGACTGCTGCCCTCCGAGACTCTTCTGGCGGGGGAGGAGGCTGTTACGACCAAGCATCCGCATTTGCGCGCTCTATTGTTCGCCTGTGGGCATGGATAAGTGCTGTGAATATGTGGTGATGGTCCAGTGGCTCTAAGTGAGCCTGTTTCCAGGAATCCTGTTTTGTAAGCCTGTTTTGCTTTGTGGACACTCTGCAAATGCCAAATTGACCCTGCCAAGAGAACGTCTGGAAAAACACAAAGAAACGTCCCCCTGCGGGAAATGCAGGAAGTGCTTTCTTTCTTTTGTTCACCCTTCCAGTCGATAAGCCCTATCGTCCAGTGAGGAATGCCTACTTTCCAAAGGAGACGACAGAGTGACATGTCCGCTGACGTGCAGGACAAGAAAGGAGCATGACGCATACAGCCATTAAGTGATTTCCCAGGAATGCAGGAAAGATTTGCAATTGTCGAAAACGGACAATGCTGAGAGCGGATGCGGCGCCACGTACACTCGGGTTTCTGAGAAGTAAAACCACTTGTCAGAACCAGCCTGTGGTTTCTTTGCTGAAGAATAGAAATGTACCTCCTCTCCTCGCCGTTCCCAAGCTTTTCCCGCCAACAAGTGATCACGCCCAACGAATGAATGCCGGACCAGTCAGTGCTTCAGACCATCAGTGCAGTGATGTGTTCGATTGGATGCCGATACCTGAGGGGCGTGCCCTGGATTTGGTTGGTCAGCATCTTCAGAGAGGGGCTGGACATAGGGGGTTTTAAGGACGCTGCAGAACACGAAATGTCGCTCTGAGCCCTGGGTAAACGGCTCATCCAGACGCTTCTCGCTATGAACTCTTTACGCTTGCCATTTTGTTAAATATACCCTTCTTTTTCATGTAAATAATCCTGTAAATAAGTTTTCCCAAAGTGCCATTAAACCTGCTTGTACATATTTCACCAACTTCGAAGATTCAATCCTACTTCAACCCCGAGTCTCTGCACGCTACCAAGTGAAGGCCGGGTCGACGTAGCCCCAGCGTCACGACACCATGCACACTACGAGCAGTCTCACAGAAACTAATGATTCGTCCTGTTCCCAGAGGGTGACATATTCTCTGCCGATGTTAAAGTTGTCCGCAGGAGACGCCGTAATGCCTGCGAAAGAATTTCTTCACCGCTCTACGCGTGCTTTAATTCCACCGTGTGGATCAAACCTTACGGCGGTTTAACTCGCCGTGAGTAGGTGGCGTTGCGTTAACGCCTGCTGTCAAATCTTCCTGTACCACCCAGACTGCCCCCCCGAACTGCCCTTTCTGCCCAGCTCCCGCTACAGAGGCCTCAAAAGAACACTTCCTTACAACTGGTCCTGGTCTTCGCGTGGCAAGCAAGGCACACCTTAGAAGCCACGCTTACAACCCTGCCAGACCACCTGACACAAGAGTACGGACACATATGGGCCACACCACCAAGAGCTGTTCGCATTCATTGGGGCTACAGGCCTGCATCAATATATTTAGACCTTTATGCCGAAGGGCATACTTGCACAATAAAAAGAATTAAGGTGAGGATCGAGTTCGGGACCCTTGCATCCCGAAACCCCTTGGGCACGTTCGAACGGATTGGTTAAAGCGAAGCTTTATATCTGTGTCGGGTGGTATTTCAAGGAACGGTATATCTTACACCTGAGCGTGCGTTTCATATCATCATCATCATCATCATCATCATCATCATCATCAGCCTGACTATACACACTGCAGGGCGAAGCCCTCTCCCATATTTCTCCACTTAACCCAGTTCTGTGCTAGCTGCATCCACTTGACCCCTGCGAACTTCTTAATCTCATCCGCCCACCTAACTTTCTGCCTCCCCCTGCTACGCTTTCCTTCCCTTGGAATCCAGTTTGTTACCCTCAGCGACCATCGGTTATCCTCTCTTCGCACTACATGTCCTGCCCATGTCCATTTCTTCTTCTTAATTTCCACTAGAATGTCGGTAACTTGAGTTCTCTGACCCACTGTGCACGCTTCCTATCTCTTAATGTTACCCCTACCATTTTTCGTTCCATAGCCCTCTGGGTTGTCCTCAACTTAAGTAGAACTCTCTTGGTTAGCCTCCACGTTTCAGCCCCATAGGTTAGTACAAGCAAGATGTAACTGTTGTATACTTTCCTCTTGAGCGATACCGGTAAGCTGCTAGTCATAATCTGCGAGTGCTTGCCAAATGCGCTCCATCCCAGTCTTATTCTTCTTATTTCTTTTTCATGGTCCGGATCTGCGGTTATTACCTGTCCTAAGTAGACATATTCGCCTAATACTTCAGTCTTCGCTACCTAATGTAAACTGCTGTTCCTTCCCGAGGCTGTTGAACATTAACTTAGTCTTCTGCATATTGATTTTCAAGCCTACCTTTCTACTTTTCCTGTCTAGGTCGTCAATCATTATTTGCAGTTCATCCCCCGAGTTGCTTAGCAAGGCAATGTCATCAGCAAATCGCAGATTACTGAGGTATTCTCCATCTACCCTTATCCCTAACTGCTCCCATTTCAAGTCTCTGAATACTTCCTCTAAGCAAGCTGTGAATAGTACTGGGGAGATTGTGTCTCCTTGCCTAACACCTTTCTTTATCAGAATTTTGTTACTTTCTTTATGCAGAACTACGGTGTCTGTGCAGGAACTATGTATATATATATATATATATATATATATATATATATATATATATATATATATATATATATATATATATATATATATATATATATATATATATATATATATATATATATATATATATATATATATATATATATGTGTGTACATATATATTGTACTGTGATAGTCAGCACTTCAGCCATCGACATGCACCAGTGCGTTGTGCGACGAATGCAAAGAGGAAGTGCGCTGGGCTCGCCGTTGCAAGGCCCTCTCCTCACAGCTCTCCATCTGAGCGTCAATAAATGCCCTATTACAATTGGCGGAGGTGCCGGGCACGATCCCATCCAAACTGGAACTGCGAAGCCGTACACTGCCCTCTACGACCGCCATGCAAGACGAGTCCACTTCGAAGCTGCCCGCCGTTCCACCCACGATTATGTGTTCTGGCGTCGTGCGCCAGAGTGACCCTTGCCTCTTCAGTGGCACGGCCGATCAAGATGTCGACGACTGGCTGTCATCGTATGAAAGAGTAAGCAGCTACAACAAGTGGGATGACTCATACAAACTCAGTAACGTCATATTCTATCTGACGGACGTGGCGAACCTCTGGTTTCGCAACCATGAAGCTGACCTGTCATCTTGGTCGGAATTTAAAAAGAATTTCGCGGAAGTGTTCGGCCGCCCGGCAGTGCGTAAGCTTCGTGCCGAACAACGTTTACACGATCGCGTTCAGCGCGCTGATGAGACCTTTACCAGCTACATAGAAGACATCGCTGATCTCTGCAAACGAGTCGACCCGGCCATACCGGAAGTGAACAAAATTCGCTACATCCTCGAGGGCATTACTGAGGACGCCTTCCAGATGCTGGTAGCGAAAGATCCCACCAGCGTTAGTGAAATCGTGAAGCTTTGCCAGAGCTACGACGAGCTCCGCTAGCGGCGCGCTTCTAGGCGCCGCTCCAGTGTGTGCGACGAAGGCGTATCCGCATTAGCCCTGGATGGTTCGCCAACTTCTGAAGGGAGCCCGCTGAATCAACAGATCAAACATTTTATTCGTGAAGAGGTCGCACGTCAACTCTCACTCCTTCCCCATTTTCAAGACTCGGGCCGCCTCGTTCCTGAACTGGCTCCATCTTTGGCCCCTACTATACGCCGTGTCGTGCAAGAACACGTCGCTGATGTCTTGCCGCGTCCAACCCCGTGCTGCCGCCTGTGACGGCACCTCTCACGTATGCCCAAGTAACGGCTAGGCCACCACCTTCGCCCACGTCTGGCTCCTATGTGCAGGCCCCTGCCTACCGTTCACCGCCGCATGCTGAGCCTTCGTTCCAAGCCCCACCCTCAAGGTTCCGCCCACATCCTATGAAACCTTGGCGTACTACGGACAACCTTTCGATTTGCTATGCCTGCGGTCGGCCGGGCCATGTTGCACGCCTTTGTCGCCAGCGCCTCCAACCTTCACACCCTGACATTCGATTTTACCAGTACGATACCGACTCACGCTCGCAAATGATTCCGCCCGGTTCTCAATTTGTCTCACAAGATCGCCAAACCTATGCCACTCTACGATCACATTCTCCTCGACGCCGATCGCTTTCTCCAATGCTGCGACGTCCTACCAGCACCGTTGAGGGAAACTAACAGTCGCAGTTCCGGGGGCAAGAACTGCGCTTGTTTTGAATTCCTCAAGTCCTCCGTGTCGTCCCGCTAATGTTATCAAAGTTTCTGTAGAAGGCGCCACAGTTCTCGCTCTCGTCGATACCGGTGCAGCCGTCTCCGTCATCAGTGAAGCGCTCTGCCGTCGAATTCGCAAAGTGACCACTCCGATTTCCGACTTTTCGCTCCGCACCGCCTCATCACAGCACATTCACCTCTCCGCATCTTGCACAGCCCGTGTGCTCATTCAAGACGTCTTGTACCCCATCGAGTTTATTGTTCTGCTGAACTGCTCGCATGATATCATCCTCGGATACGATTTTCTATCGACTCATCAGGCCGTTATTGACTGTGCTCGTGCGCAAATTGCCTTCGCCCCCCTCTGTGATGCCCCCTTCTGTGATACCCTCCCCGCACTGCAAAACTTCTCGTCGCCCATGACACCGACATTCCTCCGCTTTCTGCTGCCCTCGTACCACTGTCTTGTGAGTGTGTAACTCATTTGACTGTGATTTTTACACCTTCCGAAGCCGCCTCCCGTCATCCCTGCCTCCTTTTTCCGTTCGCAGTTCTCGAAATTCAAGACGGCAAGAGTGCACTTTACGCCTCGAACCCATTTTCTTGCCCAGCAGTCCTGCTCCGTGGCGAATGCATTGGACGTCTCGAAGAGTTTGATCCCGGTTATATCACCACTCTTGCTGACTCAACCCCCTGCTTCGACGTTAGTGTGTGCTCTTGCGATGTTGCGACCGCTTCGACGCCCTCCGACGTTTTCCAACATGCTATTGATGCTGATCTTCCACTTGCGCAACGTGATCAACTTGTCGCCCTCTTGCAGAACTTCGCTTCTTCATTCGACCTTCCTCAAACTGACTTGGGCCGCACGTCTGTCGTAGAGCACACCATCGACACCGGTAAAACCACACCTTTGCGCCAGCGCCCCTATCGCGTGTCGGCTTCGGAGCGCCAAGTAATTGCTGATCATGTGGACGACATGCTCCGTCGTGGTGTCATTTGGCCATCCCGCAGTCCCTGGGCGTCTCCAGTTGTGTTGGTACCTAAGAAAGATGGCTCCTTCCGGTTTTGTGCCGACTACCGCCGGCTCAACAGGATCACACGCAAGCACGTCTATCCTCTGCCACGCATCGATGACGCACTGGACTGCTTGCAGGGTGCCGAGTTTTTCTCCTCGTTGGATTTACGATCTGGCTACTGGCAGGTGCCAATGGATGACGCTAACCGCTCTAAAACTGCCTTCATCACACCAGATGGATTATATGAATTCAACGTCATGCCCTTCGGGCTTTGCAACGCCCCGGCCACATTTGAACGCTTCATGGACACTGTGCTTCGTGGATTCAAGTGGCGAACCTGTCTTTGCTATTTCGATGATATCGTAGTCTTTTCTACCGATTTTCAATCCCACCTGCTCCGACTGAAGGACGTTCTCACTTGTCTCGCTACCGCCGGCCTCCAACTGAATCTGAAGAAGTGCCGCTTTGCTGCTCGCCGACTAACTATTCTAGGTTATGTCGTTTCTAAGGATGGCATTCTTCCCGATCCCACCAAACTTCGTGCAGTTGCCGAATTCCCACGCCCAAAATCACTGAAGCAGCTACGAAGTTTCACCGGCCTGTGCTCCTACTTTCGCCGCTTCATCTTAAATTTCGCCTCTATTATTGCTCCTCTCATCCAGCTCCTCTCCGGCAGCTCCGACCTCTCCGCATGGACACCTGCTTGTGATGACGCCTTCAAAACTTTACGCCGTCTTTTGGTTTCGCCTCCCATCCTCCGCCACTTCGACCCGAATGCCCCAACTGAGATTCACACTGACGTTAGCGGTATTGGGATCGGCGCCGTTCTCACCCAACGCAAACCTGGTATCCGAGACTATGTGGTGGCGTACGCAAGCCACACCTTGACCAAGGCAGAGTCTAATTATTCTGTTACGGAAAGAGAATGCTTGGCCATTATTTGGGCCATCGGCAAATTCCGTCCGTATGTCTATGGCCGACCATTTTATGTGGTCACTGATCATCACGCTCTGTGCTGGCTGGCGTCCCTCAAGGACCCGTCCGGCCGCCTTACTCGCTGGGCTCTTCGCCTCCAAGAGTACGGCATTCGTGTCATATATCGCTCAGGCCTGAAGCATACTGACGCGGACGCTCTTTCGCGCTCACCGCTGCCTCCTTCTTCGTTGTCTGATGAGATCTGCGCCTACGATTTGTCTTCGCTTGCCACTATCGACATGGCCACGGAACAGCGGCGCGGCCCGTGGATATCTACACTTCTGGACTTTCAAGTCACTCTCCAGGTCGTTTGTCTAGGGCGCTTGCCCGCCAAGCTCACCATTTTTCAATTCGTGACGGGCTGCTCTATCGCCGCAATTATCTTCACGACGGAAGGAAGTGGCTTTTAGTCATCCCCCGTCATCTCCGCGCCGAAATGTGTGCTGCTTTCCATACTGATCCCCAGTGCGCCCACGGCGGAGTGTTGAAAACCTACACGCGCTTGCGTCTACGCTTCTTCTGGCGTGGAATATACCGCTTTGTCCGCCATTTTGTCCGACAAAATGCCAGTCTTGCCAGTCTTGCCAACGCCGAAAAACTCCTCTCAAGTCTCCTTCTTCGTTGCAGCCGTAGCCCTGTCCTGCCCGTCCGTTTGATCGTGTCGGCATAGATCTATACGGTCCCCTTCCTACAACTTCAACTGGCAACCGCTGGATTATCGTGGCAGTGGATCATCTGACCCGCTACACTGAGACATCATCATTGCCCTCTGCTTCCGCATGCGACGTGGCTACCTTTATTCTGAAAAACCTGGTTCTTCGCCATGGTGCCCCTCGCGAACTGCTCAGTGACCGCGGACGCGTTTTCTTATCAGACGCTCTTGAGGCTCTCCTGAAAGAATGCCGCATCATACACCGCACCGCTACCTCGTACCACCCTCAGACGAATAGACTGACAGAACGTTTCAACCGCACTCTCGGTGACATGCTGGCTATGTACGTGAACACCGATCATTCCAATAGGGACCAAGTTCTACCGTTTGTTACTTACGCATATAACACCGCGACACAGACCACTACTGGATTCTCTCCATTCTTTCTCCTTTATGGGCGCGAGCCACCCTGTACTATGGACACACTTTTTCCCTACCTCCCTGACGTTTCCGAATCTTCCCCGCTATCCGATGCCGTCACGTACGCAGAAGAATGCCGTCAGCTCGCCCGCTCTCTCACAACAGAAAATCAGTGGCAACAAAAATAACTCCGTTATACCGGCGAAGCTTCGTCATATCTCCCGAACTCTCTGGTGTGGCTCTGGGTGCCCTCCACAACCCCTGGCCTTTCAAAGAAGTTTCTTGCTCGCTATCACGGGCCATATAGGGTCCTCCAGCAAACATCTGCAGTCAACTTCGTAGTTAAGCCCGTCACGCCCTCTGCGGACTTGCGTCGCCGTGGTCGTGAAACAGTTCACGTGAACCGATTGAAGCCATTCTATGACCCCGCTGTGCTTTCCGCGCCATAAGTCGCCAGGATGGCTCCTTTTTTTTACCCGGGGGGAAAATGTACTGTGATAGTCAGCGCTTCAAGCATCAACATGCACCAGTGCGTTGTGCGACGAAGACAAAGGGAAGTACGCTGGGCTCGCCGTTGCAAGGTCCTCTCCTCACAGCTCTCCATCTGAGCGTCAATAAACGCCCTATTACAATATATAGATATATATATATATATATATATATATATATATATATATATATATATATATATATATATATATATATATATATATATATATATATATATATATATATAATCTTCCAGCACTTTCACGTACGGCTCGTCTACCCCCTGATTTCGCAATGCCTGCATCACCGCCCTGGTTTCAACTGAGTCAAATGCTTTTTCGTAATCAATGAATGCTATGTATAAGGGCTGGTTATATTACGAGCATTTTTCTATCACCTGATTGATGGTATGGATATGATCGATAGTAGAGTACCGTTTCCGAATCCCTGCTTGATCCTTTGCTTAATTGCAGTCTAAGGTTGTCCTGATTCTATTAGCGATTACCTTAGTAAATACTTTATACGTAACAGACAGTGAGCTGATTGGTCTGTAATTTTTAAGGTCCTTAGAGTTCCCTTTCTTATGAATGAGGATAATGTTTGCATTCTTGCATGGTTCTGGTACCGTCGATGACAGTAGGCACTGCGTATACAGGGTGGCTAGTTTTTCTAGCACGATATCCCCCCCCCCCCCGTCCTTCAGCAAATCTGTAGTTATCTGATCCTCTCCAGCTAATTTCCCCCTTTTCATAGTTTCTAGTGCTTTCTTGACCTCGTCCTTCGTCACTGGTGGAACGTCTGACTGTTTTTCCCTACCGCCAATCTCATTACGGTCCTGACTACTTTGGCTACTGTAGAGATCTGTATAGAACTCCTCGGCTACTTTGACTATCTTGTCCATATTCGTAATGACGTTGCCCGCCTTGTCCCTTATCGCATACATCTGGTTTTTGCCTATGCCCAATTTCTTCTTTACCGCTTTAAGACTTCCCCCGTTCTTTACAGCATGCTCAATTTTCTTCATGTTATACTTCCTTATATCGGCCACCTTGCGCTTATTGATTAGCTTTGATATCTCGGTCAATTAGATCTGGTCTGTTAGATTGCAAGCTTTCATACTCTGGCGTTTCTTAATCAAATCTTTCGTCTCCTTAGACAGCTTACCCGTATCCTCTCTAACTATCCTACCGCCTACTTCTACCGCGCACTCAGTAATGATATCTCTGAAATTATTGTTCCTTTCCTCTAGGGTAATGTCGCCATCCTCAGTTAGACTGAATATCTATTCTGTAGCGAGATCCTGAACTCTTCTGCCCTCCCCCTCACCGCTAATTCGTTGATGGGTTTCTTTCTTACTAATCTGTTGCGTTCCTTCTTCAGATTTGGGCTAATTCGGGACCTCACCATACTGTGGCCACTACATCGCACTTTCCCGATTACCTCTACATCTTGCATAATGGCGGGGGTTGAACACATTATGAAGTCGATTTCATTTTTAGTCTCCCCGTTAGGACTTTTCCATGTCCATTTCCGGTTCTTCCGTTTGCTGAAGAAGGTATTCGTGATTCGTAAGTTATTGCGCTCTGCAAACTCAACAAGTAACTCCCCCCTGCTATTCCTAGAACCAATGCCATAGTCTCCTACTGCCTTGTCTCCTGCCTGCTTCTCCCCACCTTGGCATTGAAGTCGCCCATTAGTACAGTATATTGCGTCTTT
The DNA here is from genome assembly GCF_055883805.1 of Amblyomma maculatum. NCBI lineage: Eukaryota > Metazoa > Arthropoda > Arachnida > Ixodida > Ixodidae > Amblyomma > Amblyomma maculatum. The sequence continues at coordinate 30,000,422 of NC_139348.1, forward strand.
ACTTTTCGCATTGTCGATTCTACATCTTCGTAGAAGCTTTCAACTGCCTGGTCATCATAACTACATGTGGGTGCATAGGCCTGTACAACCTTCAGTTTATATCGCTTATTAAGCCTAATAACGATGCCTGCCACCCTCTCATTAATACTGTAGAGTTCATCTATATTACCCGCAATATACGTATTGACAAGGAAACCTACTCCTAGTTGTCGCCTCTCTGGTAAACCTCGATAACACAGTACATGCCCATCCTTCAGTACAGTATATGCCTCATTTGGCCTCCTAACCTCACTAAGCCCTATGACATCCTATTTCATACCCTCTAGTTCCTGTAACAGCACTGCTAAACTAGCTTCGCTAGCTAGGATTCTAGCATTAAACGTTGCCAGGGTCAGTTTCCAATGGCAGCCTGTCCAGTGGACACAGACGCATAAATGAAGGGATTAATTAATAAGCCAGTACCAGAGCGCATGTACGCGAACAAGGATTCGCAAGCGTAGGCGCACCCATCAACGCTGTCGCGTTGTGCCTTCGAAGGCGGCGCCCATCTCTCCCTCCCAGGTTTCCCAGTAACCCTCTCCCCAAAAGAAGAAACGATCAAATCACGTTCCTGGGATGTTCAGCTCAATGCATGTCGATTGGGCACGATGGGGCCCGTCCAGTCATAATGCCTAATATAGGACGATACGTTCAAGCCATGGTACTGAAAATCATTAAAACAAACATCTATCCGTCTGAATCACAGATAAAAAAAATGCTCCATGGCAGCAGCACTGTATGCTTCCGCATATCTGTTAAGTCATGTTTACATGTGCTCATATTCTGCAAAAATTCACTAAGAGGAACTGTACGAGAGCGCACGGTTTGAGCTGCGTTCATCCTCTTGCTCCACCCCTCTTCGGAGAAACAAACAGAACGGCGAACATCGCTGTATCGTATAGAAGCTGCCACCGCCATTACTTAACCACAACGCCTGTTTTGTGCTCTCGAACGGTGTATGCTGTAACAGGGTACTTCTAGCCAAAGTTTTGTGGTGATAATTTCTTCAGTGCAATTAGTTGTGCCGTGGCAAGTGATGTCTAAGCCAATATATGTGGTCGATAATCCCGCACCCTTCCTTCCACGTTTACATCCCATGATATATACATAGTCGGCGTAGACCGAATGGGGACTTGTCTACTTACGGGACACAATGCGAACCCTTGACAACGAATCCCCATTGGGCTCATCGTAACAGCAGAGTTTCCACTAGCGAGACAAACGACGGCGTCGTTCCAGCTATTTATAAACGCCGGAGAAACTCCACCTGGATTGGAATAGTAAAAAGGCGGGGCAAGCCATCGGCCCACTCTTGAACAGCTGAAAAAAAAGAAAGGCCAGTCTTTTTAGAGGCGAAGGCAGAACAGCCGAACATGGGCCATTCCAGAAGTGGCCGACAGCTACCATTTCATGGGCTTCTTTCTTCCCCAGCCAATCCACTGCGAACAGGCATTGCCTGGCCCCAGCTTCTATTGCGCGTGCCTCGCAGCGTAGTGGGTCGCGTGATCCGGTTCGTAAGCCTAGTATCCGCTTCCGATCTAAGCCCGGCTGTATATATAACCAGTCCGAGGGAAACAGCAAAAACGGAAGAAAGCGTGTCGCGGAGGAGGCATTTCTTCTTTCTTTTTCGCGTCTTTTTTTGTTTTCCCTTTCTTCAGAAAAAAAAATGAAAAAAAAAAAACCGCGAGTCGTTGGGGCAGCTAGCACTCGACGCGCACTGTGGCGATTACGTCACCGAAACCAGGAAGTGCGCAGGAAGCCCTTCCTTTCAAATGTAGTCGGGTAGGAAAGAGGAGGCGGGGAAAACCCGATTCTTATTTTTTGTTCACGATTTTTCAGCAGTGCCCCACGAGTGCAAGAGCCTAGCTTGTATCGTGGCGTGAAGACATCTGGTATAATGCGTGTGTCCATGTAGGCACCCGCTGCTGACTGTGTGGAAATTGTGGCTGTCGATCGCGCTTCATACATCACATATAGTTCACTGCTCATCGCGGTATTCAAGTGCATTGTCGTGGGTTCGATACCCAGCCACGACAGCCGTACAACGGCGCGTGAAAGTTGATATAAAAAGTGCTGAAGTCTAAAGCCTATTTGAAAAGGGTGCTAAAGGCAAGCGTCGGACAGAGAAGGTGACCCCGGATGCCCTGATAATCGATAGCCTGTTTCGCGAGACTCGAATCTGAAGGTCTTTTCTATGTGGAAATAACATCAGCCGGGCAGCAATGACTGGTGGAGCGGCGCTTAAGGTGGCCGTGACCACTAGAGCCCGTCATTGTAGGGTGACCTCCTCTTACAAGTTTTTGATTGTCATCGTCATAAGTATGACATGTCACCTCTTTAAAGTCCCACCCCATACAAATGTGTCCGTTGGCTACTTTATATACACTGCACTCTCTCGCCACTTCTCTTTGCCTCACCCCTTTCATGACATCACAAATCCGAGCCTTCTCCGATGCGACTTCTTACATGCACAGCCGGATAGCTTTCCGTCGTTACCTCAAGGGACGCTGCCGATCTGTGTCCGTAATTTACGTCTCTCATTTTAAATTTTCTTCCGTAGTCCAAGTATGTAGAAAATAATTTTTGTAACGGTTGAAAAGGGTGCTAACGTGATCACGTGCAGCATGATGGTTGGATCCGCGCAGTACGCAGGGTCCCTATTTCAGCAAATGTTTATTCTTTTGGGTTCTTATCTCTTTCCTTCCCTTGTCTTTTACCCAACAAACCCTTTAACCCCATCCCCAGTGGCAAGGTTATTGAATATGATACAGGTACGGCGCCTTTCATTTTATCGGCGCCTTTCTCTTGGGATTCGTCGTCTGACGTCTTCCATGCAAGAGAGAGTTCACCGAGACCACAAAGAAAGAGTTGATCTCTCCCGCAGCGCTAATATAACTGGGTTTTCAACAACAGCGAAAGCCCCTCGCGTTAAAGATTGCATAGACAGCACAGAAAGGCGAGTCGCAACAAGTAACTTCCAACTTGGCACGCAGCTGCAAACGCCTCAACTGGGCCAAATGAACAGCTCGTGAACCTTCAGTGATGCAGCAAAACAAACGCAAGACGGAGATTGCGTAATGCGGAGTAAAATTATATGCAAAGTAGCTACCCGAGACGAGGGTGGTACGGAGAGCCTTCACAGCGCGATTCAAGTATATCTTCGAATGGACACGAAGACAATTGCAAACCTGAACGCTTAAAATGGGCAAGGTTGGAACCGACCACTAATGCAGGTTTATGTAAAAAGGCGGTCTACATTCGACAACGCTAAGAGATAAATGGAATTGACAAATGTGCAAGACAGCGCTGTATCTGAAGTCCAGTGAAAACCTGAGAAACTGGGTTCCTCTACAAGGCAAACACATGCGAGTGACCAAAAATTGTCCACTTTTCCTGTAACCGAAGGGGAGTGGGGAGCAGCTCGAGGAAAAGTTTTGCGTGGCTGACGCTCAAGTGTGGTCTGCGGGAGTTCGGTACCGGCACCGTGGATCCAAGTGGCCTGCATGGGCCCACGTGCCCTGGACAGTTCAGCCGTACATCTTCTCCGGGCTGACATCACTGCACGGTGAGTTCCTTCGACCATCTACTTTCTGGCTGCTATCCTTCCCCCATACACTCCACATCACTGCTCGGTAGTTCGGAGCAGCCGCAGTAGGGACTCGCGTTGTCATCAGTCATTGACGCATGCATGCGCAGGCCTTTGTTTCGTCGACGCTTGCACGTTAATTCTGCCTTCTTGTCTCTCATAAGTGGTGTAAATGCGGTGGTTGGTTGATTGGTTGGTTGGTTGTACAACCTGACGAATATTTTGGCCTGGACAGCAGCTTCGGGTTAGCTACATAACTGCGCAGAATATGGCCCCAACACAAATTTTGGTTTGGCACTGGATACAGTCGGAGCTGTGCACACATTTGTTATCATTCTCTAGAAATGCGCCCATGTACAATGCTTGCATTTTTCCGTTGAGCATAGTGACGGGTATGTAATTTTTCATGGAAGAAATCTGGGCGAAATCTGATATTCCTCTAATCAACAGTTTTTAGAGAACGAAGACCGAACAACCTCATCTCCTGAAAGAGAATTTCGTTAAGCGTGTCAAGTGAACCAGGAGAAAGTTAACAGTTTTCTGGCGTATAGCGTAGTAATTATATTTTTTCAAGTTCCGGTGGTTTAAACTACTTGTAAGCACTAACAGCTAGTCAGAAAAAATCGAGTTTTGGTATTCGTTTCGTGTGCGAAGATTTTGCAGCAGTATATAAGAATATATTTATACGAAGGAGAAAAATGTTGGCGCATAAGTAGGACCTTCGACAAAGCGGCAGAGGTATCTAAAAGTGTCATTATGGAAACACTAGCTGTCTCAACCAGGCGGCTGGGTTACAACGGGTACATTCTGCAGACTGGCTTCCTTGACACTATCTCCTCGGGTCACTTCTCGTGCATGTCAAATCGGCTGAGGGTTGCTTTAAAATGAAACGCTTCAAAACTTGCGACGGGATCCGCGGCTCTCAGTACGCTATAAATGCTTTCATCACGGAACCCTACATTGCACAGACGCCCATTCAATTCTAACGGACTTTGACAGGCATATACCAATTTTTGCCATCGGTATACAGGTGGTGGCTGTAAGCTAAACACTGCACCCGTCAGGGCACGTCGATAAACCCCGCGGATGGTGTGAAATAATCCGGACCTCTCCATTCCGCCATTTCCCATTGTGCCGCTTCAGGACGTTAAAGCCAGCAATAGTATATAGCTTACATTAAGCGGGACAAGCCGTCAGTGAAGAGATTGGTATAGGGCCAGCTTTTTTACCTGCCTTTTTAATGCATTGGCCTTAGAAAGCTTAACATCGCAAAAAAGTGTACGGCGTTGGCATGTGAAGTCGGTTTGGCAGGAAGCAGAGTAAAAAGGGGGAAATCTTGCCCTATGGCACGGCATGAAAAGTTAGAGGAAAAAGGGTGGATGGGATGCGATAGGTAGGAAGAGCGAAACCGTTTCGGAATTAGGGGTGTGGAGAGCGAGGTGTGGTGTTTCACACGTGACTGTTGCATTGTATAGAGAGAAGGAGGAAGAATAATGCTAACGCAGGCTCTGTCGCACCAATCGCGTTGATCACCCACGAAACAAAGATTATCTTCTACCAATGTCCGTGGTACATTTGTTATTCTTTATTTGTTAGTTTCAGCACTCCTATCGCCATCTGGTGGTAGTTGTGGTTTATTAAAACTGATAATCAAAAGGAAGGAAAAGAACGTTGCAGACTCCGTCAATTTTTATTTAATGCCATAAGAAGCCAAGCTCCTAATATCATAAGCCGAGCTGCGGCAGAAATCAGACAGGGGAAAAAGTACAGAGGCGAGAGATGGCAAGAGAGGACAGGGAGAGCTCCGTATATTATTTTCAAAATACAAAAGGCAAATGAGTTTACGTCGTCTTCGTGCAAGTGTCCTAGTGAAGCTTAAAGGCAACAATATGGTGACGGTCGTGCCCGATTCGGGGGTTGGAGAGGTTATATGGTCCTTCCAGAAAAAAAAAAAAGGGAAACAGGAGCTTACACGGAGCGTCTATTTTGTAAACCCGAGCAGTCAAGCTGCACCCTGTTCTCAAACTCGTAAGTCGCGTGTGTGAGATACAGCCCACCGTTTTGCCTTCACAGAAAGCAGCGCATGCAGAAGGAACAAGAAGATGCGAGACACAACACTGTACGTGTGTCACGTGCTTTTTTTTATTGTGTGTGTGCGGTGGTTTCTATTCAAAAGAATGATACAGCTACCCCAAATATCCGTTACTGCACAGAGAAACTGCGATTTCCGGTGATTGGTCGACAACAAGCCGTCCAGAGTTGCACTTAAACTATCTAGACGCGAAAAGGGAGGAGGGAAGAAAGGGGGGAAAGGCTCATAGTACCTTTCCGGAACTTGTGCATAGAGCGCAGCTAAGATTTAATTGAGCAGTCTAAGCGGACAGGATCATGCAGTGAACCTACCAACAGCGGCAGTTCTCGCGTGCTCATCGACGCTGAAAGGATGACCTGCCGCCGATTTGCCCTGCTTTCTTCGGAGCAGCGCCGGCCGTTTTGCGATACGCACATGAACGCGAGCGCCGCATTGCGTGCGCGAATATTTTGTCACGGTCCTGTTAACTCGCGGCCTCTATTGAAGCTGCCATTTGACGCCGAAACACGCGTTCTTCGCGTGTCCCGACTTTGTAGGTTTCGCGGATCACGTAAGCTCCGACGAAGTGCGTTGCGAAATACGTAGGCTGGGTAAAAATGAAATGCATATGACAACAACCATGGACAACACTTAAAAAAAAAGCGCTCATGTAAGCGCGAGCTCCAATTCGGCCACTTCCGTTACCAGATTTTTATTCTTTGTCTTGACCTTGACGGGATTATGCTTAAAAAACGACAAAAACATTTCAATACTGCTTCTGCCGACGTCTGCCTAGGCCGCTACCTGCTGGTATACAACAAATACTGCAACTGTGGACGAAGGTTTAAATTACGACGTCGGGGTTGGCGGCGGGGAAGTAGGGCGATCAAGACCAGCACGATCTGCACGATAGCAGTGCGACAGACTGCTTCTTCGTCAGCATCTAGCGAGGGGTCCGTCTTCTTCGCAAAACCAATACTATGCTGCTACTACTGCCATTACTAGTGCTGCCACCGCAGTGTCTCAGTGGTTACGACGGTGAGTTTTGAGGGAAGGAATGTTTAAGGCTTCTTATTTACGTATGCAAAATATTTTGATTCTATAGTAATTGAAACAGTGACGCAATCAGCAATTGATGAGCAGTGAGCGCAATTATGACGACACTGACAGTATTTGAAGGAACAAAAACAACTCCCCTGAAAGCAAAGCCATGAACGAGTTGTTGGGCGGCATCCAATGACGCACCGCAAGGTGTGGGCGATGGAAATTTTGTTATTACGGTTCGTGACGTCATCACTGAGCTTCTCTGGAGTTCTTAGATTTTAATTCGTCGATTACGCCACTAGTTTGAATGCGAGCACAAAAACGCCTTGCATACATTATTACGGTGTATTTATCGATTTCAATCCTTGAATATGGTGGGATGCCAAAAAGTGATGCAGATGCGCTTTAAAGAATCCAGCGAAATTTGTCCGCAGTCCTCCACCGCGCCTGAGTAACTTTGGGACGTTTAAAAAATAGCAACTTTATTACTACTAATACAGCTGCTGCTAGCTACTATAGTACTTTGATTACAACTAACGCTACTACTACCAGCATTACCACCTCTGCCAGTAAATCTAAAGCTTCTTTCATTACACTGGGTTAAACTCTATTCCTGCCTAAATCTATGCCTTCTTAAGAACGAACACTTAATGTACGAAGCTGGATACACCGTACGATATTGGATACCTTCAGCCTATTCATGATATGCATTGCCGGTGAACTGGAGACGTTAGGTCTCTATTCATGAGCTAAACGCGGCGTAGAATAATTTGATAAACAGCTTGAAAAGTACGTTTCAGCAGCGACAAGCCTAAACACAGTTACTGACCGAACTTCTTGCTGACGTCACAGTACGCAGCGCTACACACGCTAATGGCTTAAGGCTCGTCTCGCGCGTCTAAAATGGCCTTTTTGACGGTGGAAGGATGTTTCTTGAGTATACAGCAGCAAGAAGTGCATCATATGTTCTAGAATGAGCACACACGAGCCTGACTAAATGGTTCTTGGGGTTGGAGCTTGTGATTTTGTTTTCCTTCATCGCTTAAAGCATCTTAAGCCATATCTAAATAGGAAAAAACTTAACGATTAGAGAAATTAGTCTCGCCCACAGCAGCAGTTTTATTCCTAAATCGATGGCGTGCACGAAGTCTTAATCCCGCTCATTTACGAGGTTCCGCAAAACTGGAGCATTCAACCGACAAACATGTGACGGCACAGAGGAGTCAATGTGGCAGATTTAATTCGATTCGATAAGCGGGATTTGATGCATACCGTGGCTGCAGCTGTCTAGATTAATTTCCACTGCTTAGGGTTGTTAACCGCAAACTAATGTATACAGGACAGTGCAGTTCTTGCACAACACATTTGCCCCGTTCGAAATGCGGTAGGTTGTCCGTTTCTGTCAGCTCTCAAACCAAGGAGGCAGGGCCTACGAAAAACATCGATCACGGCACCCATGAAGCCAAACGAGTAGCGAGGCAAAAGGGCAAATACGTTGCAAATAACTTGTTACTGAATATACTCCGCTGAGTTTGGTTCACGAAGCGCTCGTGTGTGTATCCCTCATTTTGCCCTTGTCTTCTTTGCGCTACGTTTCCTAAAATGTCAGCCCAGGAGCAATGGCATCGTTAACAGAGCATGTTTGCTGAGGGAACACGGAACTGTGGTTTCCATCCACTGCTCCTCCCTATATATAGAAAGAAATCAATACGAAGTGGCCTTTTGCGGCCAAGTACTGATCACACTTGTGAAAACGGGCTGTGAAGAGCTCATTTGACAGTGATGACATGTGTACATTTGTTTCCGTGGCCTTCGAATTATTACTTTTTCAAAGAAGAAATTACGAATGAACGCATTCATTAATTTTCATTGTGCTCCATAACGTATTACGCTCCAGCTGCCCCAAATGCACGTCACGTGCTCCCAAAAACGCACATATCGCATACATATCGTAAACGCTTGCTACTATTTCGGTCATGTTAAGGAAGCGCTCGAATCGGTGAAAGGAGTTCGATATTGCGGCCGCAGGCGCTTTCTAGCGGCGATAGTGTGCCGTTGGCCGTGCTTATATGCCGTCTGCCAAAGTAACGTGGTACGCCGCAGGCGCACTATCTTCGAATAAAGGCGTTTTTACCGAAACCGTCGTTTCGCTGCTAGCGCTCTATAGCGGCAGAAGTGAGGGCTAGCAAAAAATCGGGTTCGCCAGTACTTTCCCGTAAAGCACAATTTTGAGTCTTCCAAAGCGTTTGCAGCAACAGAAAAGGGTAAAAAGAAAAAGATGGACGTAGAATTAATCCTTTTTCCATCCATTTATCTTTATTATAGTAGCTTCCATTGAAATTTAATGCAAGTTTGCGGCTTTTTATGTCAAACGTTAACTAGCAAAGAGCAAAGTATTCTTTAGAGGCTCCACGTTTATAAACAATGAAATTCCTCTTGTTAGAATGCATGCACTGCTTTGGACTAGGATGTATCATTATTACGCGTTGTTCTCGAACAAAAAGGCAGTTTCGATCGCTTACCAGTTATGTTCAGACCGGAGGATGACGATGGCAGGACGACTTCGTCGCCGGACGTCACCAGCTTCACGGCGCACAGCGCCATGACGGCTACGCAGATTTCCTTGGAAATCATCTCCGAGTGCAGCCCGTTGGGTCTAGCTCAGCATCACTGAGTAACCGTCGCTTTTTCTGTCGAACCACCGACACAGGTCCTTTCCTCCTCGAAAAAGTGCGCGCGCGGTGAGATATCAGTCACGTGACTCGACTGCCCGTTTTCGCTAAGCTAGCACGCTCGATCAATGCAGACGACGCGACACCGTCAAATTGCACACTGTCTTCTGACTTGTCCGTCCGCCATCAAGCCTTATTTGCAGGCTGTGGTTCACGTTGATGTAAGAAGTCCCTGAGCTGGCGCTGTCGGCGACGACGCTGGCCGACCAAGTCGAGTGCGGCAAGGAAATGGTCGGCTGCCTCCTTCTTCCGGTTTCGGTTTTTCCACGTGGGCAGCAGACGGCGGCGGGTCGACGACTGGCGAGCAGACGACACCGACCGTCGCTGGCAAGGCGAAGGACGACGACGCGTGCTCACTCGCAGCGACGCAGACGGCAGCGTTGAGGCAACGTGACAGTTTCGTAGCGCGCTTTGCACTCGAGTTTCCAGGAGCGGAGGTTGAGGGAGGAGTTGACCCGCCGCGAAACGGCACGACTGTGCTCCTCCTCGCTTCTCCAAGATCGCACGCTCTGTGAAGGCGAGTGACTCTACTTCGGGAAAAAAGCGACAAGTCGGCAAGGAAGCGGCGGCCGCGGTGTGGCGAGGAGGGGGACCAATGTCCGGAAGACCTGCCGCCGCCATATGTAGGTCACATCGTTTCGGCTCCGTAACGGCAGCGTTACTTTCACCCACCGCCTTAGAACAGAGGAGGAACCACTTTCTCTCTCTTCCCCCCCCCCCCCCCCGAAAAGATTCGGCCGGCTCAGGGGAGAGGTTTTTCGGCGGTGAGTCCCCGCAACGAGAAACCGGTGAAATAAACAAGCGAGAGTAAACGGGGCCTCTCCCGAACAACTGCTGGGCCCCACTTGGGCGCTTCGGCGACCTTTACACATCGGCCGCCCAATAGCTCGCTTCTGTTCCACTCCCGTAGAAAGCGAGCGTGAAGTCCTTCTGTAAGACTGATCATTCCGTCTCCCTTCGTCGGGCGACGTCCTGGTACAGACGGACGTGCCCGGCTGTTCCGTGAATGTAATACAACGTTCTTTTTCCGTCAGTGGCGCCCGGCTCTGGGAGCCGTTGTCTCAAATCTTTACGCACTACTAATTGTCCCACTTCGGCTCGAAGCGCTCCCTGGCTTTATTTTTTATCGCCGTCGTATTCGGAGTTGCCGTGGGAGCGTGCAAGACCGAATCCGGCCGATAAGAAAGAACCCGGAGTGCCATTCCTCAGCTTCAGCTAGCCGTGTCATCGCCACGGAGGCGCAATTAAGAGCGCGAAGCAAATGCTAGGAACTTCTTCCGCGCTCCGGGAGTCGTGGAAGTTAAGTCGGTACCCTGAATGTCGCTTCCTGATGTCCCTCGAAGTCGTTGGCACGGTCGCGCATTCCTCGAGGACATTCTTTGGCTTCCACCGTGTTTGTCGAAAGTGGGCATGACCGTTTTGAAGCAAAGGACAAAAAAAGCCTTCATGACGACGTTTACCACCATTTCCCTCTGCCTTTTCTTTTCAGCGCTTTTCTCTTCCGTGTTTCCTTCTTTTTGCTTGAAAGTGACTCGTACCCCTTTCAAAAGAGCCAGGCACTGGATCTTTTACGGACGAAGACTTGTCTCTACAAAAAGGCGTAATACGCAGCGGTCGGACCCGTTATGTTTGACACTCTTTGACACTCTATGACAAACTGCATTCTCAGGTAGGTCCCTCCATTAGAGCTTTAAAAATACTAATCCTTTGAAAAAGCGTCGTTTCCGAAAGTAGACAATTTCATTCCTCGGTCTAACTTATAATATATGGCAAACCAAGTGGCCCCACCAACTACCATCATACACACCAGCATGATCCTAACGTCTATATTCAGCAGCGACATCCATAAGACGTCACCTGGATAAATATTGATTACTAGTGCAGACATTTACATCTAGAATGCGCATGTTACATTATTTTCAGAGCTTTTCAGGATGTTTGTCTGGAAGTACAATGGACGAACTGTATACATTGGGAATAATAGCGCGAAGGACGAGGACGAAGATCAGAAGGACACAAGCACAGCGCTGATCTTCTGATCTTCGTCCTTCGCGCTGTTATTCCAAATGTATTACCAACTAGCCTGCACATCAGCGCTTGTATACATTGGTTTCTACAAAGATATTAAACCATATTGTTTTGTGGGTATATCCTGCAATCTTTGTGGTCAAGTGTATATTTTATTTGTAGTTGAGTTATACCGCTTGTAAGAATCCCAATACATTCTTCCCAAACCTCATTCACTTAAACCAAGCCTTGGCGCAGTATTTCGCAATGTTAAAAGAAAATAAATAGGAAGTCTCTTAGATGTCTCTCAAGAGGAGAATGGTGAAAGCCTACCCTTCCTATCCTATAATTTGCCTCTTATCGGCGTTCGTTGCAGTGCTACATGTAATTATAATTGGTTTACGGGAAAGAAAAGGCGCCGTATCTGTCACACTTTCTCCGGAAAGTGTGTTTGGAATTGCGAGAGGGTTGCAGTATCTTTCGGAATATGACAAATCTCGCTCACAACTCTCGCGCACGGGATATCGTTCCATGAGCCTAGAAAAGCTTTCGCCTTCATATGCTCAGTCATCAACATTTGCGAATCCACAATTTGTTCAATCTGTATAGGCTAAATGATGCGTGCACAAACGCTCACGATCTGTACGAGGCGAACAGCCCTCGCACATGTGAGTACCCCTGCCGTAATGTGAAGCACACGGCGACACTCGGGCTGCACTGCTGCGAACATACGAGTGCAGTATTTTGACTCGACACCTTTTCTGCTCATTTATGTTGAATGCAGTGCTAAAGCTCTGCGCAACCTCGATGACCATTCTGTCCAAGCCGTGACAGACTTGTTCAACAAGCACTGGAAGGCAGGTACTCTCCCCCCGGAATGGACACACGCAAGAGTCACCTTCATTCCCAAACCAGCCAAACCACTAGACATAACCAACCTCCGACCAATCTCTCTCACATCATGCATGGGCAAACTTTTCGAGCATGTAATCCGTAACAGATTAGACAACCACATGTATACTCGCAATCTCTTCCCACACACGATGCTGGGATTCAGAAGTCACTTATCCACACAAGACATCATGCTTCAAATTTCCGAATAAATTCTACATCCGCTGCATCGAAACCGCACGAGAGCCTTACTGGCTCTGGACCTCACCAAAGCAATTGATAATATACAACATGACTCAATCCTTGACGCCCTCTCCAGCCTAGGGGTAGGAGAACGCAACTATTCATATATCGCAGGCTTTTTCGCAACCGCACCGCGGAACTCAAACTCGGTCCTATATAATCCCCCACCTTCTCTCTAGGCAATCGCGGAACACCCCAGGGATAAGTCCTCTCCCCTCTACTATTTAACATCATCATCATCCCGATGGCCCACAAACTAACACAAATCCCAAACCTCTCCCACACCCTCTATGCGGATGACATTACCCTGTGGACAACCACGGGAAATGTAGGAAACATAGAGGACACTCTTCAAGCAGAAGCGGACGAAGTGGCAACGCACGCAGCATCCATCGGCCTAGCGTGCTCCCCACTAAATCCGAACTCCTGTTGCTCCACCCAAACCGCCGCCTTACAAAACAAAAACATCCCTCCATACACATCACCATACATGGCTTCCAAGTACCCGAGGTCAGCAAACTTCGAGTTCTGAGAATGTTCCTGCAAAACAATGGACTCAACACAGAAACTATCCTGAAACTGACTATCACCACCCATCAAACTATCAAACTCATCAAACGAATAGCGAACAGGCACAGAGGCATGCGAGAGCACGATCTCCAGCGCCTTGTACAGGCATTTGTCATCAGCCGAATTGTCTATTCACTCCCGTATCTCCATCTTACAAAGGCAGAAACTGAGAAAGTGAACGCACTCATTCGTCAGGCATACAAAACAGCACTTCACCTCCCGAAACATACTCCTACCACACGCCTCCTAAACATGGGAGTGCACAACACACTCCAAGAACTAGTGGAAGCTCATCGTACTGCCCAGATCAACAGACTTTCCTCCACAGAGACGGGCAGGTTCATTCTCGCAGCGCTAAAACTCCAACCAATTGGTCCACCCATTGAAAACAGCCACCTAGTCCCCCAACACATCCGCGACAATCTTACCGTACAACCCCTACCTAAAAATATACACCCTGCTCACCACAAGGCACGATGAGAAGCTCGAGCCAAGGTGTTACACAAAGCACGCGCGTTTGACACTGAAGCGGCCTACGTAGACGCGGCAGAATACAGTCACCCCACGGCATATGTCATCAGTGTGATTTTTTATAACTTCAATCACATAGTTTCTGCCTCTGTCAAAGCAAAAACGTCGACCGAAGCCAAAGAGGCAGCCATTGCGCTAGCCATCTCCTCTTCCACTGCCACACCTATTTTCAGCGATTCTAAAACGGCCATTCAAAATTTCGCAAGAGGGAAAATACACCCGATCGCCCATCAAATCTTAACCTCCGGTTCCACAGCTCCCCGACCCATTCACATCGTCTGGGTACCAGGCCATGCAGTCAACCCCTGTAACGAGGCAGCCCACTTAACTGCTCGAGCGCACGTCAACCGAGCAGGGCATACCGAAGACTGGGGAAGCACGCGGGACAGACTTCTCATCAATCATGACATAACACTTCACTACCGAGAACAACGACTCTTATATCCCCCACCTCACACCTCTCTCTCAAAACCCCAACAAATAATCTGGCGACAGCTACAAGCCAAAACATTTCCGTCCCCAGCTTGGTTGGCCTTGGCACACCCGGGCCGGTACGACCCCACATGCTCTCTATGTGGCGCACCTAGAGCCACTTTCAATCACATAATGTTTCTATGCGAAGATTTGAAGCCACCGCCTCAATGGGGCCTCACGGACCAAGAGGGTTGGGAGATCGCGGTCTCCAGCCCGGATCCAGCAGCGCAAAAGATGCTAGTTGACTGGGCTGAAGCGGTCGCTGCCAGGCACGGCCTGACAGACACCAGCCGGGATCAGGAACCGCCTCAACCCTTGTAGTGTACCCTGGTTTCCGCAATAAATGTTTTACCACCACCACCATGTGGCACCTCGGTCATCGTTCGCATCACAGTGGTTTCACGCGTAGATGAAATACTAGGGACTGCACCAGGTGCTCGACTTCTATTTTCTTATACCTTTTCTTTTTTGAAGATGGAAGATTAGTTTGTCGGAATGTTTCCGGTTCTTGCTCATATTTACTGGCTAGTTGTTTCTTAATCTCACCGAGTTATTTGCATCATTCAGCATTGACTCTTTAAGAGCATTAATCATTTCTGCATTAGCATCCTGGGAGACCTTATTTACCCAACCCACCTTTGGTCCAGTGGACTTTGTCGTCGCTTGGATGCTACCCCTATTGTCTTGGGGTTCCTTGGGAGGAAGTCCCTCCTTTTCCTGCGACGGCAGTCGAGGGAACGATTCCAAGTGCCCTCTCGAGTTGCTGCGATGCTTGGATACACTCCTCGAATGATCGCTAAACCAGTTTTCCCAGCTGCGCAGTTGCTTTTCTGCCTTGCGTCGCTCTCCTTTCTCTCTCGCTTCCTCCTTTTTCCATTGTCGCTCCTTGATTATGTAAGGTGTTCAGCAAAGTGCCATGCAACTCTTATCTCCGGTTATATGAACCTTGCCACTCAGTCATGGTCCTTCGTAGGGGAGGTTGCCCCACACCGTCTGCACTTTGCATGCGACCAAATGAATAGGAAAATTAGCTGTGATGGAACATGACAGCTTACTCCGACTTCTATTAGATCCAGAGAAATCAAAGTCGGAGGCTCAACGGCAGCTTCAAAGCCTTGTGTACAAATATGAAGGTCCGACAGAAAAACTGATAGCCGAGGTTAGGGATCGATACCTCAGCTGTTCTGGAGTTGAGTCACCCTGACTACGCGGGCTTGGAAAACCCGGAGATAGCCCCATCACTGTCTTG